>NW_027667519.1:1800000-2153000 GCF_963924665.1 Micromys minutus
AAAATAAAGGGATTTTCTGCATTTTTGCACCAATATAAGGGGAATTTCTGAGATTTTGCTCCAAAATACAGAAAATTTCTGCCTTATTGCCCGAAATTAAGTGGAATTTCTGCCTTTTTGCCCTGAAATATTTGAAATTTCTGCAATTTTACCCCAAAATAAGGGGAATTTCTATTTTTGGCCCCAAAATTAGGGGAATATCTTCTTTTTGCCCCAAAATAAGGCAAATTTCTGACTTTTTGCCTTGAAATAAGTGAAATTTCTGCAATTTTGTCCAAAAATAAGCGAATTTCTGCCTTTTTGCCCAAAATAAGGGGAATTTCAGCATTTTACCTCCAAATGAGGGGAATTTCTGCCTTTTTGCCACAAAATATGGGGAATTACTGCCTTATTGCCTTCAAATAAGGAAAATTTCTGCTTTTCTGCCCCAATTAACAAGAATTTCTGCCCTTTTGCCACAAAGTAAAGGAAATTTTTGACTTTTTGCCCTAAAATAAGGGGAATTTCATCCTTTTTACCTCAAAATAAGGGGAATTTATGCCTATTTGCCACAAAATATGGGGAATTTCTGCATTATTGCCCCCAAATAAGGAAAGTTTCTTCTTTTCTGCCCCAATTAACAGGAATTTCTGCCTTTTTGCCAGAAAATAAAGTGAATTTCTGCCTTTTTGCCCCAAAACAAGGGGCATTTCAGCCTTTTTACCTCAAAATAAGGGGAATTTCTGCCTTTTGCCCAAAAATATGGGGAATTTCTGCCTTTTTGTTCCAAAATAAGAAAAATTTCTTCAACTTTGTACCAAAATAAAAGAAATTTCTGCTTTTTGCCCCAAAATAAAAGGAATTTCTGACTTTTTGCCCTGAAATAAATGAAATTTCTGCAATTTTGCCTGAAAATAAGGGAAATTTGTGCCGTTTTGCCTCAAAATGTAGGGAATTTCTGCATTTTTGTTCCAAAATATGGGGAATTTAAGCATTTTACCTCAAAATAAGGGGAATTTCAGCATTTTGCACCAAAATATGGGGAATTTCTGCCTTTTTGTCACAAAAGAAGAAAAATTTCTGCAATTCTGTACCAAAATAAAAGAAATTTCTAAAATTTTGCCCCAAAATAAGGGAAATTTCTGCAATTTTGCCCCAAAATAAGGGAAATTTCTGCCTTTTTGCCACATAATAAGGGGGATTTCTGTCTTTTTGCCCCAAAATAAAAGGAATTTCAGCCTTTTTACCTCATAATAAGGGGAATCTCTGCTTTTTTGCCCCAAAATATGGGGAATTTCTGCATTTTTGCCTCAAAATAAAGAAAATTTTTGCAATTTTGTACCAAAATAAAAGAAATTTCTGCCTTTTTGCCCCAAAATAAGAGAAATTCCTACCTTCTTTCCCTGAAATAAGAGAAATTTCTGCAATTTTGCCCAAAATAAGAAAAATTTCTGCAATTTTGCCACAAAATAAGGGAAATTTCTGCAACTTTGCCCAAAATAAGGGGAATTTCTGACTTTTTGCCGTGAAATAAGGAGAATTTCTGCCTTTTTGCCCCAAAATAATGTGAACTTCTGCATTTTCCCTCAAAATTAGGGGAATTTGTGCAATTTTGCTTCAAAATATTGGGAATTTCTGCCTTATTGCACCAAAATAAAAGGAATTTCTGCAATTTTGCCTCAAAATAAGGGAAATTTCTGCCTTTTTGCCACAAAATAAGGGGAATTTTTGCATTTTTGCCCCAAAATAAAGAAAATTTCTGCAATTTTGTACCAAAATAAAAGAAATTTCTGCCTATTTGCCCCAAAATAAGAGAAATTCCTGCCTTCTTTCGATGAAATAAGTGAAATTTCTGCAATTTTGCCCAAAATAAGAAAAATTTCTGCAATTTTGCCACAAAATAAAGGAAATTTCTGCAATTTTGCCCAAAAATAAGGGGAATTTCTTACTTTTTGCCATGAAATAAGGAGAATTTCTGTCTTTTTGCCCAAAAATAATGTGAATTTCTGCATTTTCCCTCAAAATTAGGGGAATTTGTGCAATTTTGCTTCAAAATACGGGGAATTTCTGCCTTATTGCACCAAAATAAAGGGAATTTCTGCAATTTTGCCCCAAAATAAGGGAAATTTCTGCCTTTTTGCCACAAAATAAGGGGGAATTTCTTCATTTTTGCCCCAAAATAAAAAAAATCTCTGCAATTTTGTACCAAAATAAAAGAAATTTCTGCCTTTTTGCCCCAAAATGAGAGAAATTCCTGCCTTCTTTCCCTGAAATAAGTGAAATTTCTGCAATTTTGCCCAAAATAAGAAAAATTTCTGCAATTTTTCCACAAAAAAGGGAAATTTCTTCATTTTAGCCCCAAAGTAAGAGTAATTTCTGCCTTTTTACCTCAAAATAAGTGAAATTCGTGCCTTTTTACCCAAAAATAAACGGAATTTTTCTTTTTTTGCCCCAAAATAAAAGGAATTTTTGAATTTTGCCTTGAAATAAGTGAAATTTCTGCAATTTTGCCCCAAAATAAGGGAAATTTCTGCCTTTTTGCCACAAAATAAGGGGAATTTCTTCATTTTTGCCCCAAAATAAAGAAAATATCTGCAATTTTGTACCAAAATAAAAGAAATTTCTGCTCTTTTGCCCCAAAATAAGAGAAATTCCTGCCTTCTTTCCCTTAAATAAGTGAAATTTCTGCAATTTTGCCCAAAATAAGAAAAATTTCTGCAATTTTGCCCCAAAATAAGGGGAATTTCTGACGTTATGCCCTGAAATAAGGAGAATTTCTGTCTTTTTGCCCCAAAATAATTTGAATTTCTGCATTTTCTCTCAAAATTAGATGAATTTGCAATTTTGCTTCAAAACACGGGGAATTTCTGCCTTATTACACCAAAATAAAGGGAATTTCTGCATTTTTGCACCATTATAAGGGGAATTTCTGAGATTTTGCTCCAAAATACGGAAAATTTGTGCCTTATTGTCTAAAATGAAGCGGAAATTCTGCCTTTTTGCACTGAAATATTTGAAATTTCTGCAATTTTACCCCAAAATAAGCGGAATTTCTGTTTTTGGCCCCAAAATTAGGGAAATTTCTGCTTTTTGCCCCAAAATAAGGCAAATTTCTGACTTTTTGCCCTAAAATAAGTGAAATTTCTGCAATTTTGCCCCAAAATAATGGGAATTTCTGCCTTTTGCCCAAAATAAGGGGAATTTCAGCATTTTACCTTCAAATAACGGGAATTTCTGACTTTTTGCCACAAAATATGGGGAATCTCTGCATTATTGCCCCCAAATAAGGAAAGTTTCTGCTTTTCTGCCCCAATAAATGGGAATTTCTGCCTTTTTGCCAGAAAATAAAGGGAATTTCTGCCTTTTTGCCCCAAAACAAAGGGCATTTCAGCCTTTTTACCTCAAAATAAGGGGAATTTCTTTCTTTTGCCCCAAAATATGGGGAATTTCTGCCTTTTTGTTCCAAAATAAGAAAAATTTCTTCAACTTTGTACCAAAATAAAAGAAATTTCTGCTTTTTGCCCCAAAATAAAAGGAATTTCTGACTTTTTGCCCTGAAATAAATGAAATTTCTGCAATTTTGCCTGAAAATAAGGGAAATTTGTGCCTTTTTGCCTCAAAATGTAGGGAATTTCTGCATTTTTGTTCCAAAATATGGGGAATTTAAGCATTTTACCTCAAAATAAGGGGAATTTCAGCATTTTGCACCAAAATATGGGGAATTTCTGCCTTTTTGTCACAAAAGAAGAAAAATTTCTGCAATTCTGTACCAAAATAAAAGAAATTTCTAAAATTTTGCCCCAAAATAAGGGAAATTTCTGCAATTTTGCCCCAAAATAAGGGAAATTTCTGCCTTTTTGCCACAAAATAAGGGGGATTTCTGTCTTTTTGCCCCAAAATAAAAGGAATTTCAGCCTTTTTACCTCATAATAAGGGGAATCTCTGCTTTTTTGCCCCAAAATATGGGGAATTTCTGCATTTTTGCCTCAAAATAAAGAAAATTTTTGCAATTTTGTACCAAAATAAAAGAAATTTCTGCCTTTTTGCCCCAAAATAAGAGAAATTCCTACCTTCTTTCCCTGAAATAAGTGAAATTTCTGCAATTGTGCCCAAAATAAGAAAAATTTCTGCAATTTTGCCACAAAATAAGGGAAATTTTTGCAATTTTGCCCCAAAATAAGGGGAATTTCTGACTTTTTGCCGTGAAACAAGGAGAATTTCTGTCTTTTTGCCCCAAAATAATGTGAATTTCTGCATTTTCCCTCAAAATTAGGGGAATTAGTGCAATTTTGCTTCAAAATACGGGGAATTTCTGCCTTATTGCACCAAAATAAAGGGAATTTCTGCATTTTTGCACCAATATAAGGGGAATTTCTGAGATTTTGCTCCAAAATACAGAAAATTTCTGCCTTATAACCCGAAATTAAGTGGAATTTTTGCCTTTTTGCCCTGAAATATTTGAAATTTCTGCAATTTTACCCCAAAATAAAGGGAATTTCTATTTTTGGCCCCAAAATTAGGGGAATATCTTCTTTTTGCCCCAAAATAAGGCAAATTTCTGACTTTTTGCCCAAAATAAGGGGAATTTCAGCATTTTACCTCCAAATGAGGGGAATTTCTGCCTTTTTGCCACAAAATATGGGGAATTACTGCCTTATTGCCTTCAAGTAAGGAAAATTTCTGCTTTTCTGCCCCAATTAACAAGAATTTCTGCCATTTTGTCACAAAGTAAAGGAAATTTTTGCCTTTTTGCCCTAAAATAAGGGGAATTTCATCTTTTTTACCTCAAAATAAGGTGAATTTATGCCTATTTGCCACAAAATATAGGGAATTTCTGCATTATTGCCCCCAAATAAGAAAGTTTCTGCTTTTCTGCCCCAATTAACAGGAATTTCTGCCTTTTTGCCACAAAATAAAGGGAATTTCTGCATTTTGCCCTAAAATAAAAGGAATTTCTGACTTTTTGCCCTGAAATAAATGAAATTTCTGCAATTTTGCCCGAAAATAAGGGAAATTTGTGCCTTTTTGCCCCAATGTGGGGAATTTCTGCTTTTTTGCCCCAAAATATGGGGAATTTCAGCATTTTCCCTCAAAATAAGGGGTATTTTTGCCTTTTTGCCACAAAATAAGAAAAATTTCTGCAATTCTGTACCAAAATAAAAGAAATTTCTAAAATTTTGCCCGAAAATAAGGGAAATTTCTGCAATTTTGCCCAAAAATAAAGGAAATTTCTGCCTTTTTGCCACAAAATAAGGGGAATTTCTGTGTTTTTGCCCCAAAATATAAGGAATTTCAGCCTTTTTACCTCATAATAAGAGGAATCTCTGCCTTTCTGCCCCAAAATATGGGGAATTTCTGCATTTTTGCCTCAAAATAAAGAAAATTTCTGCAATTTTGTACCTAAATAAAAGAAATTTCTGCCTTTTTGCCCCAAAATAAGAGAAATTCCTGCCTTCTTTCCCTGAAATAAGTGAAATTTCTGCAATTTTGCCCAAAATAAGAAAAATTTCTGCAATTTTGCCACAAAATAAGAAAAATTTCTGCAATTTTGCCCCAAAATAAGGGGAATTTCTGACTTTTTGCCGTGAAATAAGGAGAATTTCTTTCTTTTTCCCAAAATAATGTGAATTTCTGCATTTTCCCTCAAAATTAGGGGAATTTGTGGAATTTTGCTTCAAAATATTGGGAATTTCTGCCTTATTGCACCAAAATAAAGGGAATTTCTGCAATTTTGCCCCAAAATAAGGGAAATTTCTGCCTTTTTGCCACAAAATAAGGGGAATTTCTCCATTTTTGCCCCAAAATAAAGAAAATTTCTGGAATTTTGTACCAAAATAAAAGAAATTTCTGCCTTTTTGCCCCAAAATGAGAGAAATTCCTGCCTTCTTTCCCTGAAATAAGTGAAATTTCTGCAATTTTGCCCAAAATAAGAAAAATTTCTGCAATTTTGCCACAAAAAAGGGAAATTTCTTCATTTTAGCCCCAAAATAAGAGTAATTTCTGCCTTTTTACCTCAAAATAAGTGAAATTTCTGCCTTTTTACCCAAAAATGAACGGAATTTCTGTCTTTTTGCCCCAAAATAAAAGGAATTTTTGAATTTTGCCTTGAAATAAGTGAAATTTCTGCAATTTTGCCCCAAAATAAGGGAAAATTTCCCTTTTTGCCACAAAATAAGGGGAATTTCTGCATTTTTGCCCCAAAATAAAGAAAATTTCTGAAATTTTGTACCAAAATAAAAGAAATTTCTGCCTTTTTGCCCCAAAATGAGAGAAATTCCTGCCTTCTTTCCCTGAAATAAGTGAAATTTCTGCAATTTTCCCAAAATAAGAAAAATTTCTGCAATTTTGCCACAAAAAAGGGAAATTTCTTCATTTTAGCCCCAAAATAAGAGTAATTTCTGCCTTTTTACCTCAAAATAAGTGAAATTTCTGCCTTTTTACCCAAAAATAAACGGAATTTCTGTCTTTTTGCCCCAAAATAAAAGGAATTTTTGAATTTTGCCTTGAAATAAGTGAAATTTCTGCAATTTTGCCCCAAAATAAGGGAAATTTTTCCCTTTTTGCCACAAAATAAGGGGAATTTCTGCATTTTTGCCACGAAATAAAGAAAATTTCAGCAATTTTGTACCAAAATAAAAGAAATTTCTGCCTTTTTGCCCCAAAATGAGAGAAATTCCTGCCTTCTTTCCCTGAAATAAGTGAAATTTCTGCAATTTTGCCCAAAATAAGAAAAATTTCTGCCATTTTGCCACAAAAAAGAGAAATTTCTTCATTTTAGCCCCAAAAGAAGAGTAATTTCTGCCTTTTTTCCTCAAAATAAGTGAAATTTCTGCATTTTACCCAAAAATAAACGGAATTTCTGTCTTTTTGCCCCAAAATAAAAGGAATTTTTGAATTTTGCCTTGAAATAAGTGAAATTTCTGCAATTTTGCCCAAAATAAGAAAAATTTCTGCAATTTTGCTACAAAATAAGGGAAATTTCTGCAATTTTGACCCAAAACAAGGGGAATTTCTGACGTTATGCCCTAAAATAAGGAAAATTTCTGTCTTTTTGCCCCAAAATAATTTGAATTTCTGCATTTTCCCTCAAAATTAGATGAATTTGTGCAATTTTGCTTCAAAACACGGGGAATTTCTGCCTTATTACACCAAAATAAAGGCAATTTCCTTTTCGCACAATTATAAGGAGAATTTCTGAGATTTTGCTTTAAATACGGAAAATTTGTGCCTTATTGCCTAAAATTAAGTGGAATTTCTGCCTTTTTGCACTGAAATATTTGAAATTTCTGCAATTATACCCCAAAATAAGGGGAATTTCTGTTTTTGGCCCCAAAATTTGGGGAATTTCTGCTTTTTGCCCCAAAATAAGGCAAATTTCTGACTTTTTGCCCTATAATAAGTGAAATTTCTGCAATTTTGCCCCAAAATAAGGGGAATTTCTGCCTTTTGCCCAAAATAAGGGGAATTTCAGAATTTTACCTCCAAATAAGGGGAATTTCTGCCTTTTTGCCACAAAATATGGGGAATTTCTGCATTATTGCCCCCAAATAAGGAAAGTTTCTGCTTTTCTGCCCCATCTAATGGGAATTTCTGCCTTTTTGCCACAAAATAATGGGAATTTTTGCCTTTTTGCCCCAAATTATGGGGAATTTCAGCATTTTACCTCAAAATAAGAGGAATTTCAGCATTTTTGCACCAAAATATGGGGAATTTCTGCCTTTTTGCCACAAAATAAGAAAAATTTCTACAATTCTATAACAAAATAAAAGAAATTTCTAAAATTTTGCCAGAAAATAAAGGAAATTTCTGGAATTTTGCCCCAAAATAAGGGAAATTTCTGCCTTTATGCCACAAAATAAGGGGAATTTCTGTCTTTATGCCCCAAAATTAAAGGAATTTCAGCATTTTTACCTCATAATAATGGGAATCTCTGCCTTTTTGACCCAAAATATTGGGAATTTCTGCATTTTTGCCTCAAAATAAAGAAAATTTCTGCAATTTTGTACCAAATAAAAAAAAATTCTGCATTTTTGCCCCAAAATAAGAGAAATTCCTGCCTTCTTTCCCTGAAATAAGTGAAATTTCTGCAATTTTGCCCAAAATAAAAAATTTGGCAATTTTGCCACAAAATAAGGGAAATTTCTGCAATTTTGCCCCAAAATAAGGGGAATTTCTGACGTTATGCCCTGAAATAAGGAGAATTTCTGTCTTTTTGCCCCAAAATAATTTGAATTTCTGCATTTTCCCTCAAAATTAGATGAATTTGTGCAATTTTGCTTCAAAACACTGGGAATTTCTGCCTTATTACACAAAAATAAAGGGAATTTCTGCATTTTTGCACCATTATAAGGGGAATTTCTGAGATTTTCCTTTAAAATACGGAAAATTTGTGCCTTATTGCCTAAAATTAAGTGGAATTTCTGCCTTTTTGCACTGAAATATTTGAAATTTCTGCAATTTTACCCCAAAATAAGGGGAATTTCTGTTTTTGGCCCCAAAATTAGGGGAATTTCTGCTTTTTGCCCCAAAATAAGGCAAATTTCTGACTTTTTGCACTAAAATAAGTGAAATTTCTGCAATTTTGCCCCAAAATAAGGGGAATTTCTGCCTTTTGCCCAAAATAAGGGGAATTTCAGCATTTTACCTCCAAATAAGGGGAATTTCTGCCTTTTTGCCACAAAATATGGGGAATTACTGCCTTATTGCCTTCAAATAAAGAAAATTTCTGCTTTTCTGCCCCAATTAACAAGAATTTCTGCCTTTTTGCCACAAAGTAAAGGAAATTTTTGCCTTTTTGCCCCAAAATAAGGGGAATTTCATCCTTTTTCCCTCAAAATATGGGGAATTTCTGCCTTTTACCCCAAAATATGGGGAATTTGTGCCTTTTTGTTCCAAAATAAGAAAAATTTCTTCAACTTTGTACCAAAATAAAAAAATTTCTGCTTTTTGCCCCAAAATAAAAGGAATTTCTGACTTTTTGCCCTGAAATAAGTGAAATTTCTGCAATTTTGCCCAAAATAAGAAAAATTTCTGCAATTTTGCCACAATATAAGAGAAATTTTTGCAATTTTGCCCCAAAATAAAGGGAATTTCTGACTTTTTGCCATGAAATAAGGAGAATTTCTGTCTTTTTGCCCCAAAATAATGTGAATTTCTGCATTTTCCCTTAAAATTAGGGGAATTTGTGCAATTTTGCTTCAAAATACGGGGAATTTCTGCCTTATTGCACCAAAATAAAGGGAATTTCTGCATTTTTGCACCAATATAAGGCGAATTTCTGAGATTTTGCTCCAAAATACAGAAAATTTCTGCCTTATTGCCCGAAATTAAGTGGAATTTCTGCCTTTTTGCACTGAAATATTTGAAATTTCTGCAAATTTACCCCAAAATAAGGGAAATTTCTATTTTTGGCCCCAAAATTAGGGAAATTTCTGCTTTTTGCCCCAAAATAAGGCAAATTTCTGACTTTTTGCCCTGAAATAAATGAAATTTCTGCAATTTTGTCCCAAAATAAGGGGAATATCTGCCTTTTTGCCCAAAATAAGGGGAATTTCAGCATTTTACCCCCAAATGAGGGGAATTTCTGCCTTTTTGCCACAAAATATGGAGAACTACTGCCTTATTGCCTTCAAATAAGGAACATTTCTGCGTTTCTGCCCCAATTAACAAGAATTTCTGCTTTTTTGCCACAAAGTAAAGCAAATTTTTGCTTTTTTGCCCTAAAATAAGGGGAATTTCATTCTTTTTACCTCAAAATGAGGGGAATTTCTGCCTTTTACCCCAAAATATAGGGAATTTCTTCCTTTTTATTCCAAAATATGAAAAATTTCTTCAACTTTTTACCAAAATAAAAGAAATTTCTGCTTTTTGTCCCAAAATAAAAGGAATTTCTGACTTTTAGCCCTGAAATAAATGAAATTTCTGCAATTTTGCCCGAAAATAAGGAAAATTTGTGCCTTTTTGCCCCAAAATGAGGCAAATGTCTGCCTTTTTTCCCCAAAATATGGGGAATTTCAGCATTTTACCTCAAAATAAGGGGAATTTCAGCCTTTTTGCTCCAAAATATGGGGAATTTTAGCCTTTTTGCCACAATATAAGAAAAATTTCTGCAATTCTGTACCAAAATAAAAGAAATTTCTAAAATTTTGCCCCAAAATAAGGGAAATTTCTGCAATTTTGCCCAAAAATATAGGAAAGTTCTTCAATTTTGCCCCAAAATAAGGGGAATTTCTGACTTTTTGCCGCGAAATAAGGAGAATTTCTGTATTTTTGCCCCAAAATAAAGGGAATTTCTGCCTTTTTGCCCCAAAATTAGGGGAGTTTCTGCAATTTTGCTTCAAAATACAAGGAATTTCTGCCTTTTTTCCCGAAAATAAGGGGAACTTCTGCTTTTGCACCAAATAAAGGGAATTTCTGCATTTTTGCCCCGATATTAGGGGAAATTCTGCAATTTTGCTCCAAAATACGGGGAATTTTTGCCTTTTTGCCCGAAATTAAAAGGATTTTCTGCCTTTTTGCCCCCAAATAAGGAAAATTTCTACAATTTTATCCCAAAATAAGGGGAATTTCTGCCTTTTTTCCCCAAAATATAAGGAATTTCTGCATTTTGCCCCAAAATAAGAAATATTTCTGCAATTTTGCCCCAAAATAAGGGGAATTTCTCACTTTTTGCCCAAAAATAAAAAAAATTTCAGCCTTTTTACCTGAAAATAAGTGAAATTTCTGCAATTTTGCCCCAAAAGGAAATTTCTGCAATTTTGCCCTAAAATAAGGTAAATTTCTGCAATTTTGCCCCAAATTAAAGAAAATTTCTGGAATTTTGCCCCAAAATAAGGGGAATTTCTGATTTTAGCCCCAAAATAAAAGAAATGTCTGCCTTTTGCCCCAAAATTAGGAGAATTTCTGCAATTTGGCTTCAAAATGAGGGGAATTTCTGCATTTTTGCCCTAAAATAAGGGGAATGCATACCTTTTTGCCATAAAAAAGAGAAATGTCTTCATTTTTGCGCCAAATTAAGATGAACTTCTGTCTTTTGCCTCTAAATAAGTGGAATTTCTGTATTTTTTACCCCAAAAAAAGGAATTTCTGTCTATTTTGCCCCAAAATAAGGGGAATTTCTGACTTATTACCCTCAAATAAGTGAAATTTCTGCAATTTTGCCACAAAATAAGGAAAAATTCTTATTTTTTGCCCCCAAATAAGAGAAATTTCAGCCTTTTTACCTCAAAATAAAGGGAATTTTTGCATTTTTGCCACAATATGTTAGGAATTTCTGCCTTTTTGCCCTAAAATAAGGGAAATTTCTGGAATTTTGCCCCAAAATAAGTAGAATTTCTGAGTTTTGCCACAAAATAAGGAGAATTTCTGTTTTTTTGCCCCAACATATAGGGAATTTCTGCCTTTTTGCCCCACAATTAGGGGAATTTCTGCAATTTTACTTCAAAATACGGGGAATTTCTGCTTTTTTGCCTGAAAATAAGGGGAATGTATACCTTTTGCCACAAAAAAGGGAAATTTCTTCATTTTAACCCCAAAATAAGAGTAATTTCTGCCTTTTTACCTCAAAATAAGTGAAATTTCTGCCTTTTTACCCAAAAATAAATGGAATTTCTGTCTTTTAACCCAAAATAAAAGGAATTTTTGAATTTTGCTTTGAAATAAGTGAAATTTCTGCAATTTTGCCACAAAATGAGGGAAATTTCTGCCTTTTTGCCACAAAATCAGGGGAATTTCTGCATTTTTGCCCCAAAATAAAGAAAATTTTTTCAATTTTGTACCAAAATAATAGAAATTTCTGCCCTTTTGCCCCAAAATAAGAGAAATTCCTAACTTCTTTCCCTGAAATAAGTGAAATTTCTGCAATTTTGCACAAAATAAGAAAAATTTCTGCAATTTTGCCACAAAATAAGGGATATTTCTGCAATTTTGCCCCAAAATAAGGTGAATTTCTGACGTTATGCTCTGAAATAAGGAGAATTTCTGTCTTTTTGCCCCAAAATAATTTGAATTTCTGCATTTTCCCTCAAAATTAGATGAATTTGTGCAATTTTGCTTCAAAACACGGGGAATTTCTGCCTTATTACACCAAAATAATGGGAATTTCTGCATTTTTGCACCAATATAAGGGGAATTTCTGAGATTTTGCTCCAAAATACGGAAAATTTCTGCCTTATTGCCTAAAATTAAGTGGAATTTCTGCCTTTTTGCACTGAAATATTTGAAATTTCTGCAATTTTACCCCAAAATAAGAGGAATTTTCTGTTTTTGACCCCAAAATTAGGGGAATTTCTGCTTTTTGCCACAAAATAAGGCAAATTTCTGACTTTTTGCCCTAAAATAAATGAAATTTCTGCAATTTTGCCCCAAAATAAGGGGAATTTCTGCCTTTTGCCCAAAATAAGGGGAATTTCAGCATTTTACCTCCAAATAATTGGAATTTCTGCCTTTTTGCCACAAAATATGGGGAATTTCTGCATTATTGCACCAAAATAAGGAAAGTTTCTACTTTTCTGCCCCTATTAACAAGAATTTCTGAATTTTTGCCACAAAATAAAGGGAATTTCTGCCTTTTTGCCCCAAAATATGGGGAATTTCTGCCTTTTTGTTCCAAAATAAGAACAATTTCTTCAACTTTGTACCAAGATAAAAGAAATTTCTGCTTTTTGCCCAAAATAAAAGGAATTTCTGACTTTTTGGCCTGAAATAAATGAAATTTCTGCAATTTTGCCCGAAAATAAGGAAAATTTGTGCCTTTTTGCCCCAAAATGTAGGGAATTTCTGCCTTTTTGCCCCAAAATATGGGGAATTTCAGCATTTTACCTCAAAATAAGGGGAATTTCAGCCTTTTTGCACCAAAATATGGGGAATTTTAGCCTTTTTGCCACAATATAAGAAAAATTTCTGCAATTCTGTACCAAAATAAAAGAAATTTCTAAAATTTTGCCCCAAAATAAGGAAAATTTCTGCAATTTTGACCCAAAATAAGGGAAAGTTCTTCAATTTTGCCCCAAAATAAGGGGAATTTCTGACTTTTTGCCGCGAAATAAGGAGAATTTCTGTATTTTTGCCCCAAAATAAAGGGAATTTCTGCCTTTTTGCCCCAAAATTAGGGGAGTTTCTGCAATTTTGCTTCAAAATACAAGGAATTTCTGCCTTTTTTCCAGAAAATAAGGGGAACTTCTGCTTTTGCACCAAATAAAGGGAATTTCTGCATTTTTGTCCCGATATTAGGGGAATTTCTGCAATTTTGCTCCAAAATACGGGGAATTTTTGCCTTTTTGCCCGAAATTAAAACGATTTTCTGCCTTTTTGCCCCCAAATAAAGGAAATTTCTGCAATTTTATCCCAAAATAAGGGGAATTTCTTCCTTTTTTTTCCCAAAAATATAAGGAATTTCTGCCTTTTTGCCCCAAAATAAGGTAAATTTCTGCAATTTTGCCCCAAATTAAAGGAAATTTCTGGAATTTTGCCCCAAAATAAGGGGAATTTCTGACTTTTGTCCCAAAATAAAGGAAATGTCTGCCTTTTGCCCCAAAATTAGGAGAATTTCTGCAATTTTGCTTCAAAATAAGGGGAATTTCTGCTTTTGCCCGAAAATAAGGGGAATGCATACCTTTTTGCCATAAAAAAGGGAAATTTCTTTATTTTTGCGCCAAATTAAGAGGAACTTCTGCCTTTTGCCTCTAAATAAGTGGAATTTCTGTCTTTTTTACCCCCAAAAAAAGGAATTTCTGTCTTTTTTGCCCGAAAATATGGGGAATTTCTGACTTTTTACCTTTAAATAAGTGAATTTTCTGCGATTTTGCCACAAAATAAGGAAAAATTCTTCCTTTTTTTCCCCAAAAAAGAGGAATTTCAGCCTTTTTACCTCAAAATAAGGGGAATTTCTGCATTTTTGCCACAATATATTAGGAATTTCTGCCTTTTTGCCCTAAAATAAGGGAAATTTCTGGAATTTTGCCCCAAAATAAGTGGAATTTCTGAGTTTTGCCACAAAATAAGGAGAATTTCTGTCTTTTTGCCCCAACATATAGGGAATTTCTGCCGTTTTGCCTCACAATTAGGGGAATTTCTGCAATTTTACTTCAAAATACGGGGAATTTCTGCTTTTTTGCCTGAAAATAAAGGGAATGTATACCTTTTGCCACAAAAAAGGGAAATTTCTTCATTTTAACCCCAAAATAAGAGTAATTTCTGCCTTTTTACCTCAAAATAAGTGAAATTTCTGCCTTTTTACCCAAAAATAAATGGAATTTCTGTCTTTTTGCCCCAAAATAAAAGTAATTTTTGAAATTTGCCTTGAAATAAGTGAAATTTCTGCAATTTTGCCCCAAAATAAGGGAAATTTCTGCCTTTTAGCCACAAAATAAGGGGAATTTCTGCATTTTTGCCCCAAAATAAAGAAAATTTCTGCAATTTTGTACCAAAATAAAAGAAATTTCTGCCTTTTTGCCCCAAAATGAAAGGAATTTTTGAATTTTGCCTTGAAATAAGTGAAATTTCTGCAATTTTGCCTCAAAATAAGGGAAATTTCTGCCTTTTTGCCACAAAATCAGGGGAATTTCTGCATTTTTGCTCCAAAATAAAGAAAATTTCTCCAATTTTGTACCAAAAAAAAGAAACTTCTGCCCTTTTGCCCCAAAATAAGAGAAATTCCTGCCTTCTTTCCCTGAAATAAGTGAAATTTCTGCAAGTTTGCAAAAAATATAAAATTTGGCAATTTTGCCACAAAATAAGGAAAATTTCTGCAATTTTGCCCCAAAATAAGCGGAATTTCTAACGTTATGCCCTGAAATAAGGAGAATTTCTGTCTTTTTGCCCCAAAATAATTTGAATTTCTGCATTTTCCCTCAAAATTAGATGAATTTGTGCAATTTTGCTTCAAAACACGGGGAATTTCTGCCTTATTACACCAAAATAAAGGGAATTTCTGCATTTTTGCACCATTATAAGGGGAATTTCTGAGATTTTGCTCCAAAATACGGAAAATTTGTGCCTTATTGCCTAAAATTAAGTGGAATTTCTGCCTTTTTGCACTGAAATATTTGAAATTTCTGCAATTTTACCCCAAAATAAGGGGAATTTCTGTTCTTGGCCCCAAAATTAGGGGAATTTCTGCTTTTTGCCACAAAATAAGGGAAATTTCTGACTTTTTTACCTAAAATAAGTGAAATTTCTGCAATTTTGCACCAAAATAAAGGGAATTTCTGCCTTTTGCCCAAAACAAGGGGAATTTCAGCATTTTACCTCCAAATAAGGGGAATTTCTGCCTTTTTGCCACAAAATATGGGGAATTACTGCCTTATTGCCTTCAAATAAAGAAAATGTCTGCTTTTCTGCTCCAATTAACAAGAATTTCTGCCTTTTTGCCACAAAGTAAAGGAAATTTTTGCCTTTTTGCCCTAAAATAAGGGGAATTTCATCCTTTTTCCCTCAAAATAAGGGGAATTTCTGCCTTTTACCCCAAAATATGGGGAATTTGTGCCTTTTTGTTCCAAAATAAAAAAAATTTCTTCAGCTTTGTACCAAAATAAAAGAAATTTCTGCTTTTTGCCCCAAAATAATAAAAAATTTCTGACTTTTTGCCCTGAAATAAAAGAAATTTCTGCAATTTTGCCCGAAAATAAGAGAAATTTGTGCCTTTTTGCCCCAAAATGTTGGGAATTCCTGCCTTTTTGCCCCAAAATATAGGGAATTTCAGCATTTTACCTCCAAATAAGGGGAATTTCAGCCTTATTGCACCAAAATAAAGGGAATTTCTGCATTTTTGCACCTATAAAAGGGGAATTTCTGAGATTTTGCTCCAAAATACAGAAAATTTCTGCCTTATTGCCCGAAATTAAGTGGTATTTCTGCCTTTTTTCTCTGAAATATTTGAAATTCTGCAATTTTACCCCAAAATAAGGGGAATTTCTATTTTTGGCCCCAAAATTAGGCGAATTTCTGCTTTTTGCCCCAAAATAAGGCAAATTTCTGACTTTTTGCCCTGAAAAAAGTGAAATTTCTGCAATTTTGTCCCAAAATAAGGGGAATTTCTGCCTCTTTGCCCAAAATAAGGGGAATTTCAGCATTTTACCTCCAAATAAGGGGAATTTCTGCATTTTGCCACAAAATATGGGGAATTACTGCCTTATTGCCTTCAAATAAAGAAAATTTCTGCTTTTCTGCCCCAATTAACAAGAATTTCTGCCTTTTTGCCACAAAGTAAAGGAAATTTTTGCCTTTTTGTGCTAAAATAAGGGGAATTTCATCCTTTTTACCTCAAAATAACGGGAATTTCTGCCCTTTACCCCAAAATATGGGGAATTTCTGCCTTTTTATTCCAAAATATGAAAAATTTCTTCAACTTTGTACCAAAATAAAAGAAATTTCTGTTTTTGTCCCAACATAAAAAAAATTTCTGACTTTTTGCCCTGAAATAAATGAAATTTCTGCAATTTTGCCCGAAAATAAGGAAAATTTGTGCCTTTTTGCCCCAAAATGAGGGAAATTTCTTCCTTTTTGCCCCAAAATATGGGGAATTTCAGCATTTTACCTCAAAATAAGGGGAATTTCAGCCTTTCTGCACCAAAATATGGGGAATTTTAGCCTTTTTGCCACAATATAAAAAAAATTTCTGCAATTCTGTACCAAAATAAAAGAAATTTCTAAAATTTTACCCAAAAATAAGGGAAATTTCTGCAATTTTATCCCAAAAAAGGGGAATTTCTGCCTTTTTGCCCTAAAATATAAGGAATTACTGCCTTTTTGCCCCAAAATAAGAAATAAATCTGCAATTTTGCCCCAAAATAAGGGGAATTTCTCACTTTTTGCCCAAAAATAAAGGAAATTTCAACCTTTTTACACGAAAATAAGTTAAATTTCTGCAATTTTGCCCCAAATAAAGGAAATTTCTGCAATTTTGCCCCAAAATAAGGTAAATTTCTGCAATTTTGCCCCAAATTAAAGGAAATTTCTGGAATTTTGCCCCAAAATAAGGGGAATTTCTGACTTTTTGCCCTGAAATAAGGAGAATTTATACCTTTTTGCCCCAAAATAATGTGAATTTCTGCATTTTCCCTCAAAATTAGGGGAATTTGTGCAATTTTGCTTCAAAATACGGGGAATTTCTGCCTTATTGCACCAAAATAAAGGGAATTTCTGCATTTTTGCACCAATATAAGGGGAATTTCTGAGATTTTGCTCCAAAATACAGAAAATTTCTGCCTTATTGCCCGAAATTAAGTGGAATTTCTGCCTTTTTGCACTGAAATATTTGAAATTTCTGCAATTTTACCCCAAAATAAAAGGAATTTCTATTTTTGGCCCCAAAATTAGGGGAATTTCTGCTTTTTGCCACAAAATAAGGCAAATTTCTGACATTTTGCCCTGAAATAAGTGAAAATTCTGCAATTTTTCCCAAAATAAGGGGAATATCTGCCTTTTTGCCCAAAATAAGGGGAATTTCATCTTTTTACCCCCAAATAAGGGGAATTTCTGCCTTTTTGCCACAAAATATGGGGAATTACTGCCTTATTGCCTTCAAATAAGGAAAATTTCTGCTTTTCTGCCCCAATTAACAAGAATTTCTGCCTTTTTGCCACAAAGTAAAGGAAATTTTTGCCTTTTTGTGCGAAAATAAGTGGAATTTCATCCTTTTTACCTCAAAATAAAGGGAATTTCTGCCCTTTACCCCAAAATATGGGGAATTTCTGCCTTTTTATTCCAAAATATGAAAAATTTCTTCAACTTTGTACCAAAATAAAAGAAATTTCTGATTTTCGTCCCAACATAAAAGGAATTTCTGACTTTTTACCCTGAAATAAATGAAATTTCTGCAATTTTGCCCGATAATAAGGAAAATTTGTGCCTTTTTGCCCCAAAATGAGGGAAATTTCTGCCTTTTTGCCCCAAAATATGGGGAATTTCAGCATTTTACCTCAAAATAAGGGGAATTTCAGCCTTTCTGCACCAAAATATGGGGAATTTTAGCCTTTTTGCCACAATATAAAAAAAATTTCTGCAATTCTGTACCAAAATAAAAGAAATTTCTAAAATTTTGCCCCAAAATAAGGGAAATTTCTGCAATTTTGCCACAAAATAAGGGAAAGTTCTTCAATTTTGCCCCAAGATAAGGGGAATTTCTGACTTTTTGCCGCGAAATAAGGAGAATTTCTGTATTTTTGCCCCAAAATAAAGGGAATTTCTGCATTTTTGCCCCAAAATTAGGGGAGTTTCTGCAATTTTGCTTCAAAATACAAGGAATTTCTGCCTTTTTTCCTGAAAATAAGGGGAACTTCTGCTTTTGCACCAAATAAAGGGAATTTCTGCATTTTTGCCACGATATTAGGAGAATTTCTGCAATTTTGCTCCAAAATAAGGGGAATTTCTGCCTTTTTGCCCGAAATTAAAAGGATTTTCTGCCTTTTTGCCCCCAAATAAGGGAAATTTCTGCAATTTTATCCCAAAAAAGGGGAATTTCTGCTTTTTTGCCCTAAAATATAAGGAATTTCTACCTTTTTGCCCCAAAATAAGAAATATTTCTGCAATTTTGCCCCAAAATAAGGGGAATTTCTCACTTTTTGCCCAAAAATAAAGGAAATTTCAGCCTTTTTACACGAAAATAAGTTAAATTTCTGCAATTTTGCCCCAAATAAGGGAAATTTCTGCAATTTTGCCCCAAAATAAGGTAAATTTCTGCAATTTTGCCCCAAATTAAAGGAAATTTCTGGAATTTTGCCCCAAAATAAGGGGAATTTCTGACTTTTTGCCCTGAAATAAGGAGAATTTATACCTTTTTGCCCCAAAATAATGTGAATTTCTGCATTTTCCCTCAAAATTAGGGGAATTTGTGCAATTTTGCTTCAAAATACGGGGAATTTCTGCCTTATTGCACCAAAATAAAGGGAATTTCTGCATTTTTGCACCAATATAAGGGGAATTTCTGAGATTTTGCTCCAAAATACAGAAAATTTCTGCCTTATTGCCCGAAATTAAGTGGAATTTCTGCCTTTTTGCCCTGAAATATTTGAAATTTCTGCAATTTTAACCCAAAATAAAAGGAATTTCTATTTTTGGCCCCAAAATTAGGGGAATTTCTGCTTTTTGCCACAAAATAAGGCAAATTTCTGACTTTTTGCCCTGAAATAAGTGAAAATTCTGCAATTTTTCCCAAAATAAGGGGAATATCTGCCTTTTTGCCCAAAATAAGGGGAATTTCAGCATTTTACCCTCAAATAAGGGGAATTTCTGCCTTTTTGCCACAAAATATGGGGAATTACTGCCTTATTGCCTTCAAATAAGGAAAATTTCTGCTTTTCTGCCCCAATTAACAAGAATTTCTGCCTTTTTGCCACAGAGTAAAAGAAAATTTTGCCTTTTTGCCCTAAAATAAGGGGAATTTCATCCTTTTTACCTCAAAATAAGGGGAATTTCTGCCTTTTACCCCAAAATATGGGGAATTTCTGCCTTTTTATTCCAAAATATGAAAAATTTCTTCAACTTTGTACCAAAATAAACGAAATTTCTGCTTTTTGTCCCAAAATAAAAGGAATTTCAGACTTTTAGCCCTGAAATAAATGAAATTTCTGCAATTTTGCCCAAAAATAAGGAAAATTTGTGCCTTTTTGCCCCAATGAGGGAAATTTCTCCCTTTTTGCCCCAAAATATGGGGAATTTCAGCATTTTACCTCAAAATAAGGGGAATTTCAGCCTTTTTGCACCAAAATATGGGGAATTTTAGCCTTTATGCCACAATATAAGAAAAATTTCTGCAATTCTGTACCAAAATAAAAGAAATTTCTAAAATTTTGCCTTAAAATAAAAGAAATTTCTGCAATTTTGCCCCAAAATAAGGGAAAGTTCTTCAATTTTTCTCCAAAATAAGGGGAATTTCTGACTTTTTGCCGCGAAATAAGGAGAATTTCTGTATTTTTGCCCCAAAATAAAGGGAATTTCTGCCTTTTTGCCCCAAAATTAGGGGAGTTTCTGCAATTTTGCTTCAAAATACAAGGAATTTCTGCCTTTTTTCCTGAAAATAAGGGGAACTTCTGCTTTTGCACCAAATAAAGGGAATTTCTGCATTTTTGCCACGATATTAGGGGAATTTCTGCAATTTTGCTCCAAAATAAGGGGAATTTCTGCATTTTTGCCCGAAATTAAAAGGATTTTCTGCCTTTTTGCCCCCAAATAAGGGAAATTTCTGCAATTTTATCCCAAAATAAGGGGAATTTCTCACTTTTTGCCCAAAAATAAAGGAAATTTCAGCCTTTTTACACGAAAATAAGTTAAATTTCTGCAATTTTGCCCCAAATAAGGTAAATTTCGGCAATTTTGCCCCAAAATAAGGTAAATTTCTGACTTTTTGCCGTGAAATAAGTAGAATTTCTGTCTTTTTGCCCCAATATAATGTGAATTTCTGCATTTTCCCTCAAAATTAGAGGAATTTGTGCAATTTTGCTTCAAAATACGGGGAATTTCTGCCTTATTGCACCAAAATAAAGGGAATTTCTGCATTTTTGCACCAATATAAGAGGAATTACTGAGATTTTTCTCCAAAATACAGAAAATTTCTGCCTTATTGACCGAAATTAAGTGGAATTTTTGCCTTTTTGCACTGACATATTTGAAATTTCTGCAATTTTACTCCAAAATAAGGGGAATTTCTGTTTTTGGCCCCAAAATTAAGGGAATTTCTGCTTTTTGCCCCAAAATAAGGCAAATTTCTGACTTTTTGCCCTGAAATAAGTGAAATTTCTGCAATTTTGTCCCAAAATAAGTGGAATATCTGCCTTTTTGCCCCAAATAAGGGGAATTTCAGCATTTTACCCCCAAATAAGGGGAATTTCTGCCTTTTTGCCACAAAATATGGGAAATTACTGACTTATTGCCTCCAAATAAGGAAAATTTCTGCTTTTCTGCCCCAATTTACAAGATTTTCTGCCTTTTTGTCACAAAGTAAAGGAAATTTTTGCCTTTCTGCCCTAAAATAAGGGGAATTTCATCCTTTTTACCTCAAAATAAGGGGAATTTTTGCCCTTTACCCAAAAATATGGGGAATTTCTGCCTTTTTATTCCAAAATATGGAAAATTTCTTCAACTTTGTACCAAAATAAAAGAAATTTCTGCTTTTTGTCCCAAAATAAAAGGAATTACTGACTTTTTGCCCTAAAATAAATGAAATTTCTGCAATTTTGCCCAAAAATAAGGAAAATTCGTGCATTTTTGCCCCCAAAATATAGGGAATTTCTGCCTTTTTGCCCCAAAATATGGGGAATTTCAGCATTTGACCTCAAAATAAGAGGAATTTCAGCCTTTTTGCACCAAAATGTGGGGAATTTTAGCCTTTTTGCCACAATATAAGAAAAATTTCTGCAATTCTGTACCAAAATAAAAGAAATTTCTAAAATTTTGCCCCAAAATAAGGGAAATTTCTGCAATTTTGCCCCAAAATATAGGAAAGTTCTTCAATTTTGCCCCAAAATAAGGGGAATTTCTTACTTTTTGCCGCGAAATAAGGAGAATTTCTGTATTTTTGCCCCAAAATAAAAGGAATTTCTGACTTTTTGCCCCAAAATTAGGAGAGTTTCTGCAATTTTGCTTCAAAATACAAGGAATTTCTGCCTTTTTTCCCGTAAATAAGGGGAACTTCTGCTTTTGCAGCAAGTAAAGGGAATTTCTGCATTTTTGCCCCGATATTAGGGGAATTTCTGCAAATTTGCTCCAAAATACGGGGAATTTCTGCCTTTTTGATCGAAATTAAAAGGATTTTCTGCCTTTTTGCCCCCAAATAAGGAAAATTTCTGCAATTTTATCCCAAAATAAGGGGAATTTCTGCCTTTTTGCCCCAAAATATAAGGAATTTCTGCCTTTTTGACCCAAAATAAAGTAAATTTCCGCAATTTTGCCACAAATTAAAGGAAATTTCTGGAATTTTGCCCCAAAATAAGGGGAATTTCTGTTTTTTGCCCCAAAATAAAGGAAATGTCTGCCTTTTGCCCCAAAATTAGGGGAATTTCTGCAATTTTGCTTCAAAATAAGGGGAATTTCTGCTTTTTTGCCCGAAAATAAGGGGAATGCATACCTTTTTGCCATAAAAAAGGGAAATTTCTTCATTTTTGCGCCAAATTAAGAGGAACTTCTGCCTTTTGCCTCTAAATAAGTGGAATTTTTGTCTTTTTTACCCCAAAAAAGGGAATTTCTGTCTTTTTTGCCCCAAAATAAGGGGAATTTCTGACTTATTACCCTGAAATAAGTGAAATTTCTGCAATTTTGCCACAAAATAAGGAAAAATTCTTTCTTTTTGCCCCCAAATAAGAGGAATTTCAGAGTTTTTACCTCAAAATAAGGGGAATTTCTGCATTTTTGCCACAATATATTAGGAATTTCTGACTTTTTGCCCTAAAATAAAGGAAATTTCTGGAATTTTGCCCCAAAATAAGTGGAATTTCTGAGTTTTGCCACAAAATAAGGAGAATTTCTGTCTTTTTGCCCAAACATATAGGGAATTTCTGCCGTTTTGCCTCACAATTAGGGGAATTTCTGCAATTTTACTTCAAAACACGGGGAATTTCTGCTTTTTTGCCTGAAAATAAGGAGAATGTATACCTTTTGCCACAAAAAGGGAAATTTCTTAATTTTAACCCCAAAATAAGAGTAATTTCTGCCTTTTTACCTCAAAATAAGTGAAATTTCTGCCTTTTTACCCAAAAATAAATGGAATTTCTCTCTTTTTGCCCCAAAATAAAAGGAATTTTTGAATTTTGCCTTGAAATAAGTGAAATTTCTGCAATTTTGCCCCAAAATAAGGGAAATTTTTCCCTTTTTGCCACAAAATAAGGGGAATTTCTGCATTTTTGCCCCAAAATAAAGAAAATTTCTGAAATTTTGTACCAAAATAAAAGAAATATCTGCCTTTTTGCCCAAAAATAAGAGAAATTCCTGCCTTCTTTCCCTGAAATAAGTGAAATTTCTGCAATTTTGCCCAAAATTAGAAAAATTTCTGCAATTTTGCCACAAAAAAGGGAAATTTCTTCATTTTAGCTCCAAAATAAGAGTAATTTCTGCCTTTTTTACCTCAAAATAAGTGAAATTTCTGCCTTTTTACCCAAAAATAAACGGAATTTCTGTCTTTTTGCCCCAAAATAAAAGGAATTTTTGAATTTTGCCTTGAAATAAGTGAAATTTCTGCAATTTTGCCACAAAATGAGGGAAAATTTTTGCCTTTTGCCACAAAATCATGGGAATTTCTGCATTTTTGCCCCAAAATAAAAAAAATTTCTGCAATTTTGTACCAAAATAAAAGAAATTTCTGCCCTTTTACCCCAAAATAAGAGAAATTCCTAACTTCTTTCCCTGAAATAAGTGAAATTTCTGCAATTTTCCCCAAAATAAGAAAAATTTCTGCAATTTTGCCACAAAATAAGGGATATTTCTGCAATTTTGCCCCAAAATAAGGGGAATTTCTGACGTTATGCTCTGAAATAAGGAGAATTTCTGTCTTTTTGCCCCAAAATAATTTGAATTTCTGCATTTTCCCACAAAATTAGATGAATTTGTGCAATTTTGCTTCAAAACACGGGGAATATCTGCCTTATTACACCAAAATAATGGGAATTTCTGCATTTTTGCACCAATATAAGGGGATTTTCTGAGATTTTGCTCAAAAATACAGAAAATTTCTGCCTTATTGCCTAAAATTAAGTGGAATTTCTGCCTTTTTGCACTGAAATATTTGAAATTTCTGCAATTTTACCCCAAAATAACGGAAATTTCTGTTTTTGCCCCAAAATTAGGGAAATTTCTGCTTTTTGCCACAAAATAAGGCAAATTTCTGACTTTTAGCCCTAAAATAAGTGAAATTTCTGCAATTTTGCCCCAAAATAAGGGGAATTTCTGCCTTTTGCCCAAAATAAGGGGAATTTCAGCATTTTACCTCCAAATAAGGGGAATTTCTGCCTTTTTGCCACAAAATATGGGGAATTTCTGCATTATTGCACCCAAATAAGGAAAGTTTCTGCTTTTTTGCCCCAATTAAAAAGAATTTCTGCCTTTTTGCCACAAAACAAAGGGAATTTCTGCCTTTTTGCCCCAAAACAAGGGGCATTTCAGCCTTTTTACCTCAAAATAAGGGGAATTTCTGCCTTTTGCCCCAAAATATGGGGAATTTCTGCCTTTTTGTTCCAAAATAAGAAAAATTTCTTCAACTTTGTACCAAAATAAAAAAAATTTCTGCTTTTTGCCCCAAAATAAAAGGAATTTCTGACTTTTTGCCCTGAAATAAATGAAATTTCTGCAATTTTGCCCGAAAATAAAGGAAATTTGTGCCTTTTTGCCCCAAAATGTAGGGAATTTCTGCCTTTTTGCACCATAATATGGGGAATTTTTCATTTTACCTCAAAATAAGGGGAATTTCAGCATTTTTGCACCAAAATATGAGGAATTTCTGCCTTTTTGCCACAAAATAAGAAAAATTTCTGCAATTCTGTACCAAAATAAAAGAAATTTCTAAAATTTTGCCCATAAATAGAGGAAATTTCTGCAATTTTGCCCCAAAATAAGGGAAATTTCTGCCTTTCAGCCACAAAATAAGGGAAATTTCTGTCTTTTTGCCCCAAAATATAGGGAATTTCTGCATTTTTGCCTCAAAATAAAGAAAATTTCTTCAATTTTGTACCAAAATAAGAGAAATTTCTGCCTTTTTGCCCCAAAATAAAAGAAATTCCTGCCTTCTTTCCCTGAAATAAGTGAAATTTCTGCAATTTTGCTCATAATAAGAAAAATTTCTGCAATTTTTCCACAAAATAAGGGAAATTTCTGCAATTTTGCCCCAAAATAAGGGGAATTTCTGACTTTTTCCCGTGAAATAAGGAGAATTTCTTTCTTTTTGCCCCAAAATAATGTGAATTTCTGCATTTTCTCTCAAAATTAGGGGAATTTGTGCAATTTTGCTTCAAAATATAGGGAATTTCTGCCTTATTACACCAAAATAAAGGGAATTTCTGCAATTTTGCCCCAAAATCAGAGAAATTTCTGCCTTTTTGCCACAAAATCAGGGGAATTTCTGCATTTTTGCCACAAAATAAAGCAAATTTCTGCAATTTTGTACCAAAATAAAAGAAATTTCTGCTTTTTGCCCCAAAATAAAAGGAATTTCTGACTTTTTGCCCTGAAATAAATGAAATTTCTGCAATTTTGCCTGAAAATAAGGGAAATTTGTGCCTTTTTGCCCCCAAAATATAAGGAATTTCTGCCTTTTTGCCCCAAAATATGGGGAATTTCAGCATTTTACCTCAAAATAAGGGAAATTTCAGCCTTTTTGCACCAAAATATGGGGAATTTTAGCCTTTTTGCCACAATATAAGAAAAATTTCTGCAATTCTGTACCAAAATAAAAGAAATTTCTAAAATTTTGCCCCAAAATAAGGGAAATTTCTGCAATTTTGCCCCAAGATATAGGAAAGTTCTTCAATTTTGCCCCAAAATAAGGGGAATTTCTGACGTTTTGCCGCGAAATAAGGAGAATTTCTGTATTTTTTGCCCCAAAATAAAGGGAATTTCTGCATTTTTGCCCCAAAATTAGGGGAGTTTGTGCAGTTTTGCTTCAAAATACAAGGAATATCTGCCTTTTTTCCCGAAAATAAGGGGAACTTCTGCTTTTGCACCAAATAAAGGGAATTTCTGCATTTTTGCCCCGATATTAGGGGAATTTCTGCAATTTTGCTCCAAAATACAGGGAATTTCTGCCTTTTGGCCCGAAATTAAAAGGATTTTCTGCCTTTTTGCCCCCAAATAAGGGAAATTTCTGCAATTTTATCTCAAAATAAGGGGAATTTCTGCCTTTTTTCCCCAAAATATAAGGAATTTCTGCCTTTTTGCCCCAAAATAAGATAAATTTCCGCAATTTTGCCCCAAATTAAAGGAAATTTCTGGAATTTTGCCCCAAAACAAGGTGAATTTCTGATTTTTGCCCCAAAATAAAGGAAATGTCTGCCTTTTGCCCCAAAATTAGGGGAATTTCTGCAATTTTGCTTCAAAATAAGGGGAGTTTCTGCAATTTTGCCCGAAAATAAGGGGAATGCATACCTTTTTGCCATAAAAAAGAGAAATTTCTTCATTTTTGTGCCAAATTAAGAGGAACTTCTGCCTTTTGCCTCTAAATAAGTGGAATTTCTGTCTTTTTTACCCCTAAAAAAGGGAATTTCTGTCTTTTTTGCCCCAAAATAAGGGGAATTTCTGACTTATTACCCTGAAATAAGTGAAATTTCTGCAATTTTGCCACAAAATAAAGAAAAATTCTTCCTTTTTGCCCCCAAATAAGAGGAATTTCAGCCTTTTTACCTCAAAATAAGGGGAATTTCTGCATTTTTGCCACAAAATATTAGGAATTTCTGCCTTTTTGCCCTAAAATAAGGGAAATTTCTGGAATTTTGCCCCAAAATAAGTGGAATTTCTGAGTTTTGCCACAAAATAAGGAGAATTTCTGTCTTTTTGCCCCAACATGTAGAAAATTTCTGCCGTTTTGCCTCACAATTAGGGGAATTTCTGCAATTTTACTTCAAAATACGGGGAATTTCTGCTTTTTTGCCTGAAAATAAGGGGAATGTATACCTTTTGCCACAAAAAAGGGAAATTTCTTCATTTTAACCCCATAATAAGAGTAATTTCTGCCTTTTTACCTCAAAATAAGTGAAATTTCTGCCCTTTTATCCAAAAATAAATGGAATTTCTGTCTTTTTGCCCCAAAATAAAAGGAATTTTTGAATTTTGCCTTGAAATAAGTGAAATTTCTGCCTTTTTGCGCCAAAATAAGAGAAATTCCTGCCTTCTTTCCCTGAAATAAGTGAAATTTCTGCAATTTTGCCCAAAATAAGAAAAATTTCTGCAATTTTGCCACAAAAAAAAGGGAAATATCTTCATTTTAGCCCCAAAATAAGAGTAATTTCTGCCTTTTTTACCTCAAAATAAGTGAAATTTCTGCGTTTTTACCCAAAAATAAACGGAATTTCTGTCTTTTTGCCCCAAACTAAAAGGAATTTTTGAATTTTGCCTTGAAATAAGTGAAATTTCTGCAATTTTGCCACAAAATGAGGGAAATTTCTGCCTTTTTGTCACAAAATCAGGGGAATTTCTGCATTTTTGACCCAAAATAAAGAAAATTTCTGCAATTTTGTACCAAAATAAAAGAAATTTCTGCCCTTTTGCCCCAAAATAAGAAAAATTCCTAACTTCTTTCCCTGAAATAAGTGAAATTTCTGCAATTTTCCCCAAAATAAGAAAAATTTCTGCAATTTTGCCACAAAATAAGGGATATTTCTGCAATTTTGCCCCAAAATAAGGGGAATTTCTGACGTTATGCTCTGAAATAAGGAGAATTTCTGTCTTTTTGCCCCAAAATAATTTGAATTTCTGCATTTTCCCTCAAAATTAGATGAATTTGTGCAATTTTGCTTCAAAACACGGGGAATTTCTGCCTTATTACACCAAAATAATGGGAATTTCTGCATTTTTGCACCAATATAAAAGGAATTTCTGAGATTTTTCTCCAAAACACGGAAAATTTCTGCCTTATTGCCTAAAATTAAGTGGAATTTCTGCCTTTTTGCATTGAAATATTTGAAATTTCTGCAATTTTACCCCAAAATAAGGGGAATTTCTCTTTTTGGCCCCAAAATTAGGGGAATTTCTGCTTTTTGCCACAAAATAAGGCAAATTTCTGACTTTTTGCCCTAAAATATGTGAAATTTCTGCAATTTTGCCCGAAAATAAGGGAAATTTGTGCCTTTTTGCCCCAAACTGTAGGGAATTTCTGCCTTTTTGCACCATAATATGGGGAATTTTAGCATTTTACCTCAAAATAAAGGGAATTTCAGCTTTTTTGCACCAAAATATGAGGAATTTCTGCCTTTTTGCCACAAAATAAGAAAAATTTCTGCAATTCTGTACCAAAATAAAAGAAATTTCTAAAATTTTGCCCGAAAATAAAGGAAATTTCTGCAATTTTGCCCCAAAATAAGGGAAATTTCTGCCTTTCTGCCACAAAATAAGGAAAATTTCTGTCTTTTTGCCCCAAAATAAAAGGAATTTCAGCCTTTTTACCTCATAATAAGGGGAATCTCTGCCTTTTTGCCCCAAAATATGGGGAATTTCTGCATTTTTGCCTCAAAATAAAGAAAATTCCTTCAATTTTGTACCAAAATAAAAGAAATTTCTGCCTTTTTGCCCCAAAATAAAAGAAATTCCTGCCTTCTTTCCCTGAAATAAGTGAAATTTCTGCAATTTTGCCCATAATAAGAAAAATTTCTGCAATTTTTCCACAAAATAAGGGAAATTTCTGCAATTTTGCCCCAAAATAAGGGGAATTTCTGACTTTTTGCCGTGAAATAAGGAGAATTTCTTTCTTTTTGCCCCAAAATAATGTGAATTTCTGCATTTTCTCTCAAAATTTGGGGAATTTGTGCAATTTTGCTTCAAAATATGGGGAAATTCTGCCTTATTGCACCAAAATAAAGGGAATTTCTGCAGTTTTGCCTCAAAATAAGGGAAATTTCTGCATTTTTGCCACAAAATAAGGGGAATTTCTGCATTTTTGCCCCAAAATAAAGAAAATTTCTGCAATTTTGTACCAAAATAAAAGAAATTTCTGCCTTTTTGCCTCAAAATAAGAGAAATTCCTGCCTTCTTTTCCTGAAATTAGTGAAATTTCTGCAATTTTGCCCAAAATAAGAAAAATTTCTGCAATTTTGCCACAAAATAAGGGATATTTCTGCAATTTTGCCCCAAAATAAGGGGAATTTCTGACGTTATGCCCTGAAATAAGGAGAATTTCTTTCTATTTGCCCCGAAATAATTTGAATTTCTGCATTTTCCCTCAAAATTAGGGGAATTTGTGCAATTTTGCTTCCAAACACAGGGAATTTCTTCCTTATTACACCAAAATAATGGGAATTTCTCCATTTTTGCACCAATAAAAAGGGAATTTCTGAGATTTTGCTCCAAAATACAGAAAATTTCTGCCTTATTGCCTAAAATTAAGTGGAATTTCTGCCTTTTTGCACTGAAATATTTGAAATTTCTGCAATTTTACCCAAAAATAAGGGGAATTTCTGTTTTTGGCCCCAAAATTAGGGGAATTTCTGCTTTTTGCCCAAAAATAAGGCAAATTTCTTACTTTTTGCCCTAAAATAAGTGAAATTTCTTCAATTTTGCCCCAAAATGAGAGAAATTTCTGCCTTTTTACCTCCAAATAAGGGGAATTTCAGCCTTTTTACCACAAAATAAGGAGAATTTTTGCATTTTTGCCTCAAAATATTAGAAATTTATGCCTTTTTGCCCAAAATAAGAAAAATTTCTGCAATTTTGTACCAAAATATGGGAAATTTCTGACTTTTTGCCCCAAAATAAGAAAATTTCTGCTTTTTTCCCTGAAATAAGTGAAATTTCTCCAATTTTGCCCCAAAATAAGTGAAATTTCTGCAATTTTACCCCAAAATAAAAAAAATTTCTGAAATTTTGCCCCAAAATAAGTGGAATTTCTGAGTTTTGCCCCAAAAATAAGGAGAATTTCTGTCTTTTTGCCCCAACATATAGGAAATTTCTGCCTTTTTGTCCCACAATTAGGTTAATTTCTGCAATTTTGCTCCAAAATACGGGGAATTTCTGCCTTTTTGCCCGAAAATAAGAAGAATGCATACCTTTTTGCCATAAAAAAGTCAAATTTCTGTAATTTTGCTCCAAAATAAGAGGAATTTCTGCTTTTTTGCCTCTAAATATGTGGAATTTCTGTCTTTTTCCCCCAAAACAAAAGGAATTTCTGTCTTTTTTGCACCAAAATAAGGAAATTTTCTGACTTATTACCCTAAAATAAGTGAAATTTCTGCAATTTTGCCCCAACATAAGGGAAATTTCTGCCTTTTTGCCCACAAATAAGGGGAATTTCACACTTTTACCTCAAAATAAGGGGAATTTCTGCATTTTTGCCACAAAATAATAGGAATTTCTGCCTTTTTGCCCCAAAATAAGAAAAATTTCTGCCTTTTTTCCTGAAATAAGTGAAATTTCTGCAATTTTGCCCCAAAATAAAGGAAATCTCTGGAATTTTGCCCCAAAATAAGTGGAATTTCTGAGTTTTGCCCCCAAATAAGGAGAATTTCTGTCTTTTTGCCCCAACATATAGAGAATTCCTGCCTTTTTGCCCCACAATTAGGGGAATTTCTGCCTTTTTGCCCGAAAATAAGACGAATGCATAACTTTTTGCCATGAAAAAGGGAAATTTCTTCATTTTTGCTCCAAAATAAGGGGAATTTCTGCTTTTTTGCCTCCAAATAAGTGGAATTTCTGTTCTTTTCCCCCAAAACAAAGGTAATTTCTGTCTTTTTTGCCCCAAAATAAAAAAATTTCTGACTTATTACCCTGAAGTAAATAAAATTTCTGCAATTTTGCCCCAAAATAAGGAAAAATTCTGCTTTTTTGCCTTTAAATAAGCGGAATTTATGTATTTTACCCCCAAAACAAAGGGAATTTCTGTCTTTTTTGCCGAAAATAAGGAAAATTTCTGACTTATTATTCTGAAATAAGTGAAATTTCTGCAATTTTTCCCCAAAATAAGGGAAATTTCTGCCTCTTTGCCCCAAATAAGGGGAATTTCAGGCTTTTGACCTCAAAATAAAAGGAATTTCTGCATTTTTGCCACATAATATTAGGAATTTCTGCCTTTTTGCCCCAAAATAAGGATAATTTCTGCATTTTTTCACGGAAATAAGTGAAATTTCTGCAATTTTGCCCCAAAATAAGTGATATTTCTGCAATTTTTCCCAAAATAAGGGAAATTTCTGGAATTTTGCCCCAAAATAAGTGGAATTTCTGAGTTTTGCCCCAAAATAAGGAGAATTTCTGTTTTTTGCCCTAACATATAGGGAATTTCTGCCTTTTTGCCCCACAATTAGGGGAATTTCTGCAATTTTGCTCCAAAATACAAAGAATTTCTGGTTTTTAGCCTGAAAATAAGGGGAATGTATACCTTTTGCCACAAAAAAGAGAAATTTCTTCATTTTTGCTCCAAAATAAAAGAAATTTCTGCTTTTTTGCCTCTATAAAAGTGGAATTTCTTCCTTTTTCCCCAAAAACAAAGGGAATTTCTGTCTTTTTGCCCCAAAATAAGGAAAATTCCTTACTTATTACCCTGAAATTAGTGATATTTTTGCAATTTTGCCCCAAAATAAGGGAATTTCTGCCTTTTTGCCCCCAAATAAGGGGAATTTCAGCCTTTTTCCTCAAAAAGGGGAATTTCTGCATTTTTGCCCCAAAATATAAGAAATTTCTGCCTTTTTACTCCAAAATAAGAAAAATTTCTGCAATTTTGTACCAAAATAAAAAAAATTTCTGCCTTTTTGCCCCAAAATAAGAAAATTTCATTTTTTTTTGAAATAAATGAAATTTCTGCAATTTTGCCCCAAAATAAATGTAATTTCTGCAATTTTGCCCCAAAATAAGTGAAATTTCTGGAATTTTGCTCCAAAATAAGTGGAATTTCTTAGTTTTGCCCTAAAATAAGGGGAATTTCTGTCTTTTTGCCCCAACATTTAGTGAATTTCTGCCTTTTTGTCCCACAATTTGGGAAATTTCTGCAATTTTGCTCCAAAATAAAGAGAATTTCGGCCTTTTTGCCCAAAAATAAGAAGAATGCATACCTTTATGCCCTTAAAAAGTGAAATTTCTTCATTTTTGCTCTAAAATAAGGGGAATTTCTTCTTTTTTGCCTCTAAAAAAGTAAAATTTCTGTCTTTTTCCCCCAAAACAAAGGGAATTTCTGTTTTTTGGCCCCAAAATAAGAAAAATTTCTGACTTATTACCCTGAAATAAGTGAAATTTCTGCAATTTTACCCCAAAATAAGAGAAATTTCTGAATTTTGCCCCCAAAAAAGGGGAATTTCAGCCTTTTACCTCAAAATAAGAGAAATTTCTGAATTTTTGCCCCAAATATGGGAAATTTCCTTCTTTTTGCCCCAAAATAAGAAAAAATTCTGTAATTTTGTTACAAAATAAAAGAAATTTCTGACTTTTGGCCCCAAAATAAGAAAATTTCTGCTTTTTTTTCTGAAATAAGTGAAATTTCTGCAATTTTGCCCCAAAATAAGTTAAATTTCTGAGTTTTGCCCTAAAATAAGGAGAATTTCTCTTTTTTTGCCTCAACATATAGGGAATTTCTGCCTTTTTGCCGCACAATTAGGGGAATTTCTGCAATTTTGCTCCAAAATACATGGAATTTCTGCATTTTTTGTCCGAAAATAATAAGAATGCATACCTTTTTGCCAAAAAAAATGGAAATTTCTTCATTTTTGTTCCAAAATGAGGGGAATTTCTGCTTTTATGCCTCTAAATAAGTGGAATTTCTGTCTTTTTCCCCCAAAACAAAGAAAATTTCTGTCTTTTTTGCCCCAAAATAAGGAAAATTTCTGACTTATTACCCTGAAATAAGTGAAATTTCTGCAATTTTGCCCCAAAATAAGGGAAATTTCTGCCTTTTTAGCCCCAAATAAAAGGAATTTCAGCCTTTTTACCTCAAAATAAGGGGAATTTCTGAATTTTCCCCAAAAATATGGGAATTTTTGCCTTTTTGCCCAAAATAAGAAAAATTTCGGCAATTTTGTACCACAATATGGGAAATTTCTGTCTTTATGCTCCAAAATAAGAAAATTTCTGCTTTTTTTCCCTGAAATAAGTGAAATTTCTCCAATTTTGCCCCAAAATAAGTGAAATTTCTGCAATTTTCCCCCAAAATAAAGGAAATTTCTGGAATTTTGCCCCAAAATAAGTGCAATTTCTGAGTTTTGCCCCTAAATAAGGAAAATTTCTGTCTTTTTGCCCCAACATATAGGGAATTTCTGCCTTTTTGCCCCACAATTAGCTTAATTTCTGCAATTTTTCTCCAGAATACAGGGAATTTCTGCCTTTTTGCCCGAAAATAAGAAGAATGCATACCTTTTTGCCATAAAAAAGGGAAATTTCTGTAATTTTGCTCCAAAGTAAGGGGAATTTCTGCTTTTTTGCCTCGAAATATGTGGAATTTCTATCTTTTTCCCCCAAAACAAAGGGAATTTCTGTCTTTTTTGCACCAAAATAAGGAAAATTTCTGACTTAATATTCTGAAATAAGTGAAATTTCTGCAATTTTGCCCCAAAATAAGGGAAATTTCTGCATTTTTGTCCCCAAATAAGGGTAATTTCAGCCTTTTTACCTCAAAATAAGGGGAATTTCTGCATTTTTGCCACAAAATATTAGGAATTTCTGTGTTTTGCCCAAAAATAAGGAAAATTTCTGCCTTTTTTCCCTGAAATAAGTGAAATTTCTGCAATTTTTCCCCAAAATAAGTGAAATTTCTGCAATTTTGCCCCAAAATATGGGAAATTTCTGGAATTTTGCCCCAAAATAAGTGGAATTTCTGAGTTTTGCCCCAAAATAAGGAGAAATTCTGTTTTTTGCCCTAACATATATGGAATTTCTGCCTTTTTGCCCCACAATTAGGGGAATTTCTGCAATTTTGCTCCAAAATACAAAGAATTTCTGCTTTTTAGCCTGAAAATAAGAGGAATGTATACCTTTTGCCACAAAAAAGAGAAATTTCTTCATTTTTGCTCCAAAATAAGGGGAATTTCTGCTTTTTGCCTCTAAAAAAGTGGAATTTCTGTCTTTTTCCCCAAAAACAAAGGGAATTTCTGTCTTTTTGCCCCAAAATAAAGAAAATTTCTGACTTATTATTCTGAAATAAGTGAAATTTTTGCAATTTTGTCCCAAAATAAGGAAATTTCTGCCTTTTTGCCCCCAATTAAGGGGAATTTCAGCCTTTTTCCTCAAAATAAGAAGAATTTCTGCATTTTTTCCCCAAAATATAGGAAATTTCTGCCTTTTTACTCCAAAATAAGAAAAATTTCTGCAATTTTGTACCAAAATAAAAAAATTTCTGCCTTTTTGCCCCAAAATAAGAAAATTTCATTTTTTTTGAAATAAGTGAAATTTCTGCAATTTTGCCACAAAATAAGAGTAATTTCTGCAATTTTGCCCCAAAATAAGTGAAATTTCTTGAATTTTGCCCCAAAATAAGTAGAATTTCTGAGTTTTGCCCTAATAAGGAGAATTTCTGTCTTTTTGCCCCAACATATAGGGAATTTCTGCCTTTCTGTCCCACAATTTGGGAAATTTCTCCAATTTTGCTCCAAAATAAGGGGAATTTTGGCCTTTTTGCCCAAAAATAAGAAGAATGCATACCTTTTTGTCCTTAAAATTGATATTTCTTCATTTTTGCTCCAAAATAAGGGGAATTTCTGCTTTTTGCCTCTAAAAAAGTGGAATTTCTGTCTTTTCCTCCCAAAAAAAAGGGAATTTCTGTTTTTTGGCCCCAAAATAAGGAAAATTTCTGACTTATTACCCTGAAATAAGTGAAATTTCTGCAATTTTGCCCCAAAATAAGAGAAATTTCTGCCTTTTTACCCCCAAATTAGGGCAATTTCAGCCTTTTACCTCAAAATAAGAGAAATTTCTGCATTTTTGCCCCAAAATATGGGAAATTTCTGCCTTTTTGCCCCAAAATAAGAAAAAATTCTGCAATTTTGTAACAAAATAAAAGAAATTTCTGCCTTTTAGCCTCAAAATAAGAAAATTTGTGCTTTTTTTTCTGAAATAAGTGAAAATTCTGCAATTTTGCCCCAAAATACGTTAAATTTCTGCGTTTAGCCCTAAAATTAGGAGAATTTCTGTTTTTTGCCCCAACATATAGGGAATTTCTGCCTTTTTGCCCCACAATTAGTGGAATTTCTGCAATTTTGCTCCTAAATACGGGGAATTTCTGCTTTTTTTCTCCGAAAATAATAAGAATGCATATCTTTTTGCCATAAAAAAGGGAAATTTTTTCATTTTTGCTCCAAAATGAGGGGAATTTCTGCTTTTATGCCTCTAAATAAGTGGAATTTCTGTCTTTTTCCCCCAAAACAAAAGGATTTTCTGTCTTTTTTGCTTCAAAATAAGGAAAATTTCTGACTTATTACCCTGAAATAAGTGAAATTTCTGCAATTTTGCCTCAAAATAAGGGAAATTTCTGCCTTTTTACCGCCAAATAAAGAGAATTTCAGCCTTTTTACCTCAAAATAAGGGGAATTTCTGCATTTTTGCCCCAAAATATGGGAAATTTCTGTCTTTTTGCCCAAAATACGAAAAATTTCTGCAATTTTGTACCAAAATATGGGAAGTTTCTGCCTTTTTGCCCCAAAATAAGGAAAATTTCTGCCTTTTTTCCCTGAAATAAGTGAAATTTCTCCAATTTTGTCCCAAAATAAGTGAAATTTCTGCAATTTTGCCCCAAAATATGGGAAATTTCTGGAATTTTGCCCCAAAACAAGTGGAATTTCTGAGTTTTGCCCCAAAATAAAGAGAATTTCTGTTTTTGCCCTAACATATAGGGAATTTCTGCATTTTTGCCACACAATTAGGGGAATTTCTGCAATTTTGCTCCAAAATACAAAGAATTTCTGCTTTTTAGCCTGAAAATAAGGGGAATGTATACCTTTTGCCACAAAAAAGAGAAATTTCTTCATTTTTGCTCCAAAATAAAAAGAAGTTCTGGTTTTTTGCCTCTCAAAAAGTGGAATTTCTGTCTTTTTCCCCAAAAACAAAGGGAATTTCTGTCTTTTTGCCCCAAAATAAGGAAAATTTCTTACTTATTACCCTGAAATTAGTGATATTTTTGCAATTTTGCCCCAAAATAAGGGAATTTCTGCCTTTTTGCCCCCAATTAAGGGGAATTTCAGCCTTTTTTCCTCAAAATAAGGGGAATTTCTGCATTTTTGCCCCAAAATATAGGAAATTTCTGCCTTTTTACTCCAAAATAAGAAAAATTTCTGCAATTTTGTACCAAAATAAAAAAATTTCTGCCTTTTTGCCCCAAAATAAGAAAATTTCATTTTTTTTGAAATAAGTGAAATTTCTGCAATTTTGCCACAAAATAAGTGTAATTTCTGCAATTTTGCCCAAAAATAAGTGAAATTTCGGGAACTTTGCTCCAAAATAAGTGGAATTTCTGAGTTTGGCCCTAAAATAAGGAGAATTTCTGTCTTTTTGCCCCAACTTATTGGGAATTTCTGCCTTTCTGTCCAACAATTTGGGAAATTTCTGCAATTTTGCTCCAAAATAAGGGGAATTTTGGCCTTTTTGCCCAAAAATAAGAAGAATGCATACCTTTTTGCCCTTAAAAAGTGATATTTCTTCATTTTTGCTCCAAAATAAGGGGAATTTCTGCTTTTTGCCTCTAAAAAAGTGGAATTTCTGTCTTTTCCCCCCAAACAAAGGGAATTTCTGTTATTTGGCCCCAAAATAAGGAAAATTTCTGACTTATTACCCTTAAATAAGTGAAATTGCTGCAATTTTTGCTGCCTTTTTACCCCCAAATAAGGGGAATTTCAGCCTATTTACCTCAAAATAAGGGAAATTTCTGCATTTTTGCCCCAAAATATGGGAAATTTCTGCGTTTTAGCCCCAAAATAAGAAAAATTTCGGCAATTTTGTACCAAAATAAAAAAAAATTCTGCCTTTTTGCCCCAAAATAAGAAAATTTCTGCTTTTTAATAAAATAAGTGAAATTTCTTCAATTTTGCCCAAAATAAGTGAAATTTCTTCAATTTTGTTCCAAAATAAGGGAAATTTCTGGAATTTTGCTCCAAAATAAGTGGTATTTCTGAGTTTTGCCCCAAAATAAGGAGAATTTCTGTCCTTTTGCCCCAACATATAGGGAATTTCTGCCTTTTTGCCCCACCTTTAAGGGAATTTCTGCAATTTTGCTCCAAAATACGGGGAATTTCTGCCTTTTTGTCCGAAAATAAGAAGAATGCATACCTTTTTGCCATAAAAAATGGAAATTTCTTCATTTTTGCTTCAAAATAAGGGGAATTTCTGCTTTTTTGCCTCTAAATAAGTGTAATATCTGTCTTTTTCCCCAAAAACAAAGGGAATTTTTGTCTTTTTTGCCCTAAATAAAATAAATTTCTGACTTATTACCCTGAAATAAGTGAAATTTCTGCAATTTTGCCCCAAAATAAGGGAAATTTTTGCCCTTTTGCCCCCAAATATGGGGAATTTCAGCCTTTTTACCTAAAAGTAAGGGGAATTTCTGCATTTTTGCCACAAAATATTAGGAATTTCAGCCCTTTTGCCCCAAAATAAAGAAAATTTCTGCCTTTTTTCCCTGAAATAAGTGAAATTTCTCCAATTTTGTCCCAAAATAAGTGAAATTTCTGCAATTTTGCCCCAAAATAAGGGAAATTTCTGGAATTTTGCCCCAAAATAAGTGGAATTTCTGAGTTTTGCCCCAAAATAAGGAGAATTTCTGTCTTTTTGCCACAACATATAGGGAATTTCTGCCTTTTTGACCCACAATTAGGGGAATTTCTGCAATTTTGCTCCAAAATATGGGGAATTTCTGCCTTTTTGTCCGAAAATAAGAAGAATGCATACCTTTTTGCCATAAAAAAGGGAAATTTCTTCATTTTTGCTCCAAAATAAGGAAAATTTTTGCATTTTTGCCTCTAAATAAGTGGAATTTCTGTCTTTTTGCCCCAAAACAAAGGGAACTTCTGTCTTTTTTGCCCCAAAATTAAAAAAATTTCTGATTATTACCCTGAAATAAGTGAAATTTCTGCAATTTTGCCCCAAAATAAGGGAAATTTCTGCCTTTTTGCCCCCAAATATGAGAAATTTCAGCCTTTTTACCTAAAAGTAAGGGGAATTTCTGCATTTTTGCCACAAAATATTAGGAATTTCAGCCTTTTTGCTTCAAAATAAAGAAAATTACTGCCTTTTTTCCCTGAAATAATTGAAATTTCTGAAATTTTGCCCCCAAATAAGTGAAATTTTAGCAATTTTGTCCCAAAATATGGGAAATTTATGGAATTTTGCCCCCAAATATGTGGAATTTTTGAGTTTTGCCCCAAAATAATGAGAATTTCTGTATTTTTGCCCCAACATATAGGGAATTTCTGCCTTGTTGCCCCACAATTAGGGGAATTTCTGCAATTTTGCTCCAAAATACGGGGAATTTCTGCCTTTTTGCCCGAAAATAAGTAGAATGCATACCTTTTTGCCATAAAAAAGAGAAATTTCTTCATTTTTGCTCCAAAATGAGGGGAATTTCCGCTTTTTTTGCCTCTAAATGAGTGGAATTTCTGTCTTTTTCCCCCAAAACAAAGGGAATTTCTGTGTTTTTTGCACCAAAATACGGAAAATTTCTGCAATTTTGTCCCAAAATAAGTGAAATTTCTGCTTTTTTGCCCCCAAATAAGGGAATTTCAGCATTTTTACCCCAAAATAAGGGGAATTTCTGCATTTTTGCCCCAAAATATGGAAAATTTCTGCCTTTTTGCCCCAAAATAAAAAAAAATTCTGCAATTTTTTACCAAAATAAAAGAAATTTCTGCCTTTTTGCCTTAAAATAAGAAAATTTCTGCTTTTTTTTCTGAAATAACTGAAATTTCTGCAATTTTGCCCCAAAATAAGTGAAATTTCTGAGTTTTGCTACAAAATAAAGAGAATTTCTGTTATTTTGCCCCAACATATAAGGAATTTCTGCCTTTTTGCCCCACAATTTGGGGAATTTATGCAATTTTGCTCCATAATACGAGGAATTTCTGCCTTTTTGTCCGAAAATAAGAATGCTTACCTTTTTGCCATAAAAAAGTGAAATTTTTTCATTTTTGCTCCAAAATAAGAGGAATTTCTGCTTTTTTCCTCTAAATAATTGGAATTTCTGTTTTTTCCCCCAAAACAAAAGGAATTTCTGTCTTTTTTGCCCCAAAATAAGGGAAATTTCTGATTTATTACCCTGAAATAAGTAAAATTTCTGCAATTTTGCCCCAAAATTTGGGAAATTTCTGCCTTTTTGCCTTCAAATAAGGGGAATTTCAGTCTTTTTACCTCAAAATAAGTAACATTTCTGCATTTTTGCCACAAAATATTAGGAATTTCTGCCTTTTTGCCCCAAAATAAGGAAATTTCTGACTTATTACCCTAAAATAAGTGAAATATCTGCAATTTTGCCCCAAAATATGGGAAATTTCTGCCTTTTTTCCTACAAAATAAGAAAAATTTCTACAATTTTGTACCAAAATAATAGAAATTACTGCCTTTTTGCCCCAAAATAAGTGAAATTTCTGGAATTTTGCTCCAAAATAAGAGGAATTTCTGAGTTTTGTCCCAAAATAAAGAGAATTTCTGTCTTTTTGCCTTAACATATAGGGAATTTCTGCCTTTTTGCCCCACAATTAGGGGAATTTCTGCAATTTTGCTCCAAAATACGGGGAATTTCTGCCTTTTTGCCCGAAAATAAGAAGAATGCATAACTTTTTGCCATAAAAAAGGGAAATTTCTTCATTTTTGCTCCTAAATAAGGGGAATTTCTGCTTTTTTGCCTCTAAATAAGTGGAATTTATGTATTTTTCCCCCAAAACAAAGGGAATTTCTGTCTTTTTTGCCCAAAATAAGGAAAATTTCTGACTTATTATCCTGAAATAAGTGAAATTTCTGCAATTTTGCCCCAAAATAAGGGAAATTTCTGCTTTTTTGCCCCCAAATGATGGGAATTTCAGCCTTTTTACCTCAAAATAAGGGGAATTTTTGCATTTGTGCCACAAAATATTAGGAATTTCTGCCTTTTTGCCCCAAAATAAGGAAAATTTCTTACTTATTACCCTGAATTAAGTGAAATTTTTGCAATTTTGCCCCAAAATAAGGAAATTTCTGACTTTTTGCTTCCAATTAAGGGGAATTTCAGCCTTTTTCATCAACATAAGGGGAATTTCGGCATGTTTGCCCCAAAATATGGGAAATTTCTGCTTTTTTGCTCCAAAATAAGAAAAATTTCTGCAATTTTTTACCAAAATAAAAGAAATTTCTGCCTTCTTGCCCCAAAATAAGAAAATTTGTGCTTTTTTTTTGAAATAAGTGAAATTTCTGCAATTTTGCCCAAAAATAAGGGAAATCTTTAGAATTTTGCCCCAAAATAAGTGGAATTTCTGAGTTCTGCCCCAAAATTAGGAGAATTTCTGTCTTTTTGCCCCAACATATAGGGAATTTCTGCCTTTTTGCCCCACAATTAGGGGAATTTCTGCAATTTTGCTCCAAAATACGGGGAATTTCTGCCTTTTTGCCTGAAAATAAGAAGAATGCATAACTTTTTGCCATAAAAAAGGGAAATTTCTTCATTTTTGCTCCAAAATAAGGGGAATTTCTCCTTTTTTGCCTCTAAATAAGTGGAATTTCTGTCTTTTTCCCCGAAAACAAAGGTAATTTCTGTATTTTTTGCCACAAAATAAGGAAAATTTCTGACTTATTACCCTGAAGTAAGTGAAATTTCTGCAATTTTGCCCGAAAATAAGGAGCATTTCTGCTATTTTGCCTCTAAATAAGTGGAATTTATGTATTTTTCCCCCAAAACAAATGGAAATTCTGTCTTTTTTGCCCAAAATAAGGAAAATTTCTGACTTATTACCCTAAAATAAGTGAAATTTCTGCAATTTTGCCCCAAAATAATGGAAATTTCTTCCTTTTTGCCCCCAAATAAGGGGAATTTCAGCCTTTTTATCTCAAAATAAGGGGAATTTCTGCATTTTGCCACAAAATATTAGGAATTTCTGCCTTTTTGCCCCAAAATAAGAAAAATTTCTGACTTATTACCCTGAAGTAAGTGAATTTTTTGCAATTTTGCCACAAAATAAGGAAATTTCTGCCTGTTTGCCCCCAATTAAGGGGAATTTCAGGCTTTTTCCTCAAAATAAGGGGAATTTCTGCATTTTTGCCCCAAAATATGGGAAATTTCTGCCTTTTTGCTACAAAATAAGAAAAATTTCTACAATTTTGTACCAAAATAATAGAAATTTCTGCCTTTTTGCCCCAAAATAAGTGAAATTTCTGGAATTTCGCTCCAAAATAAGAGGAATTTCTGAGTTTTGCCCCAAAATAAAGAGAATTTCTGTCTTTTTGCCTTAACATATAGGGAATTTCTGCCTTTTTGCCCCACAATTAGGGGAATTTCTGCAATTTTGCTCCAAAATATGGGGAATTTCTGCCTTTTTGCCCGAAAATAAGAAGAATGCATAGCTTTTTGCCATAAAAAAGTGAAATTTCTTCATTATTGCTCCAAAATAAGGGGAATTTCTGCTTTTTTGCATCTAAATAAGTGGAATTTATGTATTTTTCCCCCAAAACAAAGGGAATTTCTGTCTTCTTTGCACCAAAATAAGGAAAATTCCTGACTTATTACCCTGAAATAAGTGAAATTTCTGCAATTGTGCCCCAAAATAATGGAAATTTCTGCCTTTTTGCCCCCAAATAAGGGGAATTTCAGCCTTTTTACCTCAAAATAAGGGGAATTTCTGCATTTTTGCCCCAAAATATGGGAAATTTCTGCTTTTTTGCTCCAAAATAAGAAAAATTTCTGAAATTTTTTACCAAAATAAAAGAAATTTCTGCCTTCTTGCCCCAAAATAAGAAAATTTCTGCTTTTTTTTGAAATAAGTGAAATTTCTGCAATTTTGCCCAAAAATAAGGGAAATCTTTAGAATTTTGCCCCAAAATAAGTGGAATTTCTGAGTTCTGCCCCAAAATTAGGAGAATTTCTGTCTTTTTGCCCCAACATATAGGGAATTTCTGCCTTTTTTCCCACAATTAAGGGAATTTCTGCAATTTTGCTCCAAAATACGGGGAATTTCTGCCTTTTTGCCTGAAAATAAGAAGAATGCATAACTTTTTGCCATAAAAAAGGGAAATTTCTTCATTTTTGCTCCAAAATAAGGGGAATTTCTGCTTTTTTGCCTCTAAATAAGTGGAATTTCTGTCTTTTTCCCCGAAAACAAAGGTAATTTCTGTATTTTTTGCCACAAAATAAGGAAAATTTCTGACTTATTACCCTGAAGTAAGTGAAATTTCTGCAATTTTGCCCCAAAATAAGGAGAATTTCTGCTTTTTTGCCTCTAAATAAGTGGAATTTTTGTATTTTTCCCCCAAAACAAAGGGAAATTCTGTCTTTTTTGCCCAAAATAAGGAAAATTTCTGACTTATTACCCTAAAATAAGTGAAATTTTTGCATTTTTGCCCCAAAATATGGGAAATTTCTGCGTTTTAGCCCCAAAATAAGAAAAATTTCTGCAATTTTGTACCAATAAAAAAAAATTCTGCCTTTTTGCCCCAAAATAAGAAAATTTCTGCTTTTTTTCTAAAATAAGTTAAATTTCTGCAATTTTGCCCCAAATAAGTGAAATTTCTGCAATTTTGTTCCAAAATAAGGGAAATTTCTGGAATTTTGCTCCAAAATAAGTGGTATTTCTGAGTTTTGCCCCAAAATAAGGAGAATTTCTGTCCTTTTGCCCCAACATATAGGGAATTTCTGCCTTTTTGCCCCACCTTTAAGGGAATTTTTGCAATTTTGCTCCAAAATACGGGGAATTTCTGCCTTTTTGTCCGAAAATAAGAAGAATGCATACCTTTTTGCCATAAAAAATGAAAATTTCTTCATTTTTGCTTCAAAATAAGGGGAATTTCTGCTTTTTTGCCTCTAAATAAGTGTAATTTCTGTCTTTTTCCCCCAAAACAAAGGGAATTTTTGTCTTTTTTGCCCTAAAAAAAAAATTTCTGACTTATTACCCTGAAATAAGTGAAATTTCTGAAATTTTGCCCCAAAATAAGGGAAATTTCTGCCCTTTTGCCCCCAAATATGGGGAATTTCAGCCTTTTTACCTAAAAGTAAGGGGAATTTCTGCATTTTTGCCAAAAAATATTAGGAATTTCAGCCCTTTTGCCCCAAAATAAAGAAAATTTCTGCCTTTTTTCCCTGAAATAAGTGAAATTTCTCCAATTTTGTCCCAAAATAAGTGAAATTTCTGCAATTTTGCCCCAAAATAAGAGAAATTTCTGGAATTTTGCCCCAAAATAAGTGGAATTTCTGAGTTTTGCCCCAAAATAAGGAGAATTTCTGTCTTTTTGCCCCAACATATAGGGAATTTCTGCCTTTTTGACCCACAATTAGGGGAATTTCTGCAATTTTGCTCCAAAATACGGGGAATTTCTGCCTTTTTGCCCGAAAATAAGAAGAATGCATAACTTTTTGCCATAAAAAAGGGAAATTTCTACATTTTTGCTCCTAAATAAGGGGAATTTCTGCTTTTTTGCCTCTAAATAAGTGGAATTTATGTATTTTTCCCCCAAAACAAAGGGAATTTCTGTCTTTTTTGCCCAAAATAAGGAAAATTTCTTACTTATTATCCTGAAATAAGTGAAATTTTGCAATTTTGCCGCAAAATAAGGAAAATTTCTGCTTTTTTGCCCCCAAATAATGGGAATTTCAGCCTTTTTACCTCAAAATAAGAGGAATTTTTGCATTTTTGTCACAAAATATTAGGAATTTCTGCCTTTTTGCCCCAAAATAAGGAAAATTTCTTACTTATTACCCTGAATTAAGTGAAATTTTTGCAATTTTGCCCCAAAATAAGGAAATTTCTGACTTTTTGCTTCCAATTAAGGGGAATTTCAGCCTTTTTCATCAACATAAGGGGAATTTCGGCATTTTTGCCCCAAAATATGGGAAATTTCTGCTTTTTTGCTCCAAAATAAGAAAAATTTCTGCAATTTTTTACCAAAATAAAAGAAATTTTGGCCTTCTTGCCCCAAAATAAAAAAATTTCTGCTTTTTTTTTGAAATAAGTGAAATTTCTGCAATTTTGCCCAAAAATAAGGGAAATCTTTAGAATTTTGCCCCAAAATAAGTGGAATTTCTGAGTTCTGCCCCAAAATTAGGAGAATTTCTGTCTTTTTGCCCCAACATATAGGAAATTTCTGCCTTTTTGCCCCACAATTAGGGGAATTTCTGCAATTTTGCTCCAAAATACGGGGAATTTCTGCCTTTTTGCCTGAAAATAAGAAGAATGCATAACTTTTTGCCATAAAAAAGGGAAATTTCTTCATTTTTGCTCCAAAATAAGGGGAATTTCTCCTTTTTTGCCTCTAAATAAGTGGAATTTCTGTCTTTTTCCCCGAAAACAAAGGTAATTTCTGTATTTTTTGCCACAAAATAAGGAAAATTTCTGACTTATTACCCTGAAGTAAGTGAAATTTCTGCAATTTTGCTCCAAAATAAGGAGCATTTCTGCTTTTTTGCCTCTAAATAAGTGGAATTTATGTATTTTTCCCCCAAAACAAATGGAAATTCTGTCTTTTTTGCCCAAAATAAGGAAAATTTCTGACTTATTACCCTAAAATAAGTGAAATTTCTGCAATTTTGCCCCAAAATAATGGAAATTTCTGCCTTTTTGCCCCCAAATAAGGGGAATTTCAGCCTTTTTATCTCAAAATAAGGGGAATTTCTGCATTTTGCCACAAAATATTAGGAATTTCTGCCTTTTTGCCCCAAAATAAGAAAAATTTCTGACTTATTACCCTGAAGTAAGTGAAATTTTTGCAATTTTGCCACAAAATAAGGAAATTTCTGCCTGTTTGCCCCCAATTAAGGGGAATTTCAGGCTTTTTCCTCAAAATAAGGGGAATTTCTGCATTTTTGCCCCAAAATATGGGAAATTTCTGCCTTTTTGCTACAAAATAAGAAAAATTTCTACAATTTTGTACCAAAATAATAGAAATTTCTGCCTTTTTGCCCCAAAATAAGTGAAATTTCTGGAATTTCGCTCCAAAATAAGAGGAATTTCTGAGTTTTGCCCCAAAATAAAGAGAATTTCTGTCTTTTTGCCTTAACATATAGGGAATTTCTGCCTTTTTGCCCCACAATTAGGGGAATTTCTGCAATTTTGCTCCAAAATATGGGGAATTTCTGCCTTTTTGCCCGAAAATAAGAAGAATGCATAGCTTTTTGCCATAAAAAAGTGAAATTTCTTCATTATTGCTCCAAAATAAGGGGAATTTCTGCTTTTTTGCATCTAAATAAGTGGAATTTATGTATTTTTCCCCCAAAACAAAGGGAATTTCTGTCTTCTTTGCACCAAAATAAGGAAAATTCCTGACTTATTACCCTGAAATAAGTGAAATTTCTGCAATTGTGCCCCAAAATAATGGAAATTTCTGCCTTTTTGCCCCCAAATAAGGGGAATTTCAGCCTTTTTACCTCAAAATAAGGGGAATTTCTGCATTTTTGCCCCAAAATATGGGAAATTTCTGCTTTTTTGCTCCAAAATAAGAAAAATTTCTGCAATTTTTTACCAAAATAAAAGAAATTTCTGCCTTCTTGCCCCAAAATAAGAAAATTTCTGCTTTTTTTTGAAATAAGTGAAATTTCTGCAATTTTGCCCAAAAATAAGGGAAATCTTTAGAATTTTGCCCCAAAATAAGTGGAATTTCTGAGTTCTGCCCCAAAATTAGGAGAATTTCTGTCTTTTTGCCCCAACATATAGGGAATTTCTGCCTTTTTGCCCCACAATTAGGGGAATTTCTGCAATTTTGCTCCAAAATACGGGGAATTTCTGCCTTTTTGCCTGAAAATAAGAAGAATGCATAACTTTTTGCCATAAAAAAGGGAAATTTCTTCATTTTTGCTCCAAAATAAGGGGAATTTCTGCTTTTTTGCCTCTAAATAAGTGGAATTTCTGTTTTTTCCCCGAAAACAAAGGTAATTTCTGTATTTTTTGCCACAAAATAAGGAAAATTTCTGACTTATTACCCTGAAGTAAGTGAAATTTCTGCAATTTTGCCCCAAAATAAGGAGAATTTCTGCTTTTTTGCCTCTAAATAAGTGGAATTTATGTATTTTTCCCCCAAAACAAAGGGAAATTCTGTCTTTTTTGCCCAAAATAAGGAAAATTTCTGACTTATTACCCTAAAATAAGTGAAATTTTTGCATTTTTGCCCCAAAATATGGGAAATTTCTGCGTTTTAGCCCCAAAATAAGAAAAAATTCTGCAATTTTGTACCAAAATAAAAAAAATTCTGCCCTTTTGCCCCAAAATAAGAAAATTTCTGCTTTTTTTCTAAAATAAGTTAAATTTCTGCAATTTTGCCCAAAATAAGTGAAATTTCTGCAATTTTGTTCCAAAATAAGGGGAATTTCTGGAATTTTGCTCCAAAATAAGTGGTATTTCTGAGTTTTGCCCCAAAATAAGGAGAATTTCTGTCCTTTTGCCCCAACATATAGGGAATTTCTGCTTTTTTGCCCCACCTTTAAGGGAATTTCTGCAATTTTGCTCCAAAATACGGGGAATTTCTGCCTTTTTGTCCGAAAATAAGAAGAATGCATACCTTTTTGCCATAAAAAATGGAAATTTCTTCATTTTTGCTTCAAAATAAGGGGAATTTCTGCTTTTTTGCCTCTAAATAAGTGTAATTTCTGTCTTTTTCCCCCAAAACAAAGGGAATTTTTGTCTTTTTTGCCCTAAATAAAAAAAATTTCTGACTTATTATCCTGAAATAAGTGAAATTTCTGCAATTTTGCCCCAAAATAAGGGAAATTTCTGCCCTTTTGCCCCCAAATATGGGGAATTTCAGCCTTTTTACCTAAAAGTAAGGGGAATTTCTGCATTTTTGCCACAAAATATTTGGAATTTCAGCCCTTTTGCCCCAAAATAAAGAAAATTTCTGCCTTTTTTCCCTGAAATAAGTGAAATTTCTCCAATTTTGTCCCAAAATAAGTGAAATTTCTGCAATTTTGCCCCAAAATAAGAGAAATTTCTGGATTTTTGCCCCAAAATAAGTGGAATTTCTGAGTTTTGCCCCAAAATAAGGAGAATTTCTGTCTTTTTGCCCCAACATATAGGGAATTTCTGCCTTTTTGACCCACAATTAGGGGAATTTCTGCAATTTTGCTCCAAAATACGGGGAATTTCTGCCTTTTTGCCTGAAAATAAGAAGAATGCATAACTTTTTGCCATAAAAAATGGAAATTTCTTCATTTTTGCTCCTAAATAAGGGGAATTTCTGCTTTTTTGCCTCTAAATAAGTGGAATTTATGTATTTTTCCCCGAAAACAAAGGTAATTTCTGTATTTTTTGCCACAAAATAAGGAAAATTTCTGACTTATTACCCTGAAGTAAGTGAAATTTCTGCAATTTTGCCCGAAAATAAGGAGCATTTCTGCTTTTTTGCCTCTAAATAAGTGGAATTTATGTATTTTTCCCCCAAAACAAATGGAAATTCTGTCTTTTTTGCCCAAAATAAGGAAAATTTCTGACTTATTACCCTAAAATAAGTGAAATTTCTGCAATTTTGCCCCAAAATAATGGAAATTTCTGCCTTTTTGCCCCCAAATAAGGGGAATTTCAGCCTTTTTATCTCAAAATAAGGGGAATTTCTGCATTTTGCCACAAAATATTAGGAATTTCTGCCTTTTTGCCCCAAAATAAGAAAAATTTCTGACTTATTACCCTGAAGTAAGTGAAATTTTTGCAATTTTGCCACAAAATAAGGAAATTTCTGCCTGTTTGCCCCCAATTAAGGGGAATTTCAGGCTTTTTCCTCAAAATAAGGGGAATTTCTGCATTTTTGCCCCAAAATATGGGAAATTTCTGCCTTTTTGCTACAAAATAAGAAAAATTTCTACAATTTTGTACCAAAATAATAGAAATTTCTGCCTTTTTGCCCCAAAATAAGTGAAATTTCTGGAATTTCGCTCCAAAATAAGAGGAATTTCTGAGTTTTGCCCCAAAATAAAGAGAATTTCTGTCTTTTTGCCTTAACATATAGGGAATTTCTGCCTTTTTGCCCCACAATTAGGGGAATTTCTGCAATTTTGCTCCAAAATATGGGGAATTTCTGCCTTTTTGCCCGAAAATAAGAAGAATGCATAGCTTTTTGCCATAAAAAAGTGAAATTTCTTCATTATTGCTCCAAAATAAGGGGAATTTCTGCTTTTTTGCATCTAAATAAGTGGAATTTATGTATTTTTCCCCCAAAACAAAGGGAATTTCTGTCTTCTTTGCACCAAAATAAGGAAAATTCCTGACTTATTACCCTGAAATAAGTGAAATTTCTGCAATTGTGCCCCAAAATAATGGAAATTTCTGCCTTTTTGCCCCCAAATAAGGGGAATTTCAGCCTTTTTACCTCAAAATAAGGGGAATTTCTGCATTTTTGCCCCAAAATATGGGAAATTTGTGCTTTTTTGCTCCAAAATAAGAAAAATTTCTGCAATTTTTTACCAAAATAAAAGAAATTTCTGCCTTCTTGCCCCAAAATAAGAAAATTTCTGCTTTTTTTTGAAATAAGTGAAATTTCTGCAATTTTGCCCAAAAATAAGGGAAATCTTTAGAATTTTGCCCCAAAATAAGTGGAATTTCTGAGTTCTGCCCCAAAATTAGGAGAATTTCTGTCTTTTTGCCCCAACATATAGGGAATTTCTGCCTTTTTGCCCCACAATTAAGGGAATTTCTGCAATTTTGCTCCAAAATACGGGGAATTTCTGCCTTTTTGCCTGAAAATAAGAAGAATGCATAACTTTTTGCCATAAAAAAGGGAAATTTCTTCATTTTTGCTCCAAAATAAGGGGAATTTCTGCTTTTTTGCCTCTAAATAAGTGGAATTTCTGTCTTTTTCCCCGAAAACAAAGGTAATTTCTGTATTTTTTGCCACAAAATAAGGAAAATTTCTGACTTATTACCCTGAAGTAAGTGAAATTTCTGCAATTTTGCCCCAAAATAAGGAGAATTTCTGCTTTTTTGCCTCTAAATAAGTGGAATTTTTGTATTTTTCCCCCAAAACAAAGGGAAATTCTGTCTTTTTTGCCCAAAATAAGGAAAATTTCTGACTTATTACCCTAAAATAAGTGAAATTTTTGCATTTTTGCCCCAAAATATGGGAAATTTCTGCGTTTTAGCCCCAAAATAAGAAAAATTTCTGCAATTTTGTACCAATAAAAAAAAAATTCTGCCTTTTTGCCCCAAAATAAGAAAATTTCTGCTTTTTTTCTAAAATAAGTTAAATTTCTGCAATTTTGCCCCAAATAAGTGAAATTTCTGCAATTTTGTTCCAAAATAAGGGAAATTTCTGGAATTTTGCTCCAAAATAAGTGGTATTTCTGAGTTTTGCCCCAAAATAAGGAGAATTTCTGTCCTTTTGCCCCAACATATAGGGAATTTCTGCCTTTTTGCCCCACCTTTAAGGGAATTTTTGCAATTTTGCTCCAAAATACGGGGAATTTCTGCCTTTTTGTCCGAAAATAAGAAGAATGCATACCTTTTTGCCATAAAAAATGGAAATTTCTTCATTTTTGCTTCAAAATAAGGGGAATTTCTGCTTTTTTGCCTCTAAATAAGTGTAATTTCTGTCTTTTTCCCCCAAAACAAAGGGAATTTTTGTCTTTTTTGCCCTAAAAAAAAAAATTTCTGACTTATTACCCTGAAATAAGTGAAATTTCTGCAATTTTGCCCCAAAATAAGGGAAATTTCTGCCCTTTTGCCCCCAAATATGGGGAATTTCAGCCTTTTTACCTAAAAGTAAGGGGAATTTCTGCATTTTTGCCAAAAAATATTAGGAATTTCAGCCCTTTTGCCCCAAAATAAAGAAAATTTCTGCCTTTTTTCCCTGAAATAAGTGAAATTTCTCCAATTTTGTCCCAAAATAAGTGAAATTTCTGCAATTTTGCCCCAAAATAAGAGAAATTTCTGGAATTTTGCCCCAATATAAGTGGATTTTCTGAGTTTTGCCCCAAAATAAGGAGAATTTCTGTCTTTTTGCCCCAACATATAGGGAATTTCTGCCTTTTTGACCCACAATTAGGGGAATTTCTGCAATTTTGCTCCAAAATACGGGGAATTTCTGCCTTTTTGCCCGAAAATAAGAAGAATGCATAACTTTTTGCCATAAAAAAGGGAAATTTCTCCATTTTTGCTCCTAAATAAGGGGAATTTCTGCTTTTTTGCCTCTAAATAAGTGGAATTTATGTATTTTTCCCCCAAAACAAAGGGAATTTCTGTCTTTTTTGCCCAAAATAAGGAAAATTTCTTACTTATTATCCTGAAATAAGTGAAATTTTGCAATTTTGCCGCAAAATAAGGAAAATTTCTGCTTTTTTGCCCCCAAATAATGGGAATTTCAGCCTTTTTACCTCAAAATAAGAGGAATTTTTGCATTTTTGTCACAAAATATTAGGAATTTCTGCCTTTTTGCCCCAAAATAAGGAAAATTTCTTACTTATTACCCTGAATTAAGTGAAATTTTTGCAATTTTGCCCCAAAATAAGGAAATTTCTGACTTTTTGCTTCCAATTAAGGGGAATTTCAGCCTTTTTCATCAACATAAGGGGAATTTCGGCATTTTTGCCCCAAAATATGGGAAATTTCTGCTTTTTTGCTCCAAAATAAGAAAAATTTCTGCAATTTTTTACCAAAATAAAAGAAATTTTGGCCTTCTTGCCCCAAAATAAAAAAATTTCTGCTTTTTTTTTGAAATAAGTGAAATTTCTGCAATTTTGCCCAAAAATAAGGGAAATCTTTAGAATTTTGCCCCAAAATAAGTGGAATTTCTGAGTTCTGCCCCAAAATTAGGAGAATTTCTGTCTTTTTGCCCCAACATATAGGGAATTTCTGCCTTTTTGCCCCACAATTAGGGGAATTTCTGCAATTTTGCTCCAAAATACGGGGAATTTCTGCCTTTTTGCCTGAAAATAAGAAGAATGCATAACTTTTTGCCATAAAAAAGGGAAATTTCTTCATTTTTGCTCCAAAATAAGGGGAATTTCTCCTTTTTTGCCTCTAAATAAGTGGAATTTCTGTCTTTTTCCCCGAAAACAAAGGTAATTTCTGTATTTTTTGCCACAAAATAAGGAAAATTTCTGACTTATTACCCTGAAGTAAGTGAAATTTCTGCAATTTTGCCCCAAAATAAGGAGCATTTCTGCTTTTTTGCCTCTAAATAAGTGGAATTTATGTATTTTTCCCCCAAAACAAATGGAAATTCTGTCTTTTTTGCCCAAAATAAGGAAAATTTCTGACTTATTACCCTAAAATAAGTGAAATTTCTGCAATTTTGCCCCAAAATAATGGAAATTTCTGCCTTTTTGCCCCCAAATAAGGGGAATTTCAGCCTTTTTATCTCAAAATAAGGGGAATTTCTGCATTTTGCCACAAAATATTAGGAATTTCTGCCTTTTTGCCCCAAAATAAGAAAAATTTCTGACTTATTACCCTGAAGTAAGTGAAATTTTTGCAATTTTGCCACAAAATAAGGAAATTTCTGCCTGTTTGCCCCCAATTAAGGGGAATTTCAGGCTTTTTCCTCAAAATAAGGGGAATTTCTGCATTTTTGCCCCAAAATATGGGAAATTTCTGCCTTTTTGCTACAAAATAAGAAAAATTTCTACAATTTTGTACCAAAATAATAGAAATTTTTGCCTTTTTGCCCCAAAATAAGTGAAATTTCTGGAATTTCGCTCCAAAATAAGAGGAATTTCTGAGTTTTGCCCCAAAATAAAGAGAATTTCTGTCTTTTTGCCTTAACATATAGGGAATTTCTGCCTTTTTGCCCCACAATTAGGGGAATTTCTGCAATTTTGCTCCAAAATATGGGGAATTTCTGCCTTTTTGCCCGAAAATAAGAAGAATGCATAGCTTTTTGCCATAAAAAAGTGAAATTTCTTCATTATTGCTCCAAAATAAGGGGAATTTCTGCTTTTTTGCATCTAAATAAGTGGAATTTATGTATTTTTCCCCCAAAACAAAGGGAATTTCTGTCTTCTTTGCACCAAAATAAGGAAAATTCCTGACTTATTACCCTGAAATAAGTGAAATTTCTGCAATTGTGCCCCAAAATAATGGAAATTTCTGCCTTTTTGCCCCCAAATAAGGGGAATTTCAGCCTTTTTACCTCAAAATAAGGGGAATTTCTGCATTTTTGCCCCAAAATATGGGAAATTTCTGCTTTTTTGCTCCAAAATAAGAAAAATTTCTGCAATTTTTTACCAAAATAAAAGAAATTTCTGCCTTCTTGCCCCAAAATAAGAAAATTTCTGCTTTTTTTTGAAATAAGTGAAATTTTTGCAATTTTGCCCAAAAATAAGGGAAATCTTTAGAATTTTGCCCCAAAATAAGTGGAATTTCTGAGTTCTGCCCCAAAATTAGGAGAATTTCTGTCTTTTTGCCCCAACATATAGGGAATTTCTGCCTTTTTGCCCCACAATTAGGGGAATTTCTGCAATTTTGCTCCAAAATACGGGGAATTTCTGCCTTTTTGCCTGAAAATAAGAAGAATGCATAACTTTTTGCCATAAAAAAGGGAAATTTCTTCATTTTTGCTCCAAAATAAGGGGAATTTCTGCTTTTTTGCCTCTAAATAAGTGGAATTTCTGTTTTTTCCCCGAAAACAAAGGTAATTTCTGTATTTTTTGCCACAAAATAAGGAAAATTTCTGACTTATTACCCTGAAGTAAGTGAAATTTCTGCAATTTTGCCCCAAAATAAGGAGAATTTCTGCTTTTTTGCCTCTAAATAAGTGGAATTTATGTATTTTTCCCCCAAAACAAAGGGAAATTCTGTCTTTTTTGCCCAAAATAAGGAAAATTTCTGACTTATTACCCTAAAATAAGTGAAATTTTTGCATTTTTGCCCCAAAATATGGGAAATTTCTGCGTTTTAGCCCCAAAATAAGAAAAAATTCTGCAATTTTGTACCAAAATAAAAAAAATTCTGCCCTTTTGCCCCAAAATAAGAAAATTTCTGCTTTTTTTCTAAAATAAGTTAAATTTCTGCAATTTTGCCCAAAATAAGTGAAATTTCTGCAATTTTGTTCCAAAATAAGGGGAATTTCTGGAATTTTGCTCCAAAATAAGTGGTATTTCTGAGTTTTGCCCCAAAATAAGGAGAATTTCTGTCCTTTTGCCCCAACATATAGGGAATTTCTGCTTTTTTGCCCCACCTTTAAGGGAATTTCTGCAATTTTGCTCCAAAATACGGGGAATTTCTGCCTTTTTGTCCGAAAATAAGAAGAATGCATACCTTTTTGCCATAAAAAATGGAAATTTCTTCATTTTTGCTTCAAAATAAGGGGAATTTCTGCTTTTTTGCCTCTAAATAAGTGTAATTTCTGTCTTTTTCCCCCAAAACAAAGGGAATTTTTGTCTTTTTTGCCCTAAATAAAAAAAATTTCTGACTTATTATCCTGAAATAAGTGAAATTTCTGCAATTTTGCCCCAAAATAAGGGAAATTTCTGCCCTTTTGCCCCCAAATATGGGGAATTTCAGCCTTTTTACCTAAAAGTAAGGGGAATTTCTGCATTTTTGCCACAAAATATTTGGAATTTCAGCCCTTTTGCCCCAAAATAAAGAAAATTTCTGCCTTTTTTCCCTGAAATAAGTGAAATTTCTCCAATTTTGTCCCAAAATAAGTGAAATTTCTGCAATTTTGCCCCAAAATAAGAGAAATTTCTGGATTTTTGCCCCAAAATAAGTGGAATTTCTGAGTTTTGCCCCAAAATAAGGAGAATTTCTGTCTTTTTGCCCCAACATATAGGGAATTTCTGCCTTTTTGACCCACAATTAGGGGAATTTCTGCAATTTTGCTCCAAAATACGGGGAATTTCTGCATTTTTGCCCGAAAATAAGAAGAATGCATACCTTTTTGCCATAAAAAATGGAAATTTCTTCATTTTTGCTCCTAAATAAGGGGAATTTCTGCTTTTTTGCCTCTAAATAAGTGGAATTTATGTATTTTTCCCCCAAAACATAGGGAATTTCTGTCTTTTTTGCCCAAAATAAGGAAAATTTCTGACTTATTATCCTGAAATAAGTGAAATTTTGCAATTTTGCCCCAAAATAAGGGAAATTTCTGCCTTTTTGCCCCCAAATAATGGGAATTTCAGCCTTTTTACCTCAAAATAAGGGGAATTTTTTTCATTTTTGTCACAAAATATTAGGAATTTCTGCCTTTTTGCCCCAAAATAAGGAAAATTTCTTACTTATTACCCTGAATTAAGTGAAATTTTTGCAATTTTGCCCCAAAATAAGGAAATTTCTGACTTTTTGCTTCCAATTAAGGGGAATTTCAGCCTTTTTCATCAAAATAAGGGGAATTTCGGCATTTTTGCCCCAAAATATGGGAAATTTCTGCTTTTTTGCTCCAAAATAAGAAAAATTTCTGCAATTTTTTACCAAAATAAAAGAAATTTCTGCCTTCTTGCCCCAAAATAAGAAAATTTTTGCTTTTTTTTGAAATAAGTGAAATTTCTGCAATTTTGCCCAAAAATAAGGGAAATCTTTAGAATTTTTCCCCAAAATAAGTGGAATTTCTGAGTTCTGCCCCAAAATTAGGAGAATTTCTGTCTTTTTGCCCCAACATATAGGGAATTTCTGCCTTTTTGCCCCACAATTAGGGGAATTTCTGCAATTTTGCTCCAAAATACGGGGAATTTCTGCCTTTTTGCCTGAAAATAAGAAGAATGCATAACTTTTTGCCATAAAAAAGGGAAATTTCTTCATTTTTGCTCCAAAATAAGGGGAATTTCTGCTTTTTTGCCTCTAAATAAGTGGAATTTCTGTCTTTTTCCCCAAAAACAAAGGTAATTTCTGTATTTTTTGCCACAAAATAAGGAAAATTTCTGACTTATTACCCTGAAGTATGTGAAATTTCTGCAATTTTGCCCCAAAATAAGGAGCATTTCTGCTTTTTTGCCTCTAAATAAGTGGAATTTATGTATTTTTCCCCCAAAACAAAGGGAAATTCTGTCTTTTTTGCCCAAAATAAGGAAAATTTCTGACTTATTACCCTAAAATAAGTGAAATTTCTGCAATTTTGCCCCAAAATAATGGAAATTTCTGCCTTTTTGCCCCCAAATAAGGGGAATTTCAGCCTTCTTATCTCAAAATAAGGGGAATTTCTGCATTTTGCCACAAAATATTAGGAATTTCTGCCTTTTTGCCCCAAAATAAGAAAAATTTCTGACTTATTACCCTGAAGTAAGTGAAATTTTTGCAATTTTGCCACAAAATAAGGAAATTTCTGCCTGTTTGCCCCCAATTAAGGGGAATTTCAGGCTTTTTCCTCAAAATAAGGGGAATTTCTGCATTTTTGCCCCAAAATATGGGAAATTTCTGCCTTTTTGCTATAAAATAAGAAAAATTTCTACAATTTTGTACCAAAATAATAGAAATTTCTGCCTTTTTGCCCCAAAATAAGTGAAATTTCTGGAATTTCGCTCCAAAATAAGAGGAATTTCTGAGTTTTGCCCCAAAATAAAGAGAATTTCTGTCTTTTTGCCTTAACATATAGGGAATTTCTGCCTTTTTGCCCCACAATTAGGGGAATTTCTGCAATTTTGCTCCAAAATATGGGGAATTTCTGACTTTTTGCCCGAAAATAAGAAGAATGCATAGCTTTTTGCCATAAAAAAGTGAAATTTCTTCATTATTGCTCCAAAATAAGGGGAATTTCTGCTTTTTTGCCTCTAAATAAGTGGAATTTATGTATTTTTCCCCCAAAACAAAGGGAATTTCTGTCTTTTTTGCACCAAAATAAGGAAAATTCCTTACTTATTACCCTGAAATAAGTGAAATTTCTGCAATTGTGCCCCAAAATAATGGAAATTTCTGCCTTTTTGCCCCCAAATAAGGGGAATTTCAGCCTTTTTACCTCAAAATAAGGGGAATTTCTGCATTTTTGCCCCAAAATATGGGAAATTTCTGCCTTTTTGCTACAAAATAAGAAAAATTTCTACAATTTTGTACCAAAATAATAGAAATTACTGCCTTTTTGCCCCAAAATAAGTGAAATTTCTGGAATTTTGCTCCAAAATAAGAGGAATTTCTGAGTTTTGCCCCAAAATAAAGAGAATTTCTGTCTTTTTTCCTTAACATATAGGGAATTTCTGCCTTTTTGCCCCACAATTAGGGGAATTTCTGCAATTTTGCTCCAAAATACGGGGAATTTCTGCCTTTTTGCCTGAAAATAAGAAGAATGCATACCTTTTTGTCATAAAAAAGGGAAATTTCTTCATTTTTGCTCCTAAATAAGGGGAATTTCTGCTTTTTTGCCTCTAAATAAGTGGAATTTATGTATTTTTCCCCCAAAACAAAGGGAATTTCTGTCTTTTTTGCCCAAAATAAGGAAAATTTCTGACTTATTATCCTGAAATAAGTGAAATTTCTGCAATTTTGCCCCAAAATAAGGGAAATTTCTGCCTTTTTGCCCCCAAATAATGGGAATTTCAGCCTTTTTACCTCAAAATAAGGGGAATTTTTTTCATTTTTGTCACAAAATATTAGGAATTTCTGCCTTTTTGCCCCAAAATAAGGAAAATTTCTTACTTATTACCCTGAATTAAGTGAAATTTTTGCAATTTTGCCCCAAAATAAGGAAATTTCTGACTTTTTGCTTCCAATTAAGGGGAATTTCAGCCTTTTTCATCAAAATAAGGGGAATTTTGGCATTTTTGCCCCAAAATATGGGAAATTTCTGCTTTTTTGCTCCAAAATAAGAAAAATTTCTGCAATTTTTTACCAAAATAAAAGAAATTTCTGCCTTCTTGCCCCAAAATAAGAAAATTTCTACTTTTTTTTGAAATAAGTGAAATTTCTGCAATTTTGCCCAAAAATAAGGGAAATCTTTAGAATTTTGCCCCCAAATAAGTGGAATTTCTGAGTTCTGCCCCAAAATTAGGAGAATTTCTGTCTTTTTGCCCCAACATATAGGGAATTTCTGCCTTTTTGCTCCACAATTAGGGGAATTTCTGCAATTTTGCTCCAAAATACGGGGAATTTCTGCCTTTTTGCCTGAAAATAAGAAGAATGCATAACTTTTTGCCATAAAAAAGGGAGATTTCTTTTTTTGCTCCAAAAAAAGGGAATTTCTGCTTTTTTGCCTCTAAATAAGTGGAATTTCTGTCTTTTTCCACGAAAACAAAGGTAATTTCTGTATTTTTTGCCACAAAATAAGGAAAATTTCTGACTTATTACCCTGAAGTAAGTGAAATTTCTGCAATTTTGCCCCAAAATAAAGAGAATTTATGCTTTTTTGACTCTAAATAAGTGGAATTTATGTATTTTTCCCCCCAAAAAAAGGGAAATTCTGTCTTTTTTGCCCAAAATAAAGAAAATTTCTGACTTATTACCCTAAAATAAGTGAAAATTTTGCATTTTTGCCCCAAAATATGGGAAATTTCTGCGTTTTAGCCCCAAAATAAGAAAAATTTCTGCAATTTTGTACCAAAATAAAAAAAATTCTGCCTTTTTGCCCCAAAATAAGAAAATTTCTGCTTTTTTTCTAAAATAAGTTAAATTTCTGCAATTTTGCCCAAAATAAGTGAAAGTTCTGCAATTTTGTTCCAAAATAAGGGAAATTTCTGGAATTTTGCTCCAAAATAAGTGGTATTTCTGAGTTTTGCCCCAAAATAAGGAGAATTTCTGTCCTTTTGCCCCAACATATAGGGAATTTCTGCCTTTTTGCCCCACCTTTAAGGGAATTTCTGCAATTTTGCTCCAAAATACGGGGAATTTCTGCCTTTTTGTCCGAAAATAAGAAGAATGCATACCTTTTTGCCATAAAAAATGGAAATTTCTTCATTTTTGCTTCAAAATAAAGGGAATTTCTGCTTTTTTGCCTCTAAATAAGTGTAATTTCTGTCTTTTTCCCCCAAAACAAAGGGAATTTTTGTCTTTTTTGCCCTAAAAAAAAAATTTCTGACTTATTACCCTGAAATAAGTGAAATTTCTGCAATTTTGCCCCAAAATAAGGGAAATTTCTGCCCTTTTGCCCCCAAATATGGGGAATTTCAGCCTTTTTACCTAAAAGTAAGGGGAATTTCTGCATTTTTGCCACAAAATATTAGGAATTTCAGCCCTTTTGCCCCAAAATAAAGAAAATTTCTGCCTTTTTTCCCTGAAATAAGTGAAATTTCTCCAAGTTTGTCCCAAAATAAGTGAAATTTCTGCAATTTTGCCCCAAAATAAGGGAAATTTCTGGAATTTTGCCCCAAAATAAGTGGAATTTCTGAGTTTTGCCCCAAAATAAGGAGAATTTCTGTCTTTTTGCCCCAACATATAGGGAATTTCTGCCTTTTTGACCCACAATTAGAGGATTTTCTGCAATTTTGCTCCAAAATATGGGGAATTTCTTCCTTTTTGTCCGAAAATAAAAAGAATGCATACCTTTTTGCCATAAAAAAGGGAAATTTCTTCATTTTTGCTCCAAAATAAGAAAAATTTCTGCAATTTTTTACCAAAATAAAAGAAATTTCTGCCTTCTTGCCCCAAAATAACATAATTTCTGCTTTTTTTTGAAATAAGTTAAATTTCTGCAATTTTGCCCAAAAATAAGGGAAATCTTTAGAATTTTGCCCCAAAATAAGTGGAATTTCTGAGTTCTGCCCCAAAATTAGGAGAATTTCTGTCTTTTTGCCCCAACATATAGGGAATTTCTGCCTTTTTGCCCCAAAATTAGAAGAATTTCTGCAATTTTGCTCCAAAATACGGGGAATTTCTGCCTTTTTGCCTGAAAATAAGAAGAATGCATAACTTTTTGCCATAAAAAAGGGAAATTTCTTCATTTTTGCTCCAAAATAAGGGGAATTTCTGCTTTTTTGCCTCTAAATAAGTGGAATTTCTGTCTTTTTCCCCGAAAACAAAGGTAATTTCTGTATTTTTTGCCACAAAATAAGGAAAATTTCTGACTTATTACCCTGAAGTAAGTGAAATTTCTGCAATTTTGCCCCAAAATAAGGAGAATTTCTGCTTTTTTGCCTCTAAATAAGTGGAATTTATGTATTTTTCCCCCAAAACAAAGGGAAATTCTGTCTTTTTTGCCCAAAATAAGGAAAATTTCTGACTTATTACCCTAAAATAAGTGAAATTTTTGCATTTTTGCCCCAAAATATGGGAAATTTCTGCGTTTTAGCCCCAAAATAAGAAAAAATTCTGCAATTTTGTACCAAAATAAAAAAAATTCTGCCTTTTTGCCCCAAAATAAGAAAATTTCTGCTTTTTTTCTAAAATAAGTTAAATTTCTGCAATTTTGCCCAAAATAAGTGAAAGTTCTGCAATTTTGTTCCAAAATAAGGGGAATTTCTGGAATTTTGCTCCAAAATAAGTGGTATTTCTGAGTTTTGCCCCAAAATAAGGAGAATTTCTGTCCTTTTGCCCCAACATATAGGGAATTTCTGCTTTTTTGCCCCACCTTTAAGGGAATTTCTGCAATTTTGCTCCAAAATACGGGGAATTTCTGCCTTTTTGTCCGAAAATAAGAAGAATGCATACCTTTTTGCCATAAAAAATGGAAATTTCTTCATTTTTGCTTCAAAATAAGGGGAATTTCTGCTTTTTTGCCTCTAAATAAGTGTAATTTCTGTCTTTTTCCCCCAAAACAAAGGGAATTTTTGTCTTTTTTGCCCTAAATAAAAAAAATTTCTGACTTATTATCCTGAAATAAGTGAAATTTCTGCAATTTTGCCCCAAAATAAGGGAAATTTCTGCCCTTTTGCCCCCAAATATGGGGAATTTCAGCCTTTTTACCTAAAAGTAAGGGGAATTTCTGCATTTTTGCCACAAAATATTTGGAATTTCAGCCCTTTTGCCCCAAAATAAAGAAAATTTCTGCCTTTTTTCCCTGAAATAAGTGAAATTTCTCCAATTTTGTCCCAAAATAAGTGAAATTTCTGCAATTTTGCCCCAAAATAAGAGAAATTTCTGGATTTTTGCCCCAAAATAAGTGGAATTTCTGAGTTTTGCCCCAAAATAAGGAGAATTTCTGTCTTTTTGCCCCAACATATAGGGAATTTCTGCCTTTTTGACCCACAATTAGGGGAATTTCTGCAATTTTGCTCCAAAATACGGGGAATTTCTGCCTTTTTGCCCGAAAATAAGAAGAATGCATACCTTTTTGCCATAAAAAATGGAAATTTCTTCATTTTTGCTCCTAAATAAGGGGAATTTCTGCTTTTTTGCCTCTAAATAAGTGGAATTTATGTATTTTTCCCCCAAAACATAGGGAATTTCTGTCTTTTTTGCCCAAAATAAGGAAAATTTCTGACTTATTATCCTGAAATAAGTGAAATTTTGCAATTTTGCCCCAAAATAAGGGAAATTTCTGCCTTTTTGCCCCCAAATAATGGGAATTTCAGCCTTTTTACCTCAAAATAAGGGGAATTTTTTTCATTTTTGTCACAAAATATTAGGAATTTCTGCCTTTTTGCCCCAAAATAAGGAAAATTTCTTACTTATTACCCTGAATTAAGTGAAATTTTTGCAATTTTGCCCCAAAATAAGGAAATTTCTGACTTTTTGCTTCCAATTAAGGGGAATTTCAGCCTTTTTCATCAAAATAAGGGGAATTTCGGCATTTTTGCCCCAAAATATGGGAAATTTCTGCTTTTTTGCTCCAAAATAAGAAAAATTTCTGCAATTTTTTACCAAAATAAAAGAAATTTCTGCCTTCTTGCCCCAAAATAAGAAAATTTTTGCTTTTTTTTGAAATAAGTGAAATTTCTGCAATTTTGCCCAAAAATAAGGGAAATCTTTAGAATTTTTCCCCAAAATAAGTGGAATTTCTGAGTTCTGCCCCAAAATTAGGAGAATTTCTGTCTTTTTGCCCCAACATATAGGGAATTTCTGCCTTTTTGCCCCACAATTAGGGGAATTTCTGCAATTTTGCTCCAAAATACGGGGAATTTCTGCCTTTTTGCCTGAAAATAAGAAGAATGCATAACTTTTTGCCATAAAAAAGGGAAATTTCTTCATTTTTGCTCCAAAATAAGGGGAATTTCTGCTTTTTTGCCTCTAAATAAGTGGAATTTCTGTCTTTTTCCCCGAAAACAAAGGTAATTTCTGTATTTTTTGCCACAAAATAAGGAAAATTTCTGACTTATTACCCTGAAGTATGTGAAATTTCTGCAATTTTGCCCCAAAATAAGGAGCATTTCTGCTTTTTTGCCTCTAAATAAGTGGAATTTATGTATTTTTCCCCCAAAACAAAGGGAAATTCTGTCTTTTTTGCCCAAAATAAGGAAAATTTCTGACTTATTACCCTAAAATAAGTGAAATTTCTGCAATTTTGCCCCAAAATAATGGAAATTTCTGCCTTTTTGCCCCCAAATAAGGGGAATTTCAGCCTTCTTATCTCAAAATAAGGGGAATTTCTGCATTTTGCCACAAAATATTAGGAATTTCTGCCTTTTTGCCCCAAAATAAGAAAAATTTCTGACTTATTACCCTGAAGTAAGTGAAATTTTTGCAATTTTGCCACAAAATAAGGAAATTTCTGCCTGTTTGCCCCCAATTAAGGGGAATTTCAGGCTTTTTCCTCAAAATAAGGGGAATTTCTGCATTTTTGCCCCAAAATATGGGAAATTTCTGCCTTTTTGCTATAAAATAAGAAAAATTTCTACAATTTTGTACCAAAATAATAGAAATTTCTGCCTTTTTGCCCCAAAATAAGTGAAATTTCTGGAATTTCGCTCCAAAATAAGAGGAATTTCTGAGTTTTGCCCCAAAATAAAGAGAATTTCTGTCTTTTTGCCTTAACATATAGGGAATTTCTGCCTTTTTGCCCCACAATTAGGGGAATTTCTGCAATTTTGCTCCAAAATATGGGGAATTTCTGACTTTTTGCCCGAAAATAAGAAGAATGCATAGATTTTTGCCATAAAAAAGTGAAATTTCTTCATTATTGCTCCAAAATAAGGGGAATTTCTGCTTTTTTGCCTCTAAATAAGTGGAATTTATGTATTTTTCCCCCAAAACAAAGGGAATTTCTGTCTTTTTTGCACCAAAATAAGGAAAATTCCTGACTTATTACCCTGAAATAAGTGAAATTTCTGCAATTGTGCCCCAAAATAATGGAAATTTCTGCCTTTTTGCCCCCAAATAAGGGGAATTTCAGCCTTTTTACCTCAAAATAAGGGGAATTTCTGCATTTTTGCCCCAAAATATGGGAAATTTCTGCCTTTTTGCTACAAAATAAGAAAAATTTCTACAATTTTGTACCAAAATAATAGAAATTACTGCCTTTTTGCCCCAAAATAAGTGAAATTTCTGGAATTTTGCTCCAAAATAAGAGGAATTTCTGAGTTTTGCCCCAAAATAAAGAGAATTTCTGTCTTTTTTCCTTAACATATAGGGAATTTCTGCCTTTTTGCCCCACAATTAGGGGAATTTCTGCAATTTTGCTCCAAAATACGGGGAATTTCTGCCTTTTTGCCCGAAAATAAGAAGAATGCATACCTTTTTGCCATAAAAAAGGGAAAATCTTCATTTTTGCTCCTAAATAAGGGGAATTTCTGCTTTTTTGCCTCTAAATAAGTGGAATTTATGTATTTTTCCCCCAAAACAAAGGGAATTTCTGTCTTTTTTGCCCAAAATAAGGAAAATTTCTGACTTATTATCCTGAAATAAGTGAAATTTCTGCAATTTTGCCCCAAAATAAGGGAAATTTCTGCCTTTTTGCCCCCAAATAATGGGAATTTCAGCCTTTTTACCTCAAAATAAGGGGAATTTTTTTCATTTTTGTCACAAAATATTAGGAATTTCTGCCTTTTTGCCCCAAAATAAGGAAAATTTCTTACTTATTACCCTGAATTAAGTGAAATTTTTGCAATTTTGCCCCAAAATAAGGAAATTTCTGACTTTTTGCTTCCAATTAAGGGGAATTTCAGCCTTTTTCATCAAAATAAGGGGATTTTCGGCATTTTTGCCCCAAAATATGGGAAATTTCTGCTTTTTTGCTCCAAAATAAGAAAAATTTCTGCAATTTTTTACCAAAATAAAAGAAATTTCTGCCTTCTTGCCCCAAAATAAGAAAATTTCTACTTTTTTTTGAAATAAGTGAAATTTCTGCAATTTTGCCCAAAAATAAGGGAAATCTTTAGAATTTTGCCCCCAAATAAGTGGAATTTCTGAGTTCTGCCCCAAAATTAGGAGAATTTCTGTCTTTTTGCACCAACATATAGGGAATTTCTGCCTTTTTGCTCCACAATTAGGGGAATTTCTGCAATTTTGCTCCAAAATACGGGGAATTTCTGCCTTTTTGCCTGAAAATAAGAAGAATGCATAACTTTTTGCCATAAAAAAGGGAGATTTCTTTTTTTGCTCCAAAAAAAGGGGAATTTCTGCTTTTTTGCCTCTAAATAAGTGGAATTTCTGTCTTTTTCCACGAAAACAAAGGTAATTTCTGTATTTTTTGCCACAAAATAAGGAAAATTTCTGACTTATTACCCTGAAGTAAGTGAAATTTCTGCAATTTTGCCCCAAAATAAGGAGAATTTCTGCTTTTTTGCCTCTAAATAAGTGGAATTTATGTATTTTTCCCCCAAAACAAAGGGAAATTCTGTCTTTTTTGCCCAAAATAAAGAAAATTTCTGACTTATTACCCTAAAATAAGTGAAATTTTTGCATTTTTGCCCCAAAATATGGGAAATTTCTGCGTTTTAGCCCCAAAATAAGAAAAATTTCTGCAATTTTGTACCAAAATAAAAAAAATTCTGCCTTTTTGCCCCAAAATAAGAAAATTTCTGCTTTTTTTCTAAAATAAGTTAAATTTCTGCAATTTTGCCCAAAATAAGTGAAAGTTCTGCAATTTTGTTCCAAAATAAGGGGAATTTCTGGAATTTTGCTCCAAAATAAGTGGTATTTCTGAGTTTTGCCCCAAAATAAGGAGAATTTCTGTCCTTTTGCCCCAACATATAGGGAATTTCTGCTTTTTTGCCCCACCTTTAAGGGAATTTCTGCAATTTTGCTCCAAAATACGGGGAATTTCTGCCTTTTTGTCCGAAAATAAGAAGAATGCATACCTTTTTGCCATAAAAAATGGAAATTTCTTCATTTTTGCTTCAAAATAAGGGGAATTTCTGCTTTTTTGCCTCTAAATAAGTGTAATTTCTGTCTTTTTCCCCCAAAACAAAGGGAATTTTTGTCTTTTTTGCCCTAAAAAAAATTTCTGACTTATTACCCTGAAATAAGTGAAATTTCTCCAATTTTGCCCCAAAATAAGGGAAATTTCTGCCCTTTTGCCCCCAAATATGGGGAATTTCAGCCTTTTTACCTAAAAGTAAGGGGAATTTCTGCATTTTTGCCACAAAATATTAGGAATTTCAGCCCTTTTGCCCCAAAATAAAGAAAATTTCTGCCTTTTTTCCCTGAAATAAGTGAAATTTCTGAAATTTTGCCCCAAAATAAGGGAAATTTCTGGAATTTTGCCCCAAAATAAGTGGAATTTCTGAGTTTTGCCCCAAAATAAGGAGAATTTCTGTCTTTTTGCCCCAACATATAGGGAATTTCTGCCTTTTTGACCCACAATTAGAGGAATTTCTGCAATTTTGCTCCAAAATATGGGGAATTTCTGCCTTTTTGTCCGAAAATAAAAAGAATGCATACCTTTTTGCCATAAAAAAGGGAAATTTCTTCATTTTTGCTCTAAAATAAGGAAAATTTCTGCTCTTTTGCCTCTAAATAAGTGGAATTTCTGTCTTTTTGCCCCAAAACAAAGGAAACTTCTGTCTTTTTTGCCCCAAAATTAAAAAAATTTCTGACTTATTACCCTGAAATAAGTGAAATTTCTGCAATTTTGCCCCAAAATAAGGGAAATTTTTGCCTTTTTACCCCCAAATATGGGAAATTTCAGCCTTTTCACCTAAAAGTAAGGAGAATTTCTGCATTTTTGCCACAAAATATTCGGAATTTCAGCCTTTTTGCTTCAAAATAAAGAAAATTACTGCCTTTTTTCCCTGAAATAATTGAAATTTCTGAAATTTTGCCCCCAAATAAGTGAAATTTCTGCAATTTTGTCCCAAAATAAGGGAAATTTATGGAATTTTGCCCCCAAATATGTGGAATTTTTGAGTTTTGCCCCAAAATAATGAGAATTTCTGTATTTTTGCCCCAACATATAGGGAATTTCTGCCTTGTTGCCCCACAATTAGGGGAATTTCTGCAATTTTGCTCCAAAATACGGGGCATTTCTGCCTTTTTGCCCGAAAATAAGTAGAATGCATACCTTTTTGCCATAAAAAAGAGAAATTTCTTCATTTTTGCTCCAAAATGAGGGGAATTTCCGCTTTTTTTGCCTCTAAATGAGTGGAATTTCTGTCTTTTTCCCCCAAAACAAAGGGAATTTCTGTCTTTTTTGCACCAAAATAAGGAAAATTTCTGCAATTTTGCCCCAAAATAAGTGAAATTTCTGCTTTTTTGCCCCCAAATAAGGGAATTTCAGCCTTTTTACCCCAAAATAAGGGGAATTTCTGCATTTTTGCCCCAAAATATGGGAAATTTCTGCCTTTTTGCCCCAAAATAAGAAAAAATTCTGCAATTTTGTACCAAAATAAAAGAAATTTCTGCCTTTTTGCCCCAAAATAAGAAAATTTCTGCTTTTTTTTCTGAAATAACTGAAATTTCTGCAATTTTGCCCAAAAATAAGTGAAATTTCTGAGTTTTGCTACAAAATAAAGAGAATTTCTGTCTTTTTGCCCCAACATATAAAAAATTTCTGCCTTTTTGCCCCACAATTAGGGGAATTTATGCAGTTTTGCTCCATAATACGAGCAATTTCTGCCTTTTTGTCCGAAAATGAGAATGCATACCTTTTTGCCATAAAAAAGTGAAATTTTTTCATTTTTGCTCCAAAATAAGAGGAATTTCTGCTTTTTTCCTCTAAATAATTGGAATTTCTGTTTTTTCCCCCAAAACAAAAGGAATTTCTGTCTTTTTTGCCCCAAAATAAGGGAAATTTCTGATTTATTACCCTGAAATAAGTAAAATTTCTGCAATTTTGCCCCAAAATTTGGGAAATTTCTGCCTTTTTGCCTTCAAATAAGGGGAATTTCAGCATTTTTACCTCAAAATAAGTAACATTTCTGCATTTTTGCCACAAAATATTAGGAATTTCTGCCTTTTTGCCCCAAAATAAGGAAAATTTCTGACTTATTACCCTGAAATAAGTGAAATATCTGCAATTTTGCCCCAAAATATGGGAAATTTCTGCCTTTTTGCTACAAAGTAAGAAAAATTTCTACAATTTTGTACCAAAATAATAGAAATTACTGCCTTTTTGCCCCAAAATAAGTGAAATTTCTGGAATTTTGCTCCAAAATAAGAGGAATTTATGAGTTTTGCCCCAAAATAAAGAGAATTTCTGTCTTTTTGCCTTAACATATAGGGAATTTCTGCCTTTTTGCCCCACAATTAGGGGAATTTCTGCAATTTTGCTCCAAAATACGGGGAATTTCTGCCTTTTTGCCCGAAAATAAGAAGAATGCATACCTTTTTGCCATAAAAAAGGGAAATTTCTTCATTTTTGCTCCTAAATAAGGGGAATTTCTGCTTTTTTGCCTCTAAATAAGTGGAATTTATGTATTTTTTCCCCAAAACAAAGGGAATTTCTGTCTTTTTTGCCCAAAATAAGGAAAATTTCTGACTTATTATCCTGAAATAAGTGAAATTTCTGCAATTTTGACCCAAAATAAGGGAAATTTCTGCCTTTTTGCCCCCAAATAATGGGAATTTCAGCCATTTTACCTCAAAATAAGGGGAATTTTTGCATTTTTGCCACAAAATATTAGGAATTTCTGCCTTTTTGCCCCAAATTAAGAAAAATTTCTTACTTATTACCCTGAATTAAGTGAAATTTTTGCAATTTTGCCCCAAAATAAGGAAATTTCTGACTTTTTGCTTCAAATTAAGGGAAATTTCAGCCTTTTTCATCAAAATAAGGGGAATTTCGGCATTTTTGCCCCAAAATATGGGAAATTTCTGCTCTTTTGCTCCAAAATAAGAAAAATTTCTGCAATTTTTTACCAAAATAAAAGAAATTTCTGCCTTCTTGCCCCAAAATAAGAAAATTTCTGCTTTTTTTTGAAATAAGTGAAATTTCTGCAATTTTGCCCAAAAATAAGGGAAATCTTTAGAATTTTGCCCCAAAATAAGTGGAATTTCTGAGTTCTGCCCCAAAATTAGGAGAATTTCTGTCTTTTTGCCCCAACATATAGGGAATTTCTGCCTTTTTGCCCCACAATTAGGGGAATTTCTGCAATTTTGCTCCAAAATACAGGGAATTCCTGCCTTTTTGCCTGAAAATAAGAAGAATGCATAACTTTTTGCCATAAAAAAGGGAAATTTCTTCATTTTTGCTCCAAAATAAGGGGAATTTCTCCTTTTTTGCCTCTAAATAAGTGGAATTTCTGTCTTTTTCCCCGAAAACAAAGGTAATTTCTGTATTTTTTGCCACAAAATAAGGAAAATTTCTGACTTATTACCCTGAAGTAAGTGAAATTTCTGCAATTTTGCCCCAAAATAAGGAGCATTTCTGCTTTTTTGCCTCTAAATAAGTGGAATTTCTGTCTTTTTCCCCCAAAACAAAGGGAAATTCTGTCTTTTTTGCCCAAAATAAGGAAAATTTCTGACTTATTACCCTAAAATAAGTGAAATTTCTGCAATTTTGCCCCAAAATAATGGAAATTTCTGCATTTTTGCGCCCAAATAAGGGGAATTTCTGCCTTTTTATCTCAAAATTAGGGGAATTTCTGCATTTTGCCACAAAATATTAGGAATTTTTGCCTTTTTGCCCCAAAATAAAAAAAATTTCTGACTTATTACCCTGAAGTAAGTGAAATTTTTGCAATTTTGCCACAAAATAAGGAAATTTCTGCCTGTTTGCCCCCAATTAAGGGGAATTTCAGCCTTTTTCCTCAAAATAAGGGGAATTTCTGCATTTTTGCCCCAAAATATGGGAAATTTCTGCCTTTTTGCTACAAAATAAGAAAAATTTCTAAATTTTGTACCAAAATAATAGAAATTTCTGCCTTTTTGCCCCAAAATAAGTGAAATTTCTGGAATTTCGCTCCAAAATAAGAGGAATTTCTGAGTTTTTCCCCAAAATAAAGAGAATTTCTGTCTTTTTGCCTTAACATATAGTGAATTTCTGCATTTTTGCCCCACAATTAGGGGAATTTCTGCAATTTTGCTCCAAAATATGGGGAATTTCTGCCTTTTTGCCCGAAAATAAGAAGAATGCATAGCTTTTTGCCATAAAAAAGTGAAATTTCTTCATTATTGCTCCAAAATAAGGGGAATTTCTGCTTTTTTGCCTCTAAATAAGTGGAATTTATGTATTTTTCCCCCAAAACAAAGGGAATTTCTGTTTTTTTTGCACCAATATAAGGAAAATTCCTGACTTATTACCCTGAAATAAGTGAAATTTCTGCAATTGTGGCCCAAAATAATGGAAATTTCTGCCTTTTTGCCCCCAAATAAGGGGAATTTCAGCATTTTTACCTCAAAAAAAGGGGAATTTCTGCATTTTTGCCACAAAATATTAGGAATTTCTGCCTTTTTGCCCCAAAATAAGGAAAATTTCTGACTTATTACCCTGAAATAAGTGAAATTTCTGCAATTTTGCCCCAAAATAAAAAATTTATGCTTTTTTTCTGAAATAAGTGAATTTTCTGCAATTTTGCCCAAAATAAGTGAATTTCTGCAATTTTGCCGCAAAATAAGGGAAATTATTGGAATTATGCCCCAAAATAAGTGGAATTTCTGAGTTTTGCCCCAAAATAAGGAGAATTTCTGTATTTTTGCCCCAACATATTGGGAATTTCTGCATTTTCGCCCCACAATTTGGGAAATTTCTGCAATTTTGCTCCAAAATAAGAGGAATTTCTGCTATTTTGCCCAAAAATAAGAAGAATGCATACCTTTTTGCCCTTAATAAGTGAAATTTCTTCATTTTTGCTCCAAATTAAGGGTAATTTCTGCTTTTTTGCCTCTAAAAAAGTGGAATTACTGTCTTTTTCCCCAAAAAAAGGTTATTTCTGATTTTTGGCCCCAAAATAAGGAAAATTTCTGACTTATTACCCTAAAATAAGTGAAATTTCTGCAATTTTGCCCCAAAATAAGAGAAATTTCTGCCTTTTTGCCCCCAAATAAGGGGAATTTCAGCCTTTTACCTCAAAATAAGAGAAATTTCTGCATTTTTGCCCCAAAATATGGGAAATTTCTGCCTTTTTGCCCCAAAATAAAAAAAATTCTGCAATTTTGTAACAACATAAAAGAAATTTCTGCCTTTTGGCCCCCAAATAAAGTTAATTTCAGCCTTTTTACCTCAAAATAAGGGGAATTTCTGCATTTTTGCCACAACATATTAGGAATTTCTGCCTTTTTGCCCCAAAATAAGGAAAATTTCTTACTTATTACCCTGTAATAATTGAAATTTTTGCAATTTTGCCCTAAAATAAGGAAATTTCTGACTTTTTGCCCCCAATTTAGAGGAATTTCAGCCTTTTTCCTCAAAATAAAAGGAATTTCTGCATTTTTGCCCCAAAATATGGGAAATTTCTGCTTTTTTGCTCCAAAATAAGAAAAATATCTGAAATTTTGTACCAAAATAAAAGAAATTTCTGCAATTTTGCCCCAAAATAAGGGAAATCTCTGGAATTCTGCCCCAAAATAAGTGGAATTTCTGAGTTCTACCCCAAAATAAGGAGAATTTCTGTCTTTTTGCCCCAACATATAGGGAATTTCTGCCTTTTTGCCCCACAATTAGGGGAATTTCTGCAATTTTGCTCCAAAATACGGGGAATTTCTGCCTTTTTTCCCGAAAAAAGAAGAATACATAACTTTTTGCCATAAAAAAGGGAAATTTCTTCATTTTTGCTCCAAAATAAGGGGAATTTCTGCTTTTTTGCCTCTAAATAAGTGGAATTTCTGTCTTTTTTCCCCTAAAACAAAGGTAATTTTTGTATTTTTTGCCCCAAAATAAGGAAAATTTCTGACTTATTACCCTATTGTAAGTGAAATTTCTGCAATTTTGCCCCAAAATAAGGGGAATTTCTGCTTTTTTGCCTCTAAATTAGTGGAATTTATGTATTTTTTTCCCAAAGCAAAGAGAATTTCTGTCTATTTTGCCCAAAATAAGGAAAATTTCTGACTTATTACCCTAAAATAAGAGAAATTTCTGCAATTTTGCCCTAAAATAATGGAAATTTCTGCCTTTTTGCCCCCAAATAAGGGGAATTTCAGCCTTTTTATCTCAAAATAAGGGGAATTTCTGCATTTTTGCCACAAAATATTAAGAATTTCTGCCTTTTGTCCCAAAGTAAGGAAAATTTCTGACTTATTACTTTTTATAAGTGAAATTTTTGCAATTTTGTCACAAAATAAGGAAATTTCTGCCTGTTTGCCCCCAATTAAGGGGAATTTCAGCCTTTTTCCTCAAAATAAGGGGAATTTCTGCATTTTTGCCCCATAATATGGTAAATTTCTGCCTTTTTGCTACAAAATAAGAAAAATTTCTAAAATTTTGTAACAAAATGAAAGAAATTTCAGCCTTTTTGCCCAAAAATAAGTGAAATTTCTGGAATTTTGCTCCAAAATAAGTGGAATTTCTGTGTTTTCCCCCAAAATAAGTAGAATTTCTGCATTTTTGCCCCACAATTTGGGAAATTTCTGCAATTTTGCTCTAAAATAAGGGGAATTTCTGCCTTTTTGCCCAAAAATAAGAAGACTGCATACCTTTTTGCCTTTAAAAAGTGAAATTTCTTTATTTTTGCTCCAAAGTAAAGGGAATTTCTGCTTTTTTGCCTCTAAAAAAGTGGAATTTCTGTCTTTTTCCCCCCAAACAAAGGTTATTTCTGTTTTTTGGCCCCAAAATAAGAAAAATTTCTGACTTTTTACCCTGAAATAAGTGAAATTTCTGCAATTTTGCCCCAAAATAAGAGAAATTTCTGCCTTTTTGCCCCCAAATAAGGGGAATTTCAGCCTTTTACCTCAAAATAAAAGAAATTTCTGCATTTTTGCCCCAAAATATGGGAAATTTCTGAATTTTTGCCCCAAAATAAAAAAAATTCTGCAATTTTGTTACAAAATAAAAGAAATTTCAGCCTTTTGGCCCCAAAATAAGAAAATTTCTGCTTTTTTTTCTGAAATAAGTGAAATTTCTGAAATTTTGCCCCAAAATAAGTTAAATTTCTGAGTTTTGCCCAAAAATAAGGAGAATTTCTGTTTTTTGCCCCAACATATAGGGAATTACTGCATTTTTGCCCCACAATTTGGGGAATTTCTGCAATTTTGCTCCAAAATACGGGGAATTTCTGCCTTTTTTGTCCGAAAATAATAAGAATGCATACCTTTTTGCCATAAAAAAGGGAAATTTCTTCATTTTTGTCCAAAATGAGGGGAATTTCTGCTTTTATGCCTCTAAATAAGTGGAATTTCTGTCTTTTTCCCCAAAAACAAAGGGAATTTCTGTCTTTTTTGCCCCAAAATAAGGAAAATTTCTGATTTATTACCCTGAAATAAGTGAAATTTCTACAAATTTGCCCAAAAATAAGGGAAATTTCTGCTTTTTTACCCACAAATAAGAGGAATTTCAGCCTTTTTACCTCAAAATAAAGGAAATTTCTGCATTTTTGCCCCAAAATATGGGAAATTTCTGACTTTTTGCCCAAAATAAGAAAAATTTCTGCAATTTTGTACCAAAATATGGGAAATTTCTGCCTTTTTGCCCCAAAATAAGGAAAATTACTGCCTTTTTTCCCTGAAATAAGTGAAATTTCTCCAATTTTGTCCCAAAATAAGTGAAATTTCTGCAATTTTGCCCCAAAATAAGGGAAATATCTGGAATTTTGCCCCAAAATAAGTGGAATTTCTGAGTTTTGCCCCAAAATAAGGAGAATTTCTGTGTTTTTTCCCCAACATATAGGGAATTTCTGCCTTTTTGCCCGAAAATAAGAAGAATGCATACCTTTTTGCCATAAAAAAGGGAAATTTCTGTAATTTTGCTCCAAAATAAGGGGAATTTCTGCTTTTTGCCTATACATATGTCGAATTTCTCTCTTTTTCCCCAAAACAAAAGGAATTTCGGTCTTTTTTGCAACAAAATAAGGAAATTTTCTGACTTATTACCCTGAAATAAGGGAAATTTTTGCAATTTTGCACAAAATAAGGGAAATTTCAGTCTTTTTGCCCCCAAATAAGGGGAATTTCACCCTTTTACCTCAAAATAAGGGGAATTTCTGCATTTTTGCAACAAAATATTAGGAATTTCTGCCTTTTTGCCCCAAAATAAGGAAAATTTCTGCCTTTTTTCCCTGAAATAAATGAAATTTCTGCAATTTTGCCCCAAAATAAGTGAAATTTCTGCAATTTTGTCCCAAAATAAGGGAAATCTCTGGAATTTTGCCCCAAAATAAGTGGAATTTCTGAGTTTTGCACCAAAATAAGGAGAATTTCTGTCTTTTTGCCCTAACATATAGGGAATTTCTGCCTTTTTGCCCCACAATTAGGGGAATTTCTATAATTTTGCTCCAAAATACGGGGAATTTCTGCTTTTTAGCCCGAAAATAAGGGGAATGTATACCTTTTGCCACAAAAAAGTGAAATTTCTTCATTTTTGCTCCAAAATAAGGGAATTTCTGCTTTTATGCCTCTAAATAAGTGGAATTTCTGTCTTTTTTCCCCAAAACAAAAAGAATTTCTGTATTTTTTGCCCCAAGATAAGGAAAATTTCTGATTTATTACCCTTAAATAAGTGAAATTGCTGAAATTTTGCCTCAAAATAAGAAAAATTTCTCCCTTTTTGCCCCCAAATAAGGGGAATTTCAGTCTTTTTACGTCAAAATAAGGGAAATTTCTGCATTTTTGCCCCAAAATATGGGAAATTTCTGCGTTTTTGCCCCAAAATAAGAGAAATTTCTTCAATTTTGTACCAAAATAAAAGAAATTTCTGCCTTTTTGCCCCAAAATAAAAAAATTTCTGTTTTATTCTGAAATAAGTGAAATTTCTTCATTTTTGCTCCAAAATAAGTGAAATTTCTGCAATTTTGCCCCAAAATAAGGGAAATTTCTGGAATTTTGCCCCAAATTAAGTGGTATTTCTGAGTTTTGCCCCAAAATAAGGAGAATTTCTGTCTTTTTGACCCAACATAGAGGGAATTTCTGCCTTTTTGCCCCACAATTAGGGGAATTTCTGTAATTTTGCTCCAAAATACGGGGAATTTCTGTCTTTTTGCCCGTAAATAAGAAAAATGCATACCTTTTTGCCATAAAAAAGGGAAATTTCTTCATTTTTGCTCCAAAATGAGGGGAATTTCTGCTTTTTTGCCTCTAAATAAGTGGAATTTCTGTCTTTTTTCCCAAAAACAAAAGGAATTTCTGTCTTTTTGCCCCAAAATAAGGAAAATTTCTGACTTTTTTTCCTGAAATAAGTGAAATTTTTGCAATTTTGCCCCAAAATAAGTGAAATTTCTGCTTTATTGCCCCCAAATAAGGGAATTTCAGAGTTTTTACCCCAAAATAAGAGGAATTTCTGCATTTTTGCCCCAAAATATGCGAAATTTCTTTCTTTTTGCCCCAAAATAAGGAAAATTTCTGCAATTTTGTACCAAAATAAAAGAAATTTCTGCCTTTTTGCCCCAAAATAAGAAAATTTCTGCTTTTTTTCTGAAATAACTGAAATTTTTGCAATTTTGCCCCAAAATAAGTGAAATATCTGAGTTTTGCCACAAAATAAAGAGAATTTCTGTTTTTTTGCCCCAACATAAGGAATTTCTGCTTTTTTGCCCCACAATTAGTAAAATTTCTGCAATTTTGCTCCAAAATACGGGGAATTTCTGCCTTTTTGTCTGAAAATAAGAAGAATGCATACCTTTTTGCCATAAAAAAGAGAAATTTTTTCATTTTTGCTCCAAAATAAGAAGAATTTCTGCTTTTTCTTTCTAAATAGTTCGGATTTCTGTTTTTTCCCCCAAAACAAAGAGAATTTCTGTCTTTTTTGCCCCAAAATAAAAAAAAAATTCTGATTTATTACCCTGAAATAAGTGAAATTACTGCAATTTTGCCTAAAAATAAGAGAAATTTCTGCCTTTTTGCCCCCAAATAAGGGGAATTTCAGCTTTTTTTACCTCAAAATAAGGGGAATTTCTGAATTTTTGCTTCAAACTTTGGGAAATTTCTGCCTTTTTGCCCCAAAATAAGAAAATTTTTGCTTTTTTTCCTTGAAATAAGTGATATTTCTGCAATTTGGTTCCAAAATATGGGAAATTTCTGAAATTTTGCCCCAAAATAAGTGGAATTTCTCAGTTTTGACCCAAAAAATAGAAGAATGTCTGTATTTTTGCCCCAACATATAGGGAATTCCTGCCTTTTTGCCCCACAATTAGGGGAATTTCTGCAATTTTGCTCCAAAATACGGGGAATTTCTGCCTTTTTTGTCCGAAAATAATAATAATGCATACCTTTTTGCCATAAAAAAGGGAATTTTCTTCATTTTTCTCCAAAATGAGGGGAATTTTTGCTTTTATGCCTCTAAATAAGTGGAATTTCTGTCTTTTTCCCCCAAAACAAAGGGAATTTCTGTCTTTTTTGCCCCAAAATAAGGAAAATTTCTGACTTATTACTCTGAAATAAGTGAAATTTCTGCAATTTTGCCCCAAAATAAGAGAAATTTCTGTTTTTTAACCCCAAATAAGGGGAATTTCAGCATTTTACCTCAAAATAAGGGGAATTTCTGCATTTTTTCCCCAAAATATGGGAAATTTTTGCCTTTTTGCCAAAAATAAGAAAAAATTTCTGCAATTTTGTACCAAAATATGGGAAATTTCTGACTTTTTGCCCCAAAATAAGGAAAATTTCTGCCTTTTTTCTCTGAAATAGGTGAAATTTCTCCAATTTTGTCCCAAAATAAGTGGAATTTCTGCAATTTTGCCCCAAAATAAGGGAAATTTCTGGAATTTTGCCCCAAAATATGTGGAATTTCTGAGTTTTGCCCAAAAATAAGCAGAATTTCTGTCTTTTTGCCCCAACATATAGGGAATTTCTGCCTTTTTGCCCCACAATTAGGTTAATTTCTGCAATTTTGTTCCAAAATACAGAGAATTTCTGCCTTTTTGCCCGAAAATAAGAAGAATGCATACCTTTTTGCCATAAAAAGGGGAAATTTCTGTAATTTTGCTCCAAAATAAGGGGAATTTCTGCTTTTTGCCTCTAAATATGTGTAGTTTCTTTCTTTTTCCCCCCAAACAAAGAAAATTTCTGTCTTTTTTGCAACAAAATAAAGAAATTTTCTGACTTATTACCCTGAAATAAGTGAAATTTCTGCAATTTTGCCCCAAATAAGGGAAATTTCTGCCCTTTTGCCCCCAAATAAGAGGAATTTCACCCTTTTACCTCAAAATAAGGAGAATTTCTGCATTTTTGCAACAAAATATTGGGAATTTCTGCCTTTTTGCCCCAAAATAAGGAAAATTTCTGCCTTTTTTCCCTGAAATAAGTGAAATTTCTGCAATTTTGCCCCAAAATAAGGGACATCTCTGGAATTTTGCCCCAAAATAAGTGGAATTTCTGAGTTTTGCCCAAAAATAAGGAGAATTTATGTCTTTTTGCCCTAACATATAGGGAATTTCTGCCTTTTTGCCCCACAATTAGGGGAATTTCTAGAATTTTGCTCTAAAATACGGGGAATTTTTGCTTTTTAGGCCGAAAATAAAGGGAATGTATACCTTTTGCCACAAAAAAGGGAAATCTTCATTTTTGCTTCAAAATAAGGGGAATTTCTGCTTTTTTGCCTCTAAATAAGTTTAATTTCTCTCTTTTTCCCCCAAAACAAAGGGAATTTCTGTATTTTTTGCCCCAAGATAAGGAAAATTTCTGACTTATCACCCTGAAATAAGTGAAATTGCTGTATTTTGCCTCAAAATAAGAAAAATTTCTCCCTTTTTGCCCCCAAATAAGGGGAATTTCAGCCTTTTTACGTCAAAAAAAAAAGAAATTTCTGCATTTTTGCCCAAAATATGGGAACTTTCTGCGTTTTTGTTCCAAAATAAGAAAAATTTCTTCAATTTTGTACCAAAATAAAAGAAATTTCTGCCTTTTTGCCCCAAAATAAAAAAATTTCTGCTTTTTTTCTGAAATAAGTGAAATTTCTGCAATTTTGCCCAAATTAAGTGAAATTTCTGCAATTTTGCCCCAAAATAAGGGAAATTTCTGGAATTTTGCCTCAAAATAAATGGTATTTCTGAGTTTTGCCACAAAATAAGGAGAATTTCTGTCCTTTTGCCCCAACATATAGGGAATTTCTGCCTTTTTGCCCCACAATTATGGGAATTTCTGCAATTTTGCTCCAAAATACGAAGAATTTCTGCCTTTTTGTCCGAAAATAAGAAGAATGCATACCTTTTTGCCATAAAAATGGAAATTTCTTCATTTTTGCTTCAAAATACGGGGAATTTCTGCATTTGCCTCTAAATAAGTGGAATTTCTGTCTTTTTCCCCCAAAACAAAGGGAATTTCTGTCTTTTTTGCCCCAAAATAAGGAAAATTTCTGACTTATTACCCTGAAATAAGTGAAATTTCTGCAATTTTGCCCCAAAATAAAGGAAATTTCTGCCTTTTTGCCCCCAAATAAGGGGAATTTCAGCCTTTTTACCTCAAAATAAGGGGAAATTCTGCTTTTTTGCCTCTAAATAAGTGGAATTTCTGTCTTTTTTCTCTAAAACAAAAGGAATTTCTGTCTTTTTGCCCCAAAATAAGGAAAATTTCTGACTTTTTTTCCTTAAATAAGTGAAATTTCTGCTTTTTTGCCCCCAAATAAGGGAATTTCAGACTTTTTACCCCAAAATAAGGGGAATTTTTGCATTTTTGCCCCAAAATATGGGAAATTTCTGCCTTTTTGCCCCAAAATAAGAAAAATTAATGCAATTTTGTACCAAAATAAAAGAAATTTCTGCCTTTTTTGCCCCAAAATAAAAAAATTTATGCTTTTTTTTTCTGAAATAACTGAAATTTCTGCAATTTTGCCCCAAAATAAGTGAAATTTCTGAGTTTTGCCACAAAATAAGGAGAATTTCTGTCTCTTTGCCCCAACATATAAGGAATTTCTGCCTTTTTGCCCCACAATTAGAGGAATTTCTGCAATTTTGCTCCAAAATACGAGGAATTTCTGGCTTTTTGTCTGAAAATAAGAAGAATGCATATCTTTTTGCCATAAAAAAGGGAAATTTTTTCATTTTTGCTCCAAAATAAGAAGAATTTCTGCTTTTTTTCTCTAAATAATTCGAATTTCTGTTTTTTCCCCCAAAACAAATAGAATTTCTGTCTTTTTTGCCCCAAAATAAAGAAAATTTCTGATTTATTACCCTGAAATAAGTGAAATTTCTGCAATTTTGCCTCTAAATAAGAGAAATTTCTGGCTTTTTGCACCCAAATAAAGGGAATTTCAGCCTTTTTACCTCAAAATAAGGGGAATTTCTGCATTTTTGCTTCAAAATATGGGAAATTTCTGCCTTTTGCCCCAAAATAAAAAAATTGCTGCTTTTTTTCCCTGAAATAAGTGAAATTTCTGAAATTTTGCCCCAAAATAAGTGAAATTTCTGCAATTTGGCCCCAAAATATAGGAAAATTCTGGAATTTTGCCCCAAAATAAGTGGAATTTCTCTGTTTTGCCCCAAAATAAGAAGAATGTCTGTCTTTTTGCCCCAACATATAGGGAATTTCTGCCTTTTTGCCCCACAATTAGGGGAATTTCTGCAATGTTGCTCAAAATACAGGGAATTTCTGCCTTTTTGCCTGAAAATAAGAAGAATGCATACCTTTTTGCCATAAAAAAAAATTTCTTCATTTTTGCTTCAAAATAAGGGGAATTTCTGCATTTTTGACTCTAAATTAGTGGAAGTTCTGTCTTTTTCCCCCAAAACAAAGGGAATTTCTGTCTTTTTTCTTCCAAAAAAAAAAAAAAATTTCTTACTTATTACCCTGAAATAACTGAAATTTCTTCAATTTTGCCCCAAAATAAGAGAAATTACTGCCTTTTTGCCCCCAAATAAGGGTAATTTCAGCCTTTTTACCTCAAAATAAGGGGAATTTCTGCATTTTTGCCACAAAATATTAGGAATTTCTGATTTTTGCCCCAAAATAAGGAAAATTTCTGCCTTTTTTCCCTGAAATAAGTGAAATTTCTGCAATTTTGCCCCAAAATAAGTGAAATTTCTGCAATTTTGTTCTAAAATAAGGTAAATTTCTGGAATTTTGCCCCAAATAAGTGGAATTTCTGAGTTTCGCCCCAAAATAAGGAGAATTTCTGTCTTTTTGCTCCAACATATAGGGAATTTCTACCTTTTTGCCCGACAATTAGGGGAATTTCTGCAATTTTGCTCCAAAATACGGGGAATTTCTGCCTTTTTGCCCGAAAATAAGAAGAATGCATACCTTTTTGCCATATAAAAAAGAAATTTCTTCATTTTTGCTACAAAATAAGGAAAATTTCTGCTTTTTTGCCTCTAAATAAGTGTAATTTCTGTTTTTTTCCTCCAAAACAGAGGGAATTTCTGTCTTTTTTGCCCCAAAATAAGGAAAATTTCTTACTTATTACCCTGAAATAAGTGAAATTTCTGCAATTTTGCCCCAAAATAAGGAAAATTTCGGCCTTTTTACCCCCAAATAAGGGGAATTTCACCGATTCTAACTCAAAATAAAGGGAATTTCTGCATTTTTGCCACAAAATATTAGAAATTTCTGAATTTTTGCCCCAAAATAAGGAAAATTTCTGCCTTTTTTCCCTGAAATAAGTGAAATTTCTGCAATTTTGGCCCAAAATAAATGAAATTACTGCCTTTTTGCCCCCAAATAAGGGGAAATTTAGCCTTTTTACCTCAGAATAAGGGGAATTTCTGCATTTTTGCCCCAAAATATGGGAAATTTCTGCCTTTTTGCCCCAAACTAAGAAAAATTTCTGCAATTTTGTACCAAAATAAAAGAAATTTCTGCCCTTTTGCTTCCAAATAAAAAAATTTCTACTTTTTTTCTGAAAAAAGTGAAATTTCTGAAATTTTCCCCAAAATAAGTGAAATTTCTACAATTTTGCCCCAAAATAAGTGAAATTTCTGGAATTTTGCCCCAAAATAAGTGGAATTTCTGAGTTTTGCACAAAAATAAGAAGAATTTCTGTATTTTTGCCTCAACATATTGGGAATTTCTGCATTTTTGCCCCACAATTTGGGAAATTTCTGCAATTTTGCTCTAAAATAAGGGGAATTTCTGCCTTTTTGCCCAAAAATAAGAAGAATGCATACCTTTATGCCCTTAAAAAGTGAAATTTCTTAACTTTTGCTCCAAAATAAGGGGAATTTCTGCTTTTTTGCCTCTAAAAAAGTGGAATTTCTGTCTTTTTCCCCCCAAAACAAAGGTTATTTCTGTTTTCTGGCTCCAAAATAAGTTAAATTTCTGACTTATTACCCTGAAATAAGTGAAATTTCTGCAATTTTGCCCCAAAATAAGAGAAATTTCTGCCTTTTTGCCCCCAAATAAAGGGAATTTCAGCCTTTTACCTCAAAATAAGAGATATTTCTGCATTTTTACCCCAAAATATGGGAAATTTCGGCCTTTTTGCCCCAAAATAAAAAAAAATTCTGCATTTTGTAACAAAATAAAAGAAATTTCTGCCTTTTGGCCCCAAAATAAGAAAATTTCTGCTTTTTTTTTTCTGAAATAAGTGAAATTTCTGCAATTTTGCCCCAAAATAATTTAAATTTCTGAGTTTTGCCCTAAAATAAGGAGAATTTCTGTCTTTTTGCCCCAACATATAGGGAATTACTGCATTTTTGCGCCACAATTAGGGGAATTTTCACAATTTTGCTCTAAAATACGGGGAAATTCTGCCTTTTTTGTCCGAAAATAATAATAATGCATATTTTTTTGCCATAAAAAAGGGAATTTTCTTCATTTTTCTCCAAAATGTGGGGAATTTTTGCTTTTATGCCTCTAAATAAGTGGAATTTCTGTCTTTTTCCCCCAAAACAAAGGGAATTTCTGTCTTTTTTGCCCCAAAATAAGGAAAATTTCTGACTTATTACTCTGAAATAAGTGAAATTTCTGCAATTTTGCCCCAAAATAAGAGAAATTTCTGTTTTTTAACCCCAAATAACGGGAATTTCACCAATTCTACCTCAAAATAAAGGGAATTTCTGCATTTTTGCCACAAAATATTAGGAATTTCTGAATTTTTGCCCCAAAATAAGGAAAATTTCTGCCTTCTTTCCCTGAAATAAGTGAAATTTCTGCAATTTTGGCCCAAAATAAGTGAAATTTCTGCCCTTTTGCCCCCAAATAAGGGGAATTTTAGTCTTTTTACCTCAAAATAAGGGGAATTTCTGCATTTTTGCCCCAAAATATGGGAAATTCCTGCCTTTTTGCCCCAAACTAAGAAAAATTTCTGCAATTTTGTACCAAAATAAAAGAAATTTCTGCCCTTTTGCTTCCAAATAAAAAAAATTCTACTTTCTTTCTGAAAAAAGTGAAATTTCTGAAATTTTGCCCCAAAATAAGTGAAATTTCTACAATTTTGCCCCAAAATAAGTGAAATTTCTGGAATTTTGCCCCAAAATAAGTGGAATTTCTGAGTTTTGCACAAAAATAAGGAGAATTTCTGTATTTTTGCCTCAACATATTAAGAATTTCTGCATTTTTGCCCCACAATTTGGGAAATTTCTGCAATTTTGCTCTAAAATAAGGGGAATTTCTGCCTTTTTGCCCAAAAATAAGAAGAATGCATACCTTTATGCCCTTAAAAAGTGAAATTTCTTAATTTTTGCTCCAAAATAAGGGGAATTTCTGCTTTTTTGCCTCTAAAAAAAGTGGAATATCTGTCTTTTTCCCCTCAAAACAAAGGTTATTTCTGTTTTCTGGCTCCAAAATAAGTTAAATTTCTGACTTATTACCCTGAAATAAGTGAAATTTCTGCAATTTTGCCCCAAAATAAGAGAAATTTCTGCCATTTGCCCCCAAATAAAGGGAATTTCAGACTTTTACCTCAAAATAAGAGAAATTTCTGCATTTTTACCCCAAAATATGGGAAATTTCTGCCTTTTTGCCCCAAAATAAAAAAAAATTCTGCATTTTGTAACAAAATAAAAGAAATTTCTGCCTTTTGGCCCCAAAATAAGAAAATTTCTGCTTTTTTTTCTGAAATAAGTGAAATTTCTGCAATTTTGCCCCAAAATAATTTAAATTTCTGAGTTTTGCCCTAAAATAAGGAGAATTTCTGTCTTTTTGCCCCAACATATAGGGAATTACTGCATTTTTGCGCCACAATTAGGGGAATTTTCGCAATTTTGCTCTAAAATAAGGGGAATTTCTGCCTTTTTTGTCCGAAAATAATAATAATGCATACATTTTTGCCATAAAAAAGGGAATTTTCTTCATTTTTCTCCAAAATGTGGGGAATTTTTGCTTTTATGCCTCTAAATAAGTGGAATTTCTGTCTTTTTCCCCAAAAAACAAAGGGAATTTCTGTCTTTTTTGCCCCAAAATAAGGAAAATTTCTGACTTATTACTCTGAAATAAGTGAAATTTCTGCAATTTTGCCCCAAAATAAGAGAAATTTCTGTTTTTTAACCCCAAATAAGGGGAATTTCAGCATTTTACCTCAAAATAAGGGGAATTTCTGCATTTTTCCCCAAAATATGGGAAATTTTTGCCTTTTTGCCAAAAATAAGAAAAAATTTCTGCAATTTTGTACCAAAATATGGAAAATTTCTGACTTTTTTCCCCAAAATAAGAAAAATTTCTGCCTTTTTTCTCTGAAATAAGTGAAATTTCTCCAATTTTCTCCCAAAATAAGTGCAATTTCTGCAATTTTGCCCCAAAATAAGGGAAATTTCTGGAATTTTGCCCCAAAATATGTGGAATTTCTGAGTTTTGCCCCAAAATAAGCAGAATTTCTGTCTTTTTGCCCCAACATATAGAGAATTTCTGCCTTTTTGCCCCACAATTAGGTTAATTTCTGCAATTTTGTTCCAAAATACAGAGAATTTCTGCCTTTTTGCCCGAAAATAAGAAGAATGCATACCTTTTTGCCATAAAAATGGGAAATTTCTGTAATTTTGCTCCAAAATAAGGGGAATTTCTGCTTTTTGCCTCTAAATATGTGGAGTTTCTCTCTTTTTCCCCCAAAACAAAGAAAATTTCTGTCTTTTTTGCAACAAAATAAAGAAATTTTCTGACTTATTACCCTGAAATAAGTGAAATTTCTGCAATTTTGCCCCAAAATAAGGGAAATTTCTGCCCTTTTGCCCCCAAATAAGAGGAATTTCACCCTTTTACCTCAAAATAAGGAGAATTTCTGCATTTTTGCAACAAAATATTAGGAATTTCTGCCTTTTTGCCCCAAAATAAGGAAAATTTCTGCCTTTTTTTTCTGAAATAAGTGAAATTTCTGCAATTTTGCCCCAAAATATGGGACATCTCTGGAATTTTGCCCCAAAATAAGTGGAATTTCTGAGTTTTGCCCAAAAATAAGGAGAATTTATGTCTTTTTGCCCTAACATATAGGGAATTTCTGCCTTTTTGCCCCACAATTAGGGGAATTTCTAGAATTTTGCTCCAAAATACGGGGAATTTTTGCTTTTTAGGCCGAAAATAAAGGGAATGTATACCTTTTGCTACAAAAAAGGGAAATCTTCATTTTTGCTTCAAAATAAGGGGAATTTCTGCTTTTTTGCCTCTAAATAAGTGGAATTTCTGTCTTTTTCCCCCAAAACAAAGGGAATTTCTGTATTTTTTGCCCCAAGATAAAGAATATTTCTGACTTATCACCCTGAAATAAGTGAAATTGCTGTATTTTGCCTCAAAATAAGAAAAATTTCTCCCTTTTTGCCCCCAAATAAGGGGAATTTCAGCCTTTTTACGTCAAAAAAAGGGAAATTTCTGCATTTTTGCCCCAAAATATGGGAACTTTCTGCGTTTTTGTTCCAAAATAAGAAAAATTTCTTCATTTTTGTACCAAAATAAAAGAAATTTCTGCCTTTTTGCCCCAAAATAAAAAAATTTCTGCTTTTTTTCTGAAATAAGTGAAATTTCTGCAATTTTGCCCAAAATAAGTGAAATTTCTGCAATTTTGCCCCAAAATAAGGGAAATTTCTGGAATTTTGCCTCAAAATAAGTGGTATTTCTGAGTTTTGCCACAAAATAAGGAGAATTTCTGTCCTTTTGCCCCAACATATAGGGAATTTCTGCCTTTTTGACCCACAATTAGGAGAATTTCTGCAATTTTGCTCCAAAATACGGAGAATATCTGCCTTTTGGCCGAAAATAAGAAGAATGCATACCTTTTTGCCATAAAAAAGGGAAATTTCTTCATTTTTGCTCCAAAATAAGGGGAATTTCTGCATTTGCCTCTAAATAAGTGGAATTTCTGTCTTTTTCCCCCAAAACAAAGGAAATTTCTGTCTTTTTTGCCCCAAAATAAGGAAAATTTCTGACTTATTACCCTGAAATATGTGAAATTTCTGCAATTTTGCCCCAAAATAAAGGAAATTTCTGCCTTTTTGCCCCCAAATAAGGGGAATTTCAGCCTTTTTACCTCAAAATAAGGGAAATTTCTGCTTTTTTGCCTCTAAATAAGTGGAATTTCTGTCTTTTTTCTCTAAAACAAAAGGAATTTCTGTCTTTTTGCCCCAAAATAAGAAAAATTTCTGACTTTTTTTCCTTAAATAAGTGAAATTTCTGCTTTTTTGCCCACAAATAAGGGAATTTCAGACTTTTTACCCCAAAATAAGGGGAATTTTTGCATTTTTCCCCAAAATATGGGAAATTTCTGCCTTTTTGCCCCAAAATAAGAAAAATTTCTGCAATTTTGTACCAAAATAAAAGAAATTTCTGCCTTTTTGCCCCAAAATAAGAAAATTTATGCTTTTTTTTCTGAAATAACTGAAATTTCTGCAATTTTGCCCCAAAATAAGTGAAATTTCTGAGTTTTGCCACAAAATAAGGAGAATTTCTGTCTTTTTGCCCCAACATATAAGGAATTTCTGCCTTTTTGCACCACAATTAGAGGAATTTCTGCAATTTTGCTCCAAAATACGAGGAATTTCTGCCTTTTTGCCTGAAAATAAGAAAAATGCATACCTTTTTGCAATAAAAAAAGGAAATTTCTTCATTTTTGCTTCAAAATAAGGGGAATTTCTGCATTTTTGATTCTAAATAAGTGGAATTTCTGTCTTTTTCCCCCAAAACAAAGGGAATTTCTGTCTTTTTTCTTCCAAAATAAAAAAAAAATTCTTACTTATTACCTTGAAATAACTGAAATCTCTTCAATTTTGCCCCAAAATAAGGGAAATTACTGCCTTTTTGCCCCCAAATAAGGGTAATTTCAGCCTTTTTACCTCAAAATAAGGGGAATTTCTGCATTTTTGCCACAAAATATTAGGAATTTCTGATTTTTGCCCCAAAATAAGGAAAATTTCTGCTTTTTTCCCTGAAATAAGTGAAATTTCTGCAATTTTGCCCCAAAATAAGTGAAATTTCTGCAATTTTGTTCTAAAATAAGGTAAATTTCTGGAATTTTGCCCCAAATAAGTGGAATTTCTGAGTTTTGCCCCAAAATAAGTAGAATTTCTGTCTTTTTGCCCCAACATATAGGGAATTTCTACCTTTTTGCCCGACAATTAGGGGAATTTCTGCAATTTTGCTCCAAAATACGGGGAATTTCTGCCTTTTTGCCCGAAAATAAGAAGAATGCATACCTTTTTGCCATAAAAAAGGGAAATTTCTTCATTTTTGCTCCAAAATAAGGAAAATTTCTGCTTTTTTGCCTCTAAATAAGTGGTATTTCTGTCTTTTTCCCCCAAAACAAAGGAAATTTCTGTCTTTTTTGCCCCAAAATAAGGAAATTTTCTTACTTATTACCCTGAAATAAGTGAAATTTCTTCAATTTTGCCCCAAAATAAGGAAAATTTCTGCCTTTTTTCCCTGAAATAAGTGAAATTTCTGCAATTTTGGCCCAAAATAAGTGAAATTTCTGCCTTTTTGCCCCCAAATAAGGGGAATTTTAGCCTTTTTACCTCAAAATAAGGGGAATTTCTGATTTTTGCCCCAAAATATGGGAAATTTCTGCCTTTTTGCCCCAAAATAAGAAAAATTTCTGCAATTTTGTACCAAAATAAAAGAAATTTCTGACTTTTTGCTTCCAAATAGAAAAATTTCTACTTTTTTTTCTGAAAAAAGTTAAATTTCTGAAATTTTGCTCCAAAATAAGTGAAATTTCTACAATTTTGCCCCAAAATAAGTGAAATTTCTGAAATTTTGCCCCAAAATAAGTGGAATTTCTGTCTTTTTCCCCCAAAACAAAGGGAATTTCTGTATTTTTTGCCCCAAGATAAGAAAATTTCTGACTTATTACCCTGAAATAAGTGAAATTGCTGCAATTTTGCCTCAATATTAAAAAAAATTCTCCCTTTTTGCCCCCAAATAAGGGGAATTTCAGCCTTTTTACGTCAAAAAAAGGGAAATTTCTGCAGTTTTGCCCCAAAATATGGGAAATTTCTGCGTTTTTGCCCCAAAATAAGAAAAATTTCTTCAATTTTGTACCACAATAAAAGAAATTTCTGCCTTCTTGCCCCAAAATAAAAAAAAATCTGCTTTTTTTCTGAAATAAGTGAAATTTCTGCAATTTTGCCCAAAATAAGTGAAATTTCTGCAATTTTTCCACAAAATAAGGGAAATTTCTGGAATTTTGCCTCAAAATAAGTGTTATTTCTGAGTTTTGCCACAAAATAAGGAGAATTTCTGTACTTTTGCCCCAACATATAGGGAATTTCTGCCTTTTTGCCCCACAATTAGGGGAATTTCTGCAATTTTGCTCCAAAATACGGGGAATTTCTGCCTTTTTGTCCGAAAATAAGAAGAATGCATACCTTTTTGCCATAAAAAAGGGAAATTTCTTCATTTTTGCTCCAAAATAAGGGGAATTTCTGCATTTGCCTCTAAATAAGTGGAATTTCTGTCTTTTTTGCCCCAAAATAAGGAAAATTTCTGACTTATTACCCTGAAATAAGTGAAATTTCTGCAATTTTGCCCCAAAATAAAGGAAATTTCTGCCTTTTTGCCCCCAAATAAGGGGAATTTCAGCCTTTTTACCTCAAAATAAGGGGAATTTCTGCTTTTTTGCCTCTAAATAAGTGGAATTTCTGTCTTTTTTCTCTAAAACAAAAGGAATTTCTGTCTTTTTGCCCCAAAATAAGGAAAATTTCTGACTTTTTTTCCTTAAATAAGTGAAATTTCTGCTTTTTTCCCCAAATAAGGGAATTTCAGACTTTTTACCCCAAAATAAGGGGAATTTCTGCATTTTTGCCCCAAAATATGGGAAATTTCTGGCTTTTTGCCCCAAAATAAGAAAATTTCTGCTTTTTTTTTCTGAAATAACTGAAATTTCTGCAATTTTGTCCCAAAATAAGTGAAATTTCTGAGTTTTGCCACAAAATAAGGAGAATTTCTGTCTTTTTGCCCCAACATATAAGGAATTTCTGCCTTTTTGCCCCACAATTAGAGGAATTTCTGCAATTTTGCTCCAAAATACGGGGAATTTCTGCCTTTTTCTCTGAAAATAAGAAGAATGCATACATTTTTGCCATAAAAAAGTAAAATTTTTTGATTTTTGCTCCAAAATAAAAAGAATTTCTGCTTTTTTCCTCTAAATAATTCGAATTTCTGTTTTTTCCCCCAAAACAAATAGAATTTCTGTCTTTTTTGCCCCAAAATAAAGAAAATTTCTGATTTATTACCCTGAAATAAGTGAAATTTCTGCAATTTTGCCTCTAAATAAGAGAAATTTCTGCCATTTTGCACCCAAATAAGGGGAATTTCATCCTTTTTACCTCAAAATAAGGGGAATTTCTGCATTTTTGCTTCAAAATATGGGAAATTTCTGCCTTTTTGCCCCAAAATAAAAAAATTTCTGCTTTTTTTCCCTGAAATAAGTGAAATTTCTGAAATTTTGCCCCAAAATAAGTGAAATTTCTGCAATTTGGCCCCAAAATATGGGAAATTTCTGGAATTTTGCCCCAAAATAAATGGAATTTCTGAGTTTTGCCCCAAAATAAGAATGTCTGTCTTTTTGCCCCAACATATAGGGAATTTCTGCCTTTTTGCCCCACAATTAGGGGAATTTCTGCAATTTTGCTCCAAAATATGGGGAATTTCTGCCTTTTTGCCCGAAAATAAGAATGCATACCTTTTTGCCATAAAAAAGGAAAATTTCTTCATTTTTGCTCCAAAATAAAGGGAATTTTTGCTTTTTTGCCTCTAAATAAGTGGAATTTCTGTCTTTTTCCCCCAAAACAAAGGTAATTTCTGTCTTTTTTGCCCAAAAATAAGGAAAATTTCTGACTTATTACCCTGAAGTAAGTGAAATTTATGCAATTTTGCCCCAAAATAAGGGGAATTTCTGCTTTTTTGTCTCTAAATAAGTGGAATTTATGTATTTTCCCCCAAAACAAAGGGAATTTATGTCTTTTTTGCGCAAAATAAGGAAAATTTCTGACTTATTACCATGAAATAAGGGAAATTTCTGGAATTTTCCCCCAAATAAGGGAAATTTCTGCCTTTTTGCCCTAAAATAAGAAGAATGCATAACTATTTGCCATAAAAAAGGAATATTTCTTCATTTTTGCTCCAAAATAAAGAGAATTTTTGCTTTTATGCCTCTAAATATGTGGAATTTCTGTCTTTGTCCCCCAAAACAAAGGGAATTTCTGTACTTTTGCCCCAAAATACGGAAAATTTCTGACTTATTACCCTGAAATAAGTGAAATTTCTGCAATTTTTCCCCAAAATAAGGGAAATTTCTCCCTTTTTGCCCCCAAATAACGGGAATTTCAGCCTTTTTACCTCAAAATAAGGGGAATTTCTACATTTTTGCCCCAAAATATGGGACATTTCTGCCTTTTTGCCCAAAATAAAAAAATTTTCTGCAATTTTGTACCAAAATAAAAGAAATTTTTGCCTTTTTGCTCCAGAAGAAGAAAATTTCTGCTTTTATTCCCTTAAATAAGTGAAATTTCTGCAATTTTGCCCCAAAATAAGTGAAATTTCTGCAATTTTGCCCCAAAATAAGGGAAATTTCTGGAATTTTGCCTTAAAATAAGTGGAATTTCTGAGTTTTGCCCCAAAATAAGAAGAATTTCTGTCTTTATGCCATAAAATATAGGGAATTTCTGCCTTTTTGCCCCACAATTAGAGGAATTTCTGCAATTTTGCTCCAAAATACGAGAAATTTCTGGTATTTGCCCGAAAATAAGAAGAATGTATACCTTTTTGCCATAAAAAAGGGAAATTTCTTCATTTTTGCTCCAAAATAAGGGGAATTTCTGCTTTTTTGCCTCTAAATAAGTGGAATTTCTGTCTTTTTCCCCCAAAACAAAGGGAATTTCTGTCTTTTTTGCCCCAAAATAAAAGAAATTTCTGACTTATTACCCTGACATAAGTGAAATTTCTCCAATTTTGCCCCAAAATAAGTGAAATTTCTGCAATTTTGCCCCAAAATAAGGAAAATTTCTGCCTTTTTTCCCTGAAATATGTGAAATTTCTGCAATTTTGCCTCAAAATAAAGGAAATGTCTGCCTTTTTGCCCCCAAATAAGGGAATTTAATCCTTTTTACCTCAAAAAAAGGGGAATTTCTGCATTTTTGCCCTAAAATATGGGAAATTTCTGCCTTTTTGCCCCAAAATAAGAAAAATTTCTGAAATTTTTTACCAAAATATAAGAAATTTCTGCCTTTTTGCCCCAAAATAAAATAATTTCTGATTTTTTTCCCATAAATAAGTGAAATTTCTGGAATTTTGCCCCAAAATAAGTGAAATTTCTGCAATTTTGCCCCAAAATAAGGAAAATTTCTGGAATTTTGCCCCAAAATAAGTGGAATTTCTGAGTTTTGCCCGAAAACAATGAAGGATTTCTGTCTTTTTGCACTAACATATAGGGAATATCTGCCTTTTTGCCCCACAATTAGGGGAATTTCTGCAATTTTGCTCCAAATTACGGGGAATTTCTGCTTTTTAGCCTAAAAATAACGGGAATGTATACCTTTTACTACAAAAAAGGGAAATTTCTTCATTTTTGCTAAAAAATAAAAGGACTTTCTGCTTTTTTCCCTCTAAAAAAGTGGAATTTCTGTGTTTTTTGCCCAAAATAAGGAAAATTTCTGACTTATTACCCTGAAATAAGTGAAATTTCTGCAATTTTGCCCCAAAATAAGGGAAATTTCTGCCTTTTTGCCCCCAAATAAGGGGAATTTCAGCCTTTTTCCTCAAAATAAGAAGAATTTCTGCATTTTTGCCTCAAAATATGGGAAATTTCTGCATTTATGCTCCAAAATAAGAAAAATTTCTGCAATTTTGTACCAAAATAAAAGAAATTTCTGCCTTTTTGCCCCAAAATAAGAAAATTTCTGCTTTTTTTTTTCTGCAATAAGTGAAATTTCTGCAATTTTGCCCCAAAATAGGTGAAATTTCAGCAATTTTGCCACAAAATAAGGGAAATTTCTGGAATTTTGCCCTAAAATAAGTAAACTTCTGAGTTTTGCCCGAAAATAAGGAGAATTTTTGTCTTTTTGCACCAACATATAGGGAATTTCTGCCTTTTTGTTCCACAATTAGGGGAATTTCTTCAATTTTCCTCCAAAATATGGGGAATTTCTGCCTTTTTGCCCAAAAATAAGAAGAATGCATATCTTTTTGCCATAAAAAAGGGAAATTTCTTCATTTTTGCTCCAAAATAAGGAAAATTTCTGCTTTTTTGCCTCTAAATAAGTGGAATTTCTGTCTTTTTCCCCCAAAACAAAGAGAATTTCTGTATTTTTTGCCCCAAGATAAGGAAAATTTCTGACTTATTACCCTGAAATAAGTGAAATTGCTGCAATTTTGCCTCAAAATAAAAAAAATTTCTCTCTCTTTGCCCCCAAATAATGGGAATTTTATCCTTTTTATGTCAAACTAAGGTAAATTTCTGCATTTTTGCCCCAAAATAAGAAAAATTTCTTCAATTTTGTACCAAAATAAAAGAAATTTCTGCCTTTTTGCCCCAAAATAAAAAATTTCTGCTTTTTTTCTGAAATAAGTGAAATTTCTGCAATTTTGCCCAAAATAAGTGAAATTTCTGCAATTTTTCCCCAAAATAAGGGAAATTTCTGGAATTTTGCCCCAAAATAAGTGGTATTTCTGAGTTTTGCCCCAAAATAAGGAGAATTTCTGCCTTTTTGCCCCAACATATAGGGAATTTCTGCCTTGTTGCCCCACAATTAGAGGAATTTCTTAAATTTTGCTCCAAAATACGGGGAATTTCTTCATTTTTGCCCAAAAATAAGTAGAATTCATAGATTTTTGCCATAAAAAAGGGAAGTTTCTTCATATTTGCTTCAAAATGAGGAAAATTTCTACTTTTTTGCCTCTAAATGAGAGAAATTTCTGTCTTTTTTCCCCAAAACAAAAGGAATTTCTGTCTCTTTGCCCCAAAATAAGGAAAATTTCTGACTTTTTTCCCTGAAATAAGTGAAATTTCTGCAATTTTGCCCCAAAATATGTGAAATTTCTGCTTTTTTGCCTCCAAATAAGGGAATTTCAGACTTTTTACCCCAAAATAAAAGGAATTTCTGCATTTTTGCACCAAAATATGGGAAATTTCTGCCTTTTTGCCTCAAAATAAGAAAAATTTCTGCAATTTTGTACCAAAATAAAAGAAATTTCTGCCTTTTTGCCCCAAAATAAGAAAATTTCTGCTTTTTTTCTGAAATAACTGAAATTTCTGCAATTTTACCCCAAAATAAGTGAAATTCCTGAGTTTTGCCACAAAATAAGGAGAATTTCTGTTTTTTTGGCCAAACATATAATAAATTTCTGCCTTTTTGCCCCACAATAAGGGGAATTTTTGCAATTTTGCTCCAAAATACGAGGAATTTCTGCCTTTTTGTCTGAAAATAAGAAGAATGCGTACCTTTTTGCCATAAAAAAAGGAAATTTTTTCATTTTTGATCCAAAATAAGAATTTCTGCTTTCTTACTCTAAATAATTCGAATTTCTGTTTTTTCCCCCAAAACAAAGGGAATTTCTTACTTTTTTGCCCCAAAATAAAGAAAATTTCTGATTTATTACCTGAAATAATGAAATTTCTGCAATTTTGCCTCAATATAAGAGAAATTTCTGCCTTTTTGCCCCCAAATAAGGGGAATTTCAGCCTTTTTACCTCAAAATACGGAAAATTTCTGCATTTTGCTTCAAAATATGGGAAATTTCTGCCTTTTTGCCCCAAAATAAGAAAATTTTTGCTTTTTTTCCTTGAAATAAGTGAAATTTCTGAAATTTTGCCCCAAAATAAGTGAAATTTCTGCAATTTGGCCCCAAAATATGGAAATTTCTGAAATTTTGCTCCAAAATAAGTGGAATTTCATAGTTTTGCTACAAAATAAGAAGAATGTCTGTCTTTTTGCCCAAACATATAGGGAATTTCTGCCTTTTTGCCACACAATTAGGGGAATTTCTGCAATGTTGCTCAAAATACGGGGAATTTCTGCCTTTTTGCCTGAAAATAAGAAAAATGCATACCTTTTTGCCATAAAAAAGGGAAATTTCTTCATTTTTGCTCCAAAATAAGGGGAATTTCTGCCTTTTTGACTCTAAATAAGTGGAATTTCTGTCTTTTTCCCCTAAAACAAAGGGAATTTCTGTCTTTTTTGTTCCAAAATAAGGAAAATTTCTTACTTATTACCATGAAATAAGTGAAATTTCTGCAATTTTGCCCCAAAATAAGGGAAATTAGTGCCTTTTTGCCCCCAAATAAGGGGAATTTCAGCCTTTTTACCTCAAAATAAGGGGAATTTCTGCATTTTTGCCACAAAATATTAGGAATTTCTGTTTTTTGCCCCAAAATAAGGAAAATTTCTGCCTTTTTTCCCTGAAATAAGTGAAATTTCTGCAATTTTGCCACAAAAGAAGTGAAATTTCTGCAATTTTGCCCGAAAATAAGGTAAATTTCTGGAATTTTGCCCCAAATAAATGGAATTTGTGAGTTTTGCCCCAAAATAAGGAGAATTTCTGTCTTTTTGCTCCAACATATACGGAATTTCTACCTTTTTGCCCGACAATTAGGGGAACTTCTGCAATTTTGCTCCAAAATACGGGGAATTTCTGCCTTTTTGCCCGAAAATAAGAAGAATGCATACCTTTTTGCCATAAAAAAGGGAAATTTCTTCATTTTTGCTCCAAAATAAGGAAAATTTCTGCTTTTTTGCCTCTAAATAAGTGTAATTTCTGTTTTTTTCCCCCAAAACAGAGGGAATTTCTGTCTTTTTTGCCCCAAAATAAGGAAAATTTCTGACTTATTACCCTGAAATAAGTGAAATTTCTGCAATTTTGCCCCAAAATAAGGAAAATTTCGGCATTTTTACCCCCAAATGAGGGGAATTTCACGGTTTCTACCTAAAAATAAAGGGAATTTCTGCATTTTTGCCACAAAATATTAGGAATTTCTGAATTTTTGCCCCAAAATAAGGAAAATTTCTGCCTTTTTTCCCTGAAATAAGTGAAATTTCTGCAATTTTGGCCCAAAATAAGTGAAATTTTTGCCTTTTTGCCCCCAAATAAGGGGATTTTTAGCCTTTTTACCTCAAAATAAGGGGAATTTCTGCATTTTTGCCCCAAAATATGAGAAATTTCTGCCTTTTTGCCCCAAACTAAGAAAAATTTCTGCAATTTTGTACCAAAATAAAAGAAATTTCTGCCATTTTGCTTCCAAATAAAAAAATTTCTACTTTTTTTTCTGAAAAAAGTGAAATTTCTGAAATTTTGCCCCAAAATAAGTGAAATTTCTACAATTTTGCCCCAAAATAAGTTAAATTTTTGGAATTTTGCCCCAAAATAAGTGGAATTTCTGAGTTTTGCCCAAAAATAAGGAGAATTTCTGTATTTTTGCCTCAACATATCGGGAATTTCTGCATTTTTGCCCCACAATTTGGGAAATTTCTGCAATTTTGCTCTAAAATAAGGGGAATTTCTGCCTTTTTGCCCAAAAATAAGAAGAATGCATAACTTTTTGCCCTTAAAAAGTGAAATTTCTTCGTTTTTGCTCCAAAATAAGTGGAATTTCTGCTTTTTTGCCTCTAAAAAAGTGGAATTTCTGTCTTTTTCCCCCAAAAACAAAGGTTATTTCTGTTTTTTGGCTCCAAAATAAGTTAAATTTCTGACTTATTACCCTGAAATAAGTGAAATTTCTGCAATTTTGCCCCAAAATAAGAGAAATTTCTGCCTTTTTGCCCCCAAATAAGGGGAATTTCAGCCTTTTACCTCAAAATAAGAGAAATTTCTGCATTTTTACCCCAAAATATGGGAAATTTCTGCCTTTTTGCCCCAAAATAAAAAAAATTCTGCATTTTGTAACAAAATAAAGAAATTTCTAACTTTTGGCCCCAAAATAAGAAAATTTCTGCTTTTTTTTTCTGAAATAAGTGAAATTTCTGCAATTTTGCCCCAAAATAATTTAAATTTCTGAGTTTTGCCCTAAAATAAGGAGAATTTCTGTCTTTTTGCCCCAACATATAGGGAATTACTGCATTTTTGCGCCACAATTAGGGGAATTTTGGCAATTTTGCTCTAAAATACGGGGAACTTCTGCCTTTTTTGTCTGAAAATAATAATAATGCATGCCTTTTTGCCATAAAAAAGAGAATTTTCTTCATTTTTGTCTAAAATGAGGGGAATTTTTGCTTTTATGCCTCTAAATAAGTGGAATTTATGTCTTTTTCCACCAAAACAAAGGGACTTTCTGTCTTTTTTGCCCCAAAATAAGGAAAATTTCTGACTTATTACCCTGAAATAAGTGAAATTTCTGAAATTTTGCCCCAAAATAAAAGAAATTTCTGTTTTTTAACCCCAAATAAGGGGAATTTCAGCATTTTACCTCAAAATAAGGGGAATTTCTGCATTTTTTCCCCAAAATATGGGAAATTTTTGCCTTTTTGCCAAAAATAAGAAAAAATTTCTGCAATTTTGTACCTAAATATGGGAAATTTCTGCCTTTTTGCCCCAAAATAAGGAAAATTTCTGCCTTTTTTCTCTGAAATAAGTGAAATTTCTCCAATTTTGTCCCAAAATAAGTGCAATTTCTGCAATTTTGCCCCAAAATAAGGGAAATTTCTGGAATTTTGCCCCAAAATATGTGGAATTTCTGAGTTTTGCCTCAAAATAAGCAGAATTTCTGTCTTTTTGCCCCAACATATAGGGAATTTCTGCCTTTTTGCCCCACAATTAGGTTAATTTCTGCAATTTTGTTCCAAAATACAGAGAATTTCTACCTTTTTGCCCGAAAATAAGAAGAATGCATACCTTTTTGCCATAAAAAAGGGAAATTTCTGTAATTTTGCTCCAAAATAAGGGGAATTTCTGCTTTTTGCCTCTAAATATGTGGAGTTTCTCTCTTTTTCCACCAAAACAAAGAAAATTTCTGTCTTTTTTGCAACAAAATAAAGAAATTTTCTTACTTATTACTCTGAAATAAGTGAAATTTCTGCAATTTTGCCCCAAAATAAGGGAAATTTCTGCCCTTTTGCCCCCAAATAAGAGGAATTTCACCCTTTTACCTCAAAATAAGGAGAATTTCTGCATTTTTGCAACAAAATATTAGGAATTTCTGCCTTTTTGCCCCAAAATAAGGAAAATTTCTGCCTTTTTTTCCCTGAAATAAGTGAAATTTCTGCAATTTTGCCCCAAAATAAGGGACATCTCTGGAATTTTGCCCCAAAATAGGTGGAATTTCTGAGTTTTGCCCCAAAATAAGGAGAATTTCTGTCTTTTTGCCCTAACATATAGGGAATTTCTGCCTTTTTGCCCCACAATTAGGGGAATTTCTAGAATTTTGCTCCAAAATACGGGGAATTTCTGCTTTTTAGCCCGAAAATAAGGGAAATGTATACCTTTTGCCACAAAAAAGAGAAATCTTCATTTTTGCTTCAAAATAAGGGAAATTTCTGCTTTTTTGCCTCTAAATAACTGGAATTTCTGTCTTTTCCCCCCAAAACAAAGGGAATTTCTGTATTTTTTGCCCCAAGATAAGGAAAATTTCTGACTTATCACCCTGAAATAAGTGAAATTGCTGTATTTTGCCTCAAAAAAGAAAAATTTCTCTCTCTCTGCCCCCAAATAATGGGAATTTCATCCTTTTTACGTCAAAATATGGGAAATTTCTGCATTTTTGCCCCAAAATATGGGAACTTTCTGCGTTTTTGCCCCAAAATAAGAAAAATTTCTTCAATTTTGTACCAAAATAAAAGAAATTTCTACCTTTTTGCCCCAAAATAAAAAAAATTCTGCTTTTTTTCTGAAATAAGTGAAATTTCTGCAATTTTGCCCAAAATAAGTGAAATTTCTCAATTTTGCCCCAAAATAAGGGAAATTTCTGGAATTTTGCCTCAAAATAAGTGGTATTTCTGAGTTTTGCCACAAAATAAGGAGAATTTCTGTCCTTTTGCCCCAACATATAGGGAATTTCTGCCTTTTTGACCCACAATTAGGGGAATTTCTTCAATTTTGCTCCAAAATACGGAGAATTTCTGCCTTTTTGTCCGAAAATAAGAAGAATGCATACCTTTTTGCCATAAAAAAGGGAAATTTCTTCATTTTTGCTCCAAAATAAGGGGAATTTCTGCATTTGCCTCTAAATAAGTGGAATTTCTGTCTTTTTCCCCCAAAACAAAGGGAATTTCTGTCTTTTTTGCCCCAAAATAAGGAAAATTTCTGACTTATTACCCTGAAATAAGTGAAATTTCTGCAATTTTGCCCCAAAATAAAGGAAATTTCTGCCTTTTTGCCCCCAAATAAGGGGAATTTCAGCCTTTTTACCTCAAAATAAGGGGAATTTCTGCTTTTTTGCCTCTAAATAAGTGGAATTTCTGTCTTTTTTCTCTAAAACAAAAGGAATTTCTGTGTTTTTGCCCCAAAATAAAGAAAATTTCTGACTTTTTTTCCTTAAATAAGTGAAATTTCTGCTTTTTTGCCCCCAAATAAGGGAATTTCAGATTTTTACCCCAAATAAGCGGAATTTCTGCATTTTTGCCCCAAAATATGGGAAATTTCTGCCTTTTTGCCCCAAAATAAGAAAAATTTCTGCAATTTTGTAACAAAATAAAAGAAATTTCTGCCTTTTTGACCCAAAATAAGAAAATTTATACTTTTTTTTCTGAAATAACTGAAATTTCTGCAATTTTGCCGCAAAATAAATGAAATTTCTGAGTTTTGCCCCAAACTTAGGAGAATTTCTGTCTTTTTGCCCCATCATATAAGGAATTTCTGCCTTTTTGCCCCACAATTAGAGGAATTTCTGCAATTTTGCTCCAAAATACGGGGAATTTCTGCCTTTTTGTCTGAAAATAAGAAGAATGCATACCTTTTTGCCATAAAAAGGGAAATTTTTTCATTTTTGCTCCAAAATAAGAAGAATTTCTGCTTTTTTCCTCTAAATAATTCGAATTTCTGTTTTTTCCCCCAAAACAAATAGAATTTCTGTCTTTTTTGCCCCAAAATAAAGAAAATTTCTGATTTATTACCCTGAAATAAGTGAAATTTCTGCAATTTTGCCTCTAAATAAGAGAAATTTCTGCCTTTTTGCACCCAAATAAGGGGAATTTCAGCCTTTTTACCTAAAAATAAAGGGAATTTCTGCATTTTTGCTTCAAAATATGGGAAATTTCTGCCTTTTTGCCCCAAAATAAAAAAATTTCTGCTTTTTTTCCCTGAAATAAGTGAAATTTCTGAACTTTTGCCCCAAAATAAGTGAAATTTCTGCAATTTGGCCCCAAAATATGGGAAATTTCTGGAATTTTGCCCCAAAATAAGTGGTATTTCTCAATTTTGCCCCAAAATAAGAAGAATGTCTGTCTTTTTGCCCCAAATATAGGGAATTTCTGCCTTTTTCCCCACAATTAGGGGAATTTCTGCAATGTTGCTCAAAATACAGGGAATTTCTGCCTTTTTGCCTGAAAATAAGAAGAATGCATACCTTTTTGCCATAAAAAAGGGAAATTTCTTCATTTTTGCTTCAAAATAAGGTGATTTTCTGCATTTTGACTCTAAATAAGTGGAATTTCTGTCTTTTTCCCCCAAAACAAAGGGAATTTCTGTCTTTTTTCTTCCAAAATAAAAAAAATTTCTTACTTATTACCCTGAAATAACTGAAATTTCTTCAATTTTGCCCCAAAATAAGGGAAATTACTGCCTTTTTGCCCCCAAATAAGGGTAATTTCAGCCTTTTTACCTCAAAATAAGAGGAATTTCTGCATTTTTGCCACAAAGTATTAGGAATTTCTGATTTTTGCCCCAAAATAAGGAAAATATCTGCCATTTTTCCCTGAAATAAGTGAAATTTCTGCAATTTTGCCCCAAAATAAGGGAAATTTCGGCCTTTTTACCCCCAAATAAGGGGAATTTAACCCTTTTTACCTCAAAATAAAGGGAATTTCTGCATTTTTGCCACAAAATATTAGGAATTTCTGCCTTTTTGCCCCAAAATAAGGAAAATTTCTGCCTTTTTCCCTGAAATGAGTGAAATTTCCGCAATTTTGGCCCAAAATAAGTGAAATTTCTGCCTTTTTGCAACCAAATAAGGGGAATTTTAGCCTTTTTACCTCAAAATAAGGGGAATTTCTGCATTTTTGCCCCAAAATATGGGAAATTTCTGCCTTTTTGCCCCAAAATAAGAAAAATTTCTGCAATTTTGTACCAAAATAAAAGAAATTTCTGCCTTTTTGCTTCCAAATAGAAAAATTTCTACTTTTTTTTCCCGAAAAAAGTGAAATTTCTGAAATTTTGCCCCAAAATAAGTGAAATTTCTACAATTTTGCCCCAAAATAAGTGAAATTTCTGGAATTTTGCCCCAAAATAAGTGGAATTTCTGTCTTTTTCCCCCAAAACAAAGGGAATTTCTCTATTTTTTGCCCCAAGATAAGGAAAATTTCTGACTTATTACCCTGAAATAAGTGAAATTGCTGCAATTTTTCCTCAAAATAAGAAAAATTTCTTTCTTTTTGCACCAAAATAAGGAGAATTTCAGCCATTTTGCGTCAAAAAAAGGGAAATTTCTGCAGTTTTGCCCCAAAATATGGGAAATTTCTGCGTTTTTGCCCCAAAATAAGAAAAATTTCTTCAATTTTGTACCAAAATAAAAGAAATTTCTGCCTTTTTGCCCCGAAATAAAAAAAATTCTGCTTCTTTTGTGAAATAAGTGAAATTTCTGCAATTTTGCCCAAAATAAGTGAAATTTCTGCAATTTTTCAACAAAATAAGGGAAATTTCTGGAATTTTGCCTCAAAATAAGTGGTATTTCTGAGTTTTGCCACAAAATAAGGAGAATTTCTGTCCTTTTGCCCCAACATATAGGGAATTTCTGCCTTTTTGCCCCACTATTAGGGGAATTTCTTCAATTTTGCTTCAAAATACGGAGAATTTCTGCCTTTTTGTCCGAAAATAAGAAGAATGCATACCTTTTTGCCATAAAAAAGGGAAATTTCTTCATTTTTGCTCCAAAATAAGGGGAATTTCTGCATTTGCCTCTAAATAAGTGGAATTTCTGTCTTTTTCCCCCAAAACAAAGGGAATTTCTGTCTTTTTTGCCCCAAAATAAGGAAAATTTCTGACTTATTACCCTGAAATAAGTGAAATTTGTGCAATTTTGCCCCAAAATAAAGGAAATTTCTGCCTTTTTGCCCCCAAATAAGGGGAATTTCAGCCTTTTTACCTCAAAATAAGGGCAATTTCTGCTTTTTTGGCTCTAAATAAGTGGAATTTCTGTCTTTTTTCTCTAAAACAAAAGGAATTTCTGTCTTTTTGCCCCAAAATAAAGAAAATTTCTGACTTTTTTTCCTTAAATAAGTGAAATTTCTGCTTTTTTGCCCCCAAATAAGGGAATTTCAGACTTTTTACCCCAAAATAAGGGGAATTTCTGCATTTTTGCCCCAAAATATGGGAAATTTCTGCCTTTTTGCCCCAAAATAAGAAAATTTCTGCTTTTTTTCTGAAATAACTGAAATTTCTGCAATTTTGTCCCAAAATAAGTGAAATTTCTGAGTTTTGCCACAAAATAAGGAGAATTTCTGTCATTTTGCCCCAACATATAAGGAATTTCTGCCTTTTTGCCCCACAATTAGAGGACTTTCTGCAATTTTGCTCCAAAATATGGGGAATTTCTGCCTTTTTGTCTGAAAATAAAAAGAATGCATACCTTTTTGCCATAAAAAAGGGAAATTTTTTCATTTTTGCTCCAAAATAAGAAGAATTTCTGCTTTTTCCTCTAAATAATTCGAATTTCTGTTTTTTCCCCCAAAACAAATAGAATTTCTGTCTTTTTTGCCCCAAAATAAAGAAAATTTCTGATTTATTACCCTGAAATAAGTGAAATTTCTGCAATTTTGCCTCAAAATAAGAGAATTTTCTGCCTTTTTGCACCCAAATAAGGGGAATTTCAGCCTTTTTACCTCAAAATAAGGGGAATTTCTGCATTTTTGCTTCAAAATATGGGAAATTTCTGCCTTTTTGCCCCAAAATAAAAAAATTCTGCTTTTTTTCCCTGAAATAAGTGAAATTTCTGCAATTTTGCCCCAAAATAAGTGAAATTTCTGCAATTTGGCCCCAAAATATGGGAAATTTCTGGAATTTTGCCCCAAAATAAATGGAATTTCTGAGTTTTGCCCCAAAATAAGTAGAATGTCTGTCTTTTTGCCCCAACATATAGGGAATTTCTGCCTTTTTGCCCCACAATTAGGGGAATTTCTGCAATGTTGCTCAAAATACAGGGAATTTCTGCCTTTTTGCCTGAAAATAAGAAGAATGCATACCTTTTTGCCATAAAAAAAGGGAAATTTCTTCATTTTTGCTCCAAAATAAGGGGTATTTCTGCATTTTTGACTCTAAATAAGTGGAATTTCTGTCTTTTTCCCCTAAAACAAAGGGAATTTCTGTCTTTTTTGTTCCAAAATAAGGAAAATTTCTTACTTATTACCCTGATATAAGTGAAATTTCATCAATTTTGCCCCAAAATAAGGGAAATTACTGCCTTTTTGCCCCCAAATAAGGGGAATTTCAGCCTTTTTACCTCAAAATAAGGGGAATTTCTGCATTTTTACCACAAAATATAAGGAATTTCTGTTTTTTGCCCCAAAATAAAGAAAATTTCTGCCTTTTTTCCCTGAAATAAGTGAAATTTCTGCAATTTTGCCCCAAAATAAGTGAAATTTCTGCAATTTTGCCCTAAAATAAGGTAAATTTCTGGAATTTTGCCCCAAATAAGTGGAATTTCTGAGTTTCGCCCCAAAATAAGGAGAATTTCTGTCTTTTTGCCCCAACATATATGGAATTTCTACCTTTTTGCCCGACAATTAGGGGAATTTCTGCAATTTTGCTCCAAAATACAAGGAATTTTTGCCTTTTTGCCCGAAAATAAGTAGAATGCATACCTTTTTGCCATAAAAAAGGGAAATTTCTTAATTTTTGCTCCAAAATAAGGAAAATTTCTGCTTTTTTGCCTCTAAATATGTGGTATTTTGGTCTTTTTCCTCCAAAACAAAGGGAATTTCTGTCTTTTTTGCCCCAAAATAAAGAAAATTTCTGACTTTTTTTCCTTAAATAAGTGAAATTTCTGCTTTTTTGCCCCCAAATAAGGGAATTTCAGACTTTTTACCCCAAAATAAGGGGAATTTCTGCATTTTTGCCCCAAAATATGGGAAATTTCTGCCTTTTTGCCCCAAAATAAGAAAATTTCTGCTTTTTTTTCTGAAATAACTGAAATTTCTGCAATTTTGTCCCAAAATAAGTGAAATTTCTGAGTTTTGCCACAAAATAAGGAGAATTTCTGTCATTTTGCCCCAACATATAAGGAATTTCTGCCTTTTTGCCCCACAATTAGAGGACTTTCTGCAATTTTGCTCCAAAATATGGGGAATTTCTGCCTTTTTGTCTGAAAATAAGAAGAATGCATACCTTTTTGCCATAAAAAAGGGAAATTTTTTCATTTTTGCTCCAAAATAAGAAGAATTTCTGCTTTTTCCTCTAAATAATTCGAATTTCTGTTTTTTCCCCCAAAACAAATAGAATTTCTGTCTTTTTTGCCCCAAAATAAAGAAAATTTCTGATTTATTACCCTGAAATAAGTGAAATTTCTGCAATTTTGCCTCAAAATAAGAGAATTTTCTGCCTTTTTGCACCCAAATAAGGGGAATTTCAGCCTTTTTACCTCAAAATAAGGGGAATTTCTGCATTTTTGCTTCAAAATATGGGAAATTTCTGCCTTTTTGCCCCAAAATAAAAAAATTCTGCTTTTTTTCTCTGAAATAAGTGAAATTTCTGCAATTTTGCCCCAAAATAAGTGAAATTTCTGCAATTTGGCCCCAAAATATGGGAAATTTCTGGAATTTTGCCCCAAAATAAATGGAATTTCTGAGTTTTGCCCCAAAATAAGTAGAATGTCTGTCTTTTTGCCCCAACATATATGGAATTTCTGCCTTTTTGCCCCACAATTAGGGGAATTTCTGCAATGTTGCTCAAAATACAGGGAATTTCTGCCTTTTTGCCTGAAAATAAGAAGAATGCATACCTTTTTGCCATAAAAAAGGGAAATTTCTTCATTTTTGCTCCAAAATAAGGGGTATTTCTGCATTTTTGACTCTAAATAAGTGGAATTTCTGTCTTTTTCCCCTAAAACAAAGGGAATTTCTGTCTTTTTTGTTCCAAAATAAGGAAAATTTCTTACTTATTACCCTGATATAAGTGAAATTTCATCAATTTTGCCCCAAAATAAGGGAAATTACTACCTTTTTGCCCCCAAATAAGGGGAATTTCAGCCTTTTTACCTCAAAATAAGGGGAATTTCTGCATTTTTACCACAAAATATAAGGAATTTCTGTTTTTTGCCCCAAAATAAAGAAAATTTCTGCCTTTTTTCCCTGAAATAAGTGAAATTTCTGCAATTTTGCCCCAAAATAAGTGAAATTTCTGCAATTTTGCCCTAAAATAAGGTAAATTTCTGGAATTTTGCCCCAAATAAGTGGAATTTCTGAGTTTCGCCCCAAAATAAGGAGAATTTCTGTCTTTTTGCCCCAACATATATGGAATTTCTACCTTTTTGCCCGACAATTAGGGGAATTTCTGCAATTTTGCTCCAAAATACAAGGAATTTTTGCCTTTTTGCCCGAAAATAAGTAGAATGCATACCTTTTTGCCATAAAAAAGGGAAATTTCTTAATTTTTGCTCCAAAATAAGGAAAATTTCTGCTTTTTTGCCTCTAAATATGTGGTATTTTGGTCTTTTTCCTCCAAAACAAAGGGAATTTCTGTCTTTTTTGCCCCAAAATAAAAAAAAATTTCTGACTTATTACCATGAAATAAGTGAAATTTCTGCAATTTTGCCCCAAAATAAGGGAAATTTTGGCCTTTTTACCCCCAAATAAGGGGAATTTCACCCTTTTTACCTCAAAATAAAGGGAATTTCTGTATTTTTGCCACAAAATATTAGGAATTTCTGCCTTTTTGCCCCAAAATAAGGAAAATTTCTGCCTTTTTTCCCTAAAATAAGTGAAATTTCCGCAATTTTGGCCCAAAATAAGTGAAATTTCTGCCTTTTTGCCCCCAAATAAGGTGAATTTTAGACTTTTTACCTCAAAATAAGGGGAATTTCGGAATTTTTGCCCCAAAATATGGGAAATTTCTGCCTTTTTGCCCCAAAATAAGAAAAATTTCTGCAATTTTGTACCAAAATAAAAGAAATTTCTGCATTTTTGCTTCCAAATAGAAAAATTTCTATTTTTTTCTGAAAATAAGTCAAATTTCTGAAATTTTGGCCCAGAATAAGTGGAATTTCTGAGTTTTACTCCAAAATAAGGAGAATTTCTCTCTTTTTGCCCCAACATATAGGGAATTTCTGCCTTTTTGCCCCACAATTAGGGGAATTTCTGCAATTTTGCTCCAAAATACGGTGAATTTCTATGATTTTGCCCGAAAATAAGAATGCATAACTTTTTGCCATAAAAAAGGAAAATTTCTTCATTTTTGCTCCAAAATAAAAGGAATTTCTGCTTTTTGACTCTAAATAAGTGGAATTTCTGTCTTTTTCCCCCCCAAAAAAGGGGATTTCTGTCTTTTTTGTTCCAAAATAAGGAAAATTTCTGACTTATTACCCTGAAGTAAGTGAAATTTCTCCAATTTTGCCCCAAAAAAGGGAAATTTCTGCCTTTTTGCCCCCAAATAAGGGGAATTTCAGCGTTTTTACCTCAAAATAAGGGGGATTTCTGCATTTTGGCCACAAAATATTAGGAATTTCTGCCTTTTTGCCCCAAAATAAGGAAAATTTCTGCCTTTTTTTCCTGAAATAAGTGAAATTTCTGAAATTTTGCCCCAAAATAAGTGAAATTTCTGCCATTTTGCCCCAAAATAAGGGAAATTTCTGCAATTTTGTACCAAAATAAAAGAAATTTCTGCCTTTTTGCTTCCAAATAAGAAAATTTCTGCTTTTTTTCTGAAATAAGTTAAATTTCTGAAATTTTTCCCCAAAATAAGTGAAATTTCTACAATTTTGCCCCAAAATAAGTGATATTTCTGGAATTTTGCCTCAAGATAATTGGAATTTCATTGTTTTGACCCAAAATAAGGAGAATTTCTGTCTTTTTGCCTCAACATATAGGGAATTTCTGACTTTTTAGACCACAATTAAGGCAATTTCTGCAATTTTGCTCCAAAATACGGGGAATTTCTGCCTTTTTGCCCGAAAATAAGAAGAATGCATACCTTTTTGCCATAAAAAAGGAAAATTTCTTCATTTTTGCTCCAAAATAAGGGGAATTTCTGCTTTTATGCCTCTAAATATGTGGAATTTCTGTCTTTGTCCCCAATACAAATAGAATTTCTGTCTTTTTGCTCCAAAATAAGGAAAATTTGTGACTTATTACCCTGAAATAAGTTAAATTTCTGCAATTTTGCCCCAAAATAAGTAAAATTTCTGCAATTTTGCCCCAAAATAAGTGAAATTTCTACAATTTTGCCCCAAAATAAGTGAAATTTCTGGAATTTTGCCCCAAATAAGTGGAATTTCTGAGTTTTGCCCCAAAATAAGGAGAATTTCTGTCTTTTTGCCTCAACATATAGGGAATTTCTGCCTTTTTGCCCCACAATTAGGGGAATTTCTGCAATTTTGCTCCAAAATGCAGGGAATTTCTGCCTTTTTGCCCGAAAATAAGAATGCATACCTTTTTGCCATAAAAAAGGAAAATTTCTTCATTTTTGCTCCAAAATAAAGGGAATTTTTGCTTTTTTGCCTCTAAATAAGTGGAATTTCTGTCTTTTTCCCCCAAAACAAAGGTAATTTCTGTCTTTTTTGCCCAAAAATAAGGAAATTTTCTGACTTATTACCCTGAAGTAAGTGAAATTTATGCAATTTTGCCCCAAAATAATGGGAATTTCTGCTTTTTTGTCTCTAATTAAGTGGAATTTATGTATTTTTCCCCAAAACAAAGGGAATTTCTGTCTTTTTTGCGCAAAATAAGGAAAATTTCTGACTTATTACCATGAAATAAGGGAAATTTCTGGAATTTTGCCCCAAATAAAGGAAATTTCTGCCTTTTTGCCCAAAAATAAGAAGAATGCATAACTATTTGCCATAAAAAAGAAAAATTTCTTCATTTTTGCTCCAAAATAAAGAAAATTTTTGCTTTTATGCCTCTAAATATGTGGAATTTCTGTCTTTGTCCCCCAAAACAAAGGGAATTTCTGTATTTTTGCCCCAAAATAAGGAAAGTTTCTGACTTATTACCCTGAAATAAGTGAAATTTCTGCAATTTTTCCCCAAAATAAGGGAAATTTCTCCCTTTTTGCCCCCAAATAACGGGAATTTCAGCCTTTTTACCTCAAAATAAGGGGAATTTCTGCATTTTTGCCCCAAAATAGGGGAAATTTCTGCCTTTTTGCCCAAAATAAAAAAATTTTCTGCAATTTTGTACCAAAATAAAAGAAATTTTTGACTTTTTGCCCCAGAAGAAGAAAATTTCTGCTTTTTTTTAACTTAAATAAGTGAAATTTCTGACTTATTACCCTGAAATAAGTGAAATTTCTGCAATTTTGCCCCAAAATAAGGAAAATTTTGGCATTTTTACCCCCAAATGAGGGGAATTTCACGGTTTCTACCTAAAAATAAAGGGAATTTCTGCATTTTTGCCACAAAATATTAGGAATTTCTGAATTTTTGCCCCAAAATAAGGAAAATTTCTGCCTTTTTTCCCTGAAATAAGTGAAATTTCTGCAATTTTGGCCCAAAATAAGTGAAATTTTTGCCTTTTTGCCCCCAAACAAGGGGAATTTTAGCATTTTTACCTCAAAATAAGGGGAATTTCTGCATTTTTGCCCAAAAATATGGGAAATTTCTGCCTTTTTGCCCCAAACTAAGAAAAATTTCTGCAATTTTGTACCAAAATAAAAGAAATTTCTGCCATTTTGCTTCCAAATAAAAAATTTCTACTTTTTTTTCTGAAAAAAGTGAAATTTCTGAAATTTTGCCCCAAAATAAGTGAAATTTCTACAATTTTGCCCCAAAATAAGTTAAATTTCTGGAATTTTGCCCCAAAATAAGTGGAATTTCTGAGTTTTGCCCAAAAATAAGGAGAATTTCTGTATTTTTGCCTCAACATATTGGGAATTTCTGCATTTTTGCCCCACAATTTGGGAAATTTCTGCAATTTTGCTCTAAAATAAGGGGAATTTCTGCCTTTTTGCCCAAAAATAAGAAGAATGCATAACTTTTTGGAATTTATGTCTTTTTCCACCAAAACAAAGGGACTTTCTGTCTTTTTTGCCCCAAAATAAGGAAAATTTCTGACTTATTACCCTGAAATAAGTTTAATTTCTGAAATTTTGCCCCAAAATAAAAGAAATTTCTGTTTTTTAACCCCAAATAAGGGGAATTTCAGCATTTTACCTCAAAATAAGGGGAATTTCTGCATTTTTTCCCCAAAATATGGGAAATTTTTGCCTTTTTGCCAAAAATAAGAAAAAATTTCTGCAATTTTGTACCAAAATATGGGAAATTTCTGCCTTTTTGCCCGAAAATAAGGAAAATTTCTGCCTTTTTTCTCTGAAATAAGTGAAATTTCTCCAATTTTGTCCCAAAATAAGTGCAATTTCTGCAATTTGGCCCAAAATAAGGGAAATTTCTGGAATTTTGCCCCAAAATATGTGGAATTTCTGAGTTTTGCCCCAAAATAAGCAGAATTTCTGTCTTTTTGCCCCAACATATAGGGAATTTCTGCCTTTTTGCCCCACAATTAGGTTAATTTCTGCAATTTTGTTCCAAAATACAGAGAATTTCTGCCTTTTTGCCCGAAAATAAGAAGAATGCATACCTTTTTGCCATAAAAAAGGGAAATTTCTGTAATTTTGCTACTAAATAAGAGAAATTTCTGCTTTTTGCCTCTAAATATGTGGAGTTTCTCTCTTTTTCCACCAAAACAAAGAAAATTTCTGTCTTTTTTCAAACAAAATAAAGAAATTTTCTTACTTATTACTCTGAAATAAGTGAAATTTCTGCAATTTTGCCCCAAAATAAGGGAAATTTCTGCCCTTTTGCCCCCAAATAAGAGGAATTTCACCCTTTTACCTCAAAATAAGGAGAATTTCTGCATTTTTGCAACAAAATATTAGGAATTTCTGCCTTTTTGCCTCAAAATAAGGAAAATTTCTGCCTTTTTTTCCCTGAAATAAGTGAAATTTCTGCAATTTTGCCCCAAAATAAGGGACATCTCTGGAATTTTGCCCCAAAATAAGTGGAATTTCTGAGTTTTGCCCCAAAATAAGGAGAATTTCTGTCTTTTTGCCCTAACATATAGGGAATTTCTGCCTTTTTGCCCCACAATTAGGGGAATTTCTAGAATTTTGCTCCAAAATACGGGGAATTTCTGCTTTTTAGCCCGAAAATAAGGGGAATGTATACCTTTTGCCACAAAAAAGAGAAATCTTCATTTTTGCTTCAAAATAAGGGGAATTTCTGCTTTTTTGCCTCTAAATAACTGGAATTTCTGTCTTTTCCCCCCAAAACAAAGGGAATTTCTGTATTTTTTGCCCCAAGATAAGGAAAATTTCTGACTTATCACCCTGAAATAAGTGAAATTGCTGTATTTTGCCTCAAAAAAGAAAAATTTCTCTCTCTCTGCCCCCAAATAATGGGAATTTCATCCTTTTTACGTCAAAATAAGGGAAATTTCTGCATTTTGCCCCAAAATATGGGAACTTTCTGCGTTTTTGCCCCAAAATAAGAAAAATTTCTTCAATTTTGTACCAAAATAAAAGAAATTTCTACCTTTTTGCCCCAAAATAAAAAAAATTCTGCTTTTTTTTCTGAAATAAGTGAAATTTCTGCAATTTTGCCCAAAATAAGTGAAATTTCTGCAATTTTGCCCCAAAATAAGGGAAATTTCTGGAATTTTGCCTCAAAATAAGTGGTATTTCTGAGTTTTGCCACAAAATAAGGAGAATTTCTGTCCTTTTGCCCCAACATATAGGGAATTTCTGCCTTTTTCACCCACAATTAGGGGAATTTCTTCAATTTTGCTCCAAAATACGGAGAATTTCTGCCTTTTTGTCCGAAAATAAGAAGAATGCATATCTTTTTGCCATAAAAAAGGGAAATTTCTTCATTTTTGCTTCAAAATAAGGGGAATTTCTGCATTTGCCTCTAAATAAGTGGAATATCTGTCTTTTTCCCCCAAAACAAAGGGAATTTCTGTCTTTTTTGCCCCAAAATAAGGAAAATTTCTGACTTATTACCCTGAAATAAGTGAAATTTCTGCAATTTTGCCCCAAAATAAAGGAAATTTCTGCCTTTTTGCCCCCAAATAAGGGGAGTTTCAGCCTTTTTACCTCAAAATAAGGGGAATTTCTGCTTTTTTGCCTCTAAATAAGTGGAATTTCTGTCTTTTTTCTCTAAAACAAAAGGAATTTCTGTGTTTTTGCCCCAAAATAAGGAAAATTTCTGACTTTTTTTCCTTAAATAAGTGAAATTTCTGCTTTTTTGCCCCCAAATAAGGGAATTTCAGATTTTTACCCCAAATAAGCGGAATTTCTGCATTTTTGCCCCAAAATATGGGAAATTTCTGCCTTTTTGCCCCAAAATAAGAAAAATTTCTGCAATTTTGTAACAAAATAAAAGAAATTTCTGCCTTTTTGCCCCAAAATAAGAAAATTTATACTTTTTTTTCTGAAATAACTGAAATTTCTGCAATTTTGCCGCAAAATAAATGAAATTTCTGAGTTTTGCCCCAAAATTAGGAGAATTTCTGTCTTTTTGCCCCAACATATAAGGAATTTCTGCCTTTTTGCCCCACAATTAGAGGAATTTCTGCAATTTTGCTCCAAAATATGGGGAATTTCTGCCTTTTTGTCTGAAAATAATAAGAATGCATACCTTTTTGCCATGAAAAGGGAAATTTTTTCATTTTTGCTCCAAAATAAGAAGAATTTCTGCTTTTTTCCTCTAAATAATTCGAATTTCTGTTTTTTCCCCCAAAACAAATAGAATTTCTGTCTTTTTTGCCCCAAAATAAAGAAAATTTCTGATTTATTACCCTGAAATAAGTGAAATTTATGCAATTTTGCCTCTAAATAAGAGAAATTTCTGCCTTTTTGCACCCAAATAAGGGGAATTTCAGCCTTTTTACCTCAAAATAAAGGGAATTTCTGCATTTTTGCTTCAAAATATGGGAAATTTCTGCCTTTTTGCCCCAAAATAAAAAAATTTCTGCTTTTTTTCCCTGAAATAAGTGAAATTTCTGAACTTTTGCCCCAAAATAAGTGAAATTTCTGCAATTTGGCCCCAAAATATGGGAAATTTCTGGAATTTTGCCCCAAAATAAGTGGTATTTCTCAATTTTGCCCCAAAATAAGAAGAATGTCTGTCTTTTTGCCCCAAATATAGGGAATTTCTGCCTTTTTCCCCACAATTAGGGGAATTTCTGCAATGTTGCTCAAAATACAGGGAATTTCTGCCTTTTTGCCTGAAAATAAGAAGAATGCATACCTTTTTTACCATAAAAAAGGGAAATTTCTTTATTTTTGCTTCAAAATAAGGTGATTTTCTGCATTTTGACTCTAAATAAGTGGAATTTCTGTCTTTTTCCCCCAAAACAAAGGGAATTTCTGTCTTTTTTCTTCCAAAATAAAAAAAATTTCTTACTTATTACCCTGAAATAACTGAAATTTCTTCAATTTTGCCCCAAAATAAGGGAAATTACTGCCTTTTTCCCCCAAATAAGGGTAATTTCAGCCTTTTTACCTCAAAATAAAGGGAATTTCTGCATATTTGCCACAAAATATTAGGAATTTCTGTCTTTTTGCCTCAAAATAAGGAAAATTTGTGCCTTTTTTCCCAGAAATGAGTGAAATTTCCGCAATTTTGGCCCAAAATAAGGGAAATTACTGCCTTTTTGCCCCCAAATAAGGGTAATTTCAGCCTTTTTACCTCAAAATAAGAGGAATTTCTGCATTTTTGCCACAAAGTATTAGGAATTTCTGATTTTTGCCCCAAAATAAGGAAAATATCTGCCTTTTTTCCCTGAAATAAGTGAAATTTCTGCAATTTTGCCCCAAAATAAGGGAAATTTCGGCCTTTTTACCCCCAAATAAGGGGAATTTCACCCTTTTTACCTCAAAATAAAGGGAATTTCTGCATATTTGCCACAAAATATTAGGAATTTCTGTCTTTTTGCCTCAAAATAAGGAAAATTTGTGCCTTTTTTCCCAGAAATGAGTGAAATTTCCGCAATTTTGGCCCAAAATAAGTGAAATTTCTGCCTTTTTGCCCCCAAATAAGGGGAATTTTAGCCTTTTTACCTCAAAATAAGGGGAATTTCTGCATTTTTGCCCCAAAATATGGGAAATTTCTGCCTTTTTGCCCCAAAATAAGAAAAATTTCTGCAATTTTGTACCAAAATAAAAGAAGTTTCTGCCTTTTTGCTTCCAAATAGAAAAATTTCTACTTTTTTTTCTGAAAAAAGTGAAATTTCTGAAATTTTGCCCCAAAATAAGTGAAATTTCTACAATTTTGCCCCAAAATAAGTGAAATTTCTGGAATTTTGCCCCAAAATAAGTGGAATTTCTGTCTTTTTCCCCCAAAACAAAGGGAATTTCTCTATTTTTTGCCCCAAGATAAGGAAAATTTCTGACTTATTACCCTGAAATAAGTGAAATTGCTGCAATTTTTCCTCAAAATAAGAAAAATTTCTTTCTTTTTGCCCCCAAATAAGGAGAATTTCAGCCATTTTGCGTCAAAAAAAGGGAAATTTCTGCAGTTTTGCCCCAAAATATGGGAAATTTCTGCATTTTTGCCCCAAAATAAAAAAAATTTCTTCAATTTTGTACCAAAATAAAAGAAATTTCTGCCTTTTTGCCCCGAAATAAAAAAAATTCTGCTTTTTTTCTGAAATAAGTGAAATTTCTGCAATTTTGTCCAAAATAAGTTAAATTTCTGCAATTTTTCCACAAAATAAGGGAAATTTCTGGAATTTTGCCTCAAAATAAGTGGTATTTCTGAGTTTTGCCACAAAATAAGGAGAATTTCTGTCCTTTTGCCCCAACATATAGGGAATTTCTGCCTTTTTGCCCCACAATTAGGGGAATTTCTTCAATTTTGCTTCAAAATACGGAGAATTTCTGCCTTTTTGTCCGAAAATAAGAAGAATGCATACCTTTTTGCCATAAAAAAGGGAAATTTCTTCATTTTTGCTCCAAAATAAGGGGAATTTCTGCATTTGCCTCTAAATAAGTGGAATTTCTGTCTTTTTCCCCCAAAACAAAGGGAATTTCTGTCTTTTTTGCCCCAAAATAAGGAAAATTTCTGACTTATTACCCTGAAATAAGTGAAATTTCTGCAATTTTGCCCCAAAATAAAGGAAATTTCTGCCTTTTTGCCCCCAAATAAGGGGAATTTCAGCCTTTTTACCTCAAAATAAGGGGAATTTCTGCTTTTTTGGCACCAAATAAGTGGAATTTCTGTCTTTTTTCTCTAAAACAAAAGGAATTTCTGTCTTTTTGCCCCAAAATAAAGAAAATTTCTGACTTTTTTTCCTTAAATAAGTGAAATTTCTGATTTTTTGCCCCCAAATAAGGGAATTTCAGCCTTTTTACCTCAAAATAAGGGGAATTTCTGCATTTTTGCTTCAAAATATGGGAAATTTCTGCCTTTTTGCCCCAAAATAAAAAAATTCTGCTTTTTTTCCCTGAAATAAGTGAAATTTCTGCAATTTTGCCCCAAAATAAGTGAAATTTCTGCAATTTGGCCCCAAAATATGGGAAATTTCTGGAATTTTGCCCCAAAATAAATGGAATTTCTGAGTTTTGCCCCAAAATAAGAAGAATGTCTGTCTTTTTGCCCCAACATATAGGGAATTTCTGCCTTTTTGCCCCACAATTAGGGGAATTTCTGCAATGTTGCTCAAAATACAGGGAATTTCTGCCTTTTTGCCTGAAAATAAGAAGAATGCATACCTTTTTGCCATAAAAAAAGGGAAATTTCTTCATTTTTGCTCCAAAATAAGGGGTATTTCTGCATTTTTGACTCTAAATAAGTGGAATTTCTGTCTTTTTCCCCTAAAACAAAGGGAATTTCTGTCTTTTTTGTTCCAAAATAAGGAAAATTTCTTACTTATTACCCTGATATAAGTGAAATTTCATCAATTTTGCCCCAAAATAAGGGAAATTACTGCCTTTTTGCCCCCAAATAAGGGGAATTTCAGCCTTTTTACCTCAAAATAAGGGGAATTTCTGCATTTTTACCACAAAATATAAAGAATTTCTGTTTTTTGCCCCAAAATAAAGAAAATTTCTGCCCTTTTTCCCTGAAATAAGTGAAATTTCTGCAATTTTGCCCCAAAATAAGTGAAATTTCTGCAATTTTGCCCTAAAATAAGGTAAATTTCTGGAATTTTGCCCCAAATAAGTGGAATTTCTGAGTTTCGCCCCAAAATAAGGAGAATTTCTGTCTTTTTGCCCCAACATATATGGAATTTCTACCTTTTTGCCCGACAATTAGGGGAATTTCTGCAATTTTGCTCCAAAATACAAGGAATTTTTGCCTTTTTGCCCGAAAATAAGTAGAATGCATACCTTTTTGCCATAAAAAAGGGAAATTTCTTAATTTTTGCTCCAAAATAAGGAAAATTTCTGCTTTTTTGCCTCTAAATATGTGGTATTTTGGTCTTTTTCCTCCAAAACAAAGGGAATTTCTGTCTTTTTTGCCCCAAAATAAAGAAAATTTCTGACTTTTTTTCCTTAAATAAGTGAAATTTCTGCTTTTTTGCCCCCAAATAAGGGAATTTCAGACTTTTTACCCCAAAATAAGGGGAATTTCTGCATTTTTGCCCCAAAATATGGGAAATTTCTGCCTTTTTGCCCCAAAATAAGAAAATTTCTGCTTTTTTTTCTGAAATAACTGAAATTTCTGCAATTTTGTCCCAAAATAAGTGAAATTTCTGAGTTTTGCCACAAAATAAGGAGAATTTCTGTCATTTTGCCCCAACATATAAGGAATTTCTGCCTTTTTGCCCCACAATTAGAGGACTTTCTGCAATTTTGCTCCAAAATATGGGGAATTTCTGCCTTTTTGTCTGAAAATAAGAAGAATGCATACCTTTTTGCCATAAAAAAGGGAAATTTTTTCATTTTTGCTCCAAAATAAGAAGAATTTCTGCTTTTTCCTCTAAATAATTCGAATTTCTGTTTTTTCCCCCAAAACAAATAGAATTTCTGTCTTTTTTGCCCCAAAATAAAGAAAATTTCTGATTTATTACCCTGAAATAAGTGAAATTTCTGCAATTTTGCCTCAAAATAAGAGAATTTTCTGCCTTTTTGCACCCAAATAAGGGGAATTTCAGCCTTTTTACCTCAAAATAAGGGGAATTTCTGCATTTTTGCTTCAAAATATGGGAAATTTCTGCCTTTTTGCCCCAAAATAAAAAAATTCTGCTTTTTTTCTCTGAAATAAGTGAAATTTCTGCAATTTTGCCCCAAAATAAGTGAAATTTCTGCAATTTGGCCCCAAAATATGGGAAATTTCTGGAATTTTGCCCCAAAATAAATGGAATTTCTGAGTTTTGCCCCAAAATAAGTAGAATGTCTGTCTTTTTGCCCCAACATATATGGAATTTCTGCCTTTTTGCCCCACAATTAGGGGAATTTCTGCAATGTTGCTCAAAATACAGGGAATTTCTGCCTTTTTGCCTGAAAATAAGAAGAATGCATACCTTTTTGCCATAAAAAAGGGAAATTTCTTCATTTTTGCTCCAAAATAAGGGGTATTTCTGCATTTTTGACTCTAAATAAGTGGAATTTCTGTCTTTTTCCCCTAAAACAAAGGGAATTTCTGTCTTTTTTGTTCCAAAATAAGGAAAATTTCTTACTTATTACCCTGATATAAGTGAAATTTCATCAATTTTGCCCCAAAATAAGGGAAATTACTACCTTTTTGCCCCCAAATAAGGGGAATTTCAGCCTTTTTACCTCAAAATAAGGGGAATTTCTGCATTTTTACCACAAAATATAAGGAATTTCTGTTTTTTGCCCCAAAATAAAGAAAATTTCTGCCTTTTTTCCCTGAAATAAGTGAAATTTCTGCAATTTTGCCCCAAAATAAGTGAAATTTCTGCAATTTTGCCCTAAAATAAGGTAAATTTCTGGAATTTTGCCCCAAATAAGTGGAATTTCTGAGTTTCGCCCCAAAATAAGGAGAATTTCTGTCTTTTTGCCCCAACATATATGGAATTTCTACCTTTTTGCCCGACAATTAGGGGAATTTCTGCAATTTTGCTCCAAAATACAAGGAATTTTTGCCTTTTTGCCCGAAAATAAGTAGAATGCATACCTTTTTGCCATAAAAAAGGGAAATTTCTTAATTTTTGCTCCAAAATAAGGAAAATTTCTGCTTTTTTGCCTCTAAATATGTGGTATTTTGGTCTTTTTCCTCCAAAACAAAGGGAATTTCTGTCTTTTTTGCCCCAAAATAAAAAAAAATTTCTGACTTATTACCATGAAATAAGTGAAATTTCTGCAATTTTGCCCCAAAATAAGGGAAATTTTGGCCTTTTTACCCCCAAATAAGGGGAATTTCACCCTTTTTACCTCAAAATAAAGGGAATTTCTGTATTTTTGCCACAAAATATTAGGAATTTCTGCCTTTTTGCCCCAAAATAAGGAAAATTTCTGCCTTTTTTCCCTAAAATAAGTGAAATTTCCGCAATTTTGGCCCAAAATAAGTGAAATTTCTGCCTTTTTGCCCCCAAATAAGGTGAATTTTAGACTTTTTACCTCAAAATAAGGGGAATTTCGGAATTTTTGCCCCAAAATATGGGAAATTTCTGCCTTTTTGCCCCAAAATAAGAAAAATTTCTGCAATTTTGTACCAAAATAAAAGAAATTTCTGCATTTTTGCTTCCAAATAGAAAAATTTCTATTTTTTTCTGAAAATAAGTCAAATTTCTGAAATTTTGGCCCAGAATAAGTGGAATTTCTGAGTTTTACTCCAAAATAAGGAGAATTTCTCTCTTTTTGCCCCAACATATAGGGAATTTCTGCCTTTTTGCCCCACAATTAGGGGAATTTCTGCAATTTTGCTCCAAAATACGGTGAATTTCTATGATTTTGCCCGAAAATAAGAATGCATAACTTTTTGCCATAAAAAAGGAAAATTTCTTCATTTTTGCTCCAAAATAAAAGGAATTTCTGCTTTTTGACTCTAAATAAGTGGAATTTCTGTCTTTTTCCCCCCCAAAAAAGGGGATTTCTGTCTTTTTTGTTCCAAAATAAGGAAAATTTCTGACTTATTACCCTGAAGTAAGTGAAATTTCTCCAATTTTGCCCCAAAAAAGGGAAATTTCTGCCTTTTTGCCCCCAAATAAGGGGAATTTCAGCGTTTTTACCTCAAAATAAGGGGGATTTCTGCATTTTGGCCACAAAATATTAGGAATTTCTGCCTTTTTGCCCCAAAATAAGGAAAATTTCTGCCTTTTTTTCCTGAAATAAGTGAAATTTCTGAAATTTTGCCCCAAAATAAGTGAAATTTCTGCCATTTTGCCCCAAAATAAGGGAAATTTCTGCAATTTTGTACCAAAATAAAAGAAATTTCTGCCTTTTTGCTTCCAAATAAGAAAATTTCTGCTTTTTTTCTGAAATAAGTTAAATTTCTGAAATTTTTCCCCAAAATAAGTGAAATTTCTACAATTTTGCCCCAAAATAAGTGATATTTCTGGAATTTTGCCTCAAGATAATTGGAATTTCATTGTTTTGACCCAAAATAAGGAGAATTTCTGTCTTTTTGCCTCAACATATAGGGAATTTCTGACTTTTTAGACCACAATTAAGGCAATTTCTGCAATTTTGCTCCAAAATACGGGGAATTTCTGCCTTTTTGCCCGAAAATAAGAAGAATGCATACCTTTTTGCCATAAAAAAGGAAAATTTCTTCATTTTTGCTCCAAAATAAGGGGAATTTCTGCTTTTATGCCTCTAAATATGTGGAATTTCTGTCTTTGTCCCCAATACAAATAGAATTTCTGTCTTTTTGCTCCAAAATAAGGAAAATTTGTGACTTATTACCCTGAAATAAGTTAAATTTCTGCAATTTTGCCCCAAAATAAGTAAAATTTCTGCAATTTTGCCCCAAAATAAGTGAAATTTCTACAATTTTGCCCCAAAATAAGTGAAATTTCTGGAATTTTGCCCCAAATAAGTGGAATTTCTGAGTTTTGCCCCAAAATAAGGAGAATTTCTGTCTTTTTGCCTCAACATATAGGGAATTTCTGCCTTTTTGCCCCACAATTAGGGGAATTTCTGCAATTTTGCTCCAAAATGCAGGGAATTTCTGCCTTTTTGCCCGAAAATAAGAATGCATACCTTTTTGCCATAAAAAAGGAAAATTTCTTCATTTTTGCTCCAAAATAAAGGGAATTTTTGCTTTTTTGCCTCTAAATAAGTGGAATTTCTGTCTTTTTCCCCCAAAACAAAGGTAATTTCTGTCTTTTTTGCCCAAAAATAAGGAAATTTTCTGACTTATTACCCTGAAGTAAGTGAAATTTATGCAATTTTGCCCCAAAATAATGGGAATTTCTGCTTTTTTGTCTCTAATTAAGTGGAATTTATGTATTTTTCCCCAAAACAAAGGGAATTTCTGTCTTTTTTGCGCAAAATAAGGAAAATTTCTGACTTATTACCATGAAATAAGGGAAATTTCTGGAATTTTGCCCCAAATAAAGGAAATTTCTGCCTTTTTGCCCAAAAATAAGAAGAATGCATAACTATTTGCCATAAAAAAGAAAAATTTCTTCATTTTTGCTCCAAAATAAAGAAAATTTTTGCTTTTATGCCTCTAAATATGTGGAATTTCTGTCTTTGTCCCCCAAAACAAAGGGAATTTCTGTATTTTTGCCCCAAAATAAGGAAAGTTTCTGACTTATTACCCTGAAATAAGTGAAATTTCTGCAATTTTTCCCCAAAATAAGGGAAATTTCTCCCTTTTTGCCCCCAAATAACGGGAATTTCAGCCTTTTTACCTCAAAATAAGGGGAATTTCTGCATTTTTGCCCCAAAATAGGGGAAATTTCTGCCTTTTTGCCCAAAATAAAAAAATTTTCTGCAATTTTGTACCAAAATAAAAGAAATTTTTGACTTTTTGCCCCAGAAGAAGAAAATTTCTGCTTTTTTTTAACTTAAATAAGTGAAATTTCTGACTTATTACCCTGAAATAAGTGAAATTTCTGCAATTTTGCCCCAAAATAAGGAAAATTTCGGCATTTTTACCCCCAAATGAGGGGAATTTCACGGTTTCTACCTAAAAATAAAGGGAATTTCTGCATTTTTGCCACAAAATATTAGGAATTTCTGAATTTTTGCCCCAAAATAAGGAAAATTTCTGCCTTTTTTCCCTGAAATAAGTGAAATTTCTGCAATTTTGGCCCAAAATAAGTGAAATTTTTGCCTTTTTGCCCCCAAACAAGGGGAATTTTAGCATTTTTACCTCAAAATAAGGGGAATTTCTGCATTTTTGCCCAAAAATATGGGAAATTTCTGCCTTTTTGCCCCAAACTAAGAAAAATTTCTGCAATTTTGTACCAAAATAAAAGAAATTTCTGCCATTTTGCTTCCAAATAAAAAATTTCTACTTTTTTTTCTGAAAAAAGTGAAATTTCTGAAATTTTGCCCCAAAATAAGTGAAATTTCTACAATTTTGCCCCAAAATAAGTTAAATTTCTGGAATTTTGCCCCAAAATAAGTGGAATTTCTGAGTTTTGCCCAAAAATAAGGAGAATTTCTGTATTTTTGCCTGAACATATTGGGAATTTCTGCATTTTTGCCCCACAATTTGGGAAATTTCTGCAATTTTGCTCTAAAATAAGGGGAATTTCTGCCTTTTTGCCCAAAAATAAGAAGAATGCATAACTTTTTGGAATTTATGTCTTTTTCCACCAAAACAAAGGGACTTTCTGTCTTTTTTGCCCCAAAATAAGGAAAATTTCTGACTTATTACCCTGAAATAAGTTTAATTTCTGAAATTTTGCCCCAAAATAAAAGAAATTTCTGTTTTTTAACCCCAAATAAGGGGAATTTCAGCATTTTACCTCAAAATAAGGGGAATTTCTGCATTTTTTCCCCAAAATATGGGAAATTTTTGCCTTTTTGCCAAAAATAAGAAAAAATTTCTGCAATTTTGTACCAAAATATGGGAAATTTCTGCCTTTTTGCCCGAAAATAAGGAAAATTTCTGCCTTTTTTCTCTGAAATAAGTGAAATTTCTCCAATTTTGTCCCAAAATAAGTGCAATTTCTGCAATTTGGCCCAAAATAAGGGAAATTTCTGGAATTTTGCCCCAAAATATGTGGAATTTCTGAGTTTTGCCCCAAAATAAGCAGAATTTCTGTCTTTTTGCCCCAACATATAGGGAATTTCTGCCTTTTTGCCCCACAATTAGGTTAATTTCTGCAATTTTGTTCCAAAATACAGAGAATTTCTGCCTTTTTGCCCGAAAATAAGAAGAATGCATACCTTTTTGCCATAAAAAAGGGAAATTTCTGTAATTTTGCTACTAAATAAGAGAAATTTCTGCTTTTTGCCTCTAAATATGTGGAGTTTCTCTCTTTTTCCACCAAAACAAAGAAAATTTCTGTCTTTTTTCAAACAAAATAAAGAAATTTTCTTACTTATTACTCTGAAATAAGTGAAATTTCTGCAATTTTGCCCCAAAATAAGGGAAATTTCTGCCCTTTTGCCCCCAAATAAGAGGAATTTCACCCTTTTACCTCAAAATAAGGAGAATTTCTGCATTTTTGCAACAAAATATTAGGAATTTCTGCCTTTTTGCCTCAAAATAAGGAAAATTTCTGCCTTTTTTTCCCTGAAATAAGTGAAATTTCTGCAATTTTGCCCCAAAATAAGGGACATCTCTGGAATTTTGCCCCAAAATAAGTGGAATTTCTGAGTTTTGCCCCAAAATAAGGAGAATTTCTGTCTTTTTGCCCTAACATATAGGGAATTTCTGCCTTTTTGCCCCACAATTAGGGGAATTTCTAGAATTTTGCTCCAAAATACGGGGAATTTCTGCTTTTTAGCCCGAAAATAAGGGGAATGTATACCTTTTGCCACAAAAAAGAGAAATCTTCATTTTTGCTTCAAAATAAGGGGAATTTCTGCTTTTTTGCCTCTAAATAACTGGAATTTCTGTCTTTTCCCCCCAAAACAAAGGGAATTTCTGTATTTTTTGCCCCAAGATAAGGAAAATTTCTGACTTATCACCCTGAAATAAGTGAAATTGCTGTATTTTGCCTCAAAAAAGAAAAATTTCTCTCTCTCTGCCCCCAAATAATGGGAATTTCATCCTTTTTACGTCAAAATAAGGGAAATTTCTGCATTTTGCCCCAAAATATGGGAACTTTCTGCGTTTTTGCCCCAAAATAAGAAAAATTTCTTCAATTTTGTACCAAAATAAAAGAAATTTCTACCTTTTTGCCCCAAAATAAAAAAAATTCTGCTTTTTTTTCTGAAATAAGTGAAATTTCTGCAATTTTGCCCAAAATAAGTGAAATTTCTGCAATTTTGCCCCAAAATAAGGGAAATTTCTGGAATTTTGCCTCAAAATAAGTGGTATTTCTGAGTTTTGCCACAAAATAAGGAGAATTTCTGTCCTTTTGCCCCAACATATAGGGAATTTCTGCCTTTTTCACCCACAATTAGGGGAATTTCTTCAATTTTGCTCCAAAATACGGAGAATTTCTGCCTTTTTGTCCGAAAATAAGAAGAATGCATATCTTTTTGCCATAAAAAAGGGAAATTTCTTCATTTTTGCTTCAAAATAAGGGGAATTTCTGCATTTGCCTCTAAATAAGTGGAATATCTGTCTTTTTCCCCCAAAACAAAGGGAATTTCTGTCTTTTTTGCCCCAAAATAAGGAAAATTTCTGACTTATTACCCTGAAATAAGTGAAATTTCTGCAATTTTGCCCCAAAATAAAGGAAATTTCTGCCTTTTTGCCCCCAAATAAGGGGAGTTTCAGCCTTTTTACCTCAAAATAAGGGGAATTTCTGCTTTTTTGCCTCTAAATAAGTGGAATTTCTGTCTTTTTTCTCTAAAACAAAAGGAATTTCTGTGTTTTTGCCCCAAAATAAGGAAAATTTCTGACTTTTTTTCCTTAAATAAGTGAAATTTCTGCTTTTTTGCCCCCAAATAAGGGAATTTCAGATTTTTACCCCAAATAAGCGGAATTTCTGCATTTTTGCCCCAAAATATGGGAAATTTCTGCCTTTTTGCCCCAAAATAAGAAAAATTTCTGCAATTTTGTAACAAAATAAAAGAAATTTCTGCCTTTTTGCCCCAAAATAAGAAAATTTATACTTTTTTTTCTGAAATAACTGAAATTTCTGCAATTTTGCCGCAAAATAAATGAAATTTCTGAGTTTTGCCCCAAAATTAGGAGAATTTCTGTCTTTTTGCCCCAACATATAGGGAATTTCTGCCTTTTTGCCCCACAATTAGAGGAATTTCTGCAATTTTGCTCCAAAATATGGGGAATTTCTGCCTTTTTGCCTGAAAATAAGAAGAATGCATACCTTTTTGCCATAAAAAAAGGGAAATTTCTTCATTTTTGCTCCAAAATAAGGGGTATTTCTGCATTTTTGACTCTAAATAAGTGGAATTTCTGTCTTTTTCCCCTAAAACAAAGGGAATTTCTGTCTTTTTTGTTCCAAAATAAGGAAAATTTCTTACTTATTACCCTGATATAAGTGAAATTTCATCAATTTTGCCCCAAAATAAGGGAAATTACTGCCTTTTTGCCCCCAAATAAGGGGAATTTCAGCCTTTTTACCTCAAAATAAGGGGAATTTCTGCATTTTTACCACAAAATATAAAGAATTTCTGTTTTTTGCCCCAAAATAAAGAAAATTTCTGCCCTTTTTCCCTGAAATAAGTGAAATTTCTGCAATTTTGCCCCAAAATAAGTGAAATTTCTGCAATTTTGCCCTAAAATAAGGTAAATTTCTGGAATTTTGCCCCAAATAAGTGGAATTTCTGAGTTTCGCCCCAAAATAAGGAGAATTTCTGTCTTTTTGCCCCAACATATATGGAATTTCTACCTTTTTGCCCGACAATTAGGGGAATTTCTGCAATTTTGCTCCAAAATACAAGGAATTTTTGCCTTTTTGCCCGAAAATAAGTAGAATGCATACCTTTTTGCCATAAAAAAGGGAAATTTCTTAATTTTTGCTCCAAAATAAGGAAAATTTCTGCTTTTTTGCCTCTAAATAAGTGGTATTTTGGTCTTTTTCCTCCAAAACAAAGGGAATTTCTGTCTTCTTTGCCCCAAAATAAAAAAAAAAATTCTGACTTATTACCCTGAAATAAGTGAAATTTCTGCAATTTTGCCCCAAAATAAGGGAAATTTTGGCCTTTTTACCCCCAAATAAGGGGAATTTCACCCTTTTTACCTCAAAATAAAGGGAATTTCTGTATTTTTGCCACAAAATATTAGGAATTTCTGCCTTTTTGCCCCAAAATAAGGAAAATTTCTGCCTTTTTTCCCTAAAATAAGTGAAATTTCCGCAATTTTGGCCCAAAATAAGTGAAATTTCTGCCTTTTTGCCCCCAAATAAGGTGAATTTTAGACTTTTTACCTCAAAATAAGGGGAATTTCGGAATTTTTGCCCCAAAATATGGGAAATTTCTGCCTTTTTGCCCCAAAATAAGAAAAATTTCTGCAATTTTGTACCAAAATAAAAGAAATTTCTGCATTTTTGCTTCCAAATAGAAAAATTTCTATTTTTTTCTGAAAATAAGTCAAATTTCTGAAATTTTGGCCCAGAATAAGTGGAATTTCTGAGTTTTACTCCAAAATAAGGAGAATTTCTCTCTTTTTGCCCCAACATATAGGGAATTTCTGCCTTTTTGCCCCACAATTAGGGGAATTTCTGCAATTTTGCTCCAAAATACGGTGAATTTCTATGATTTTGCCCGAAAATAAGAATGCATAACTTTTTGCCATAAAAAAGGAAAATTTCTTCATTTTTGCTCCAAAATAAAAGGAATTTCTGCTTTTTGACTCTAAATAAGTGGAATTTCTGTCTTTTTCCCCCCCAAAAAAGGGGATTTCTGTCTTTTTTGTTCCAAAATAAGGAAAATTTCTGACTTATTACCCTGAAGTAAGTGAAATTTCTCCAATTTTGCCCCAAAAAAGGGAAATTTCTGCCTTTTTGCCCCCAAATAAGGGGAATTTCAGCGTTTTTACCTCAAAATAAGGGGGATTTCTGCATTTTGGCCACAAAATATTAGGAATTTCTGCCTTTTTGCCCCAAAATAAGGAAAATTTCTGCCTTTTTTTCCTGAAATAAGTGAAATTTCTGAAATTTTGCCCCAAAATAAGTGAAATTTCTGCCATTTTGCCCCAAAATAAGGGAAATTTCTGCAATTTTGTACCAAAATAAAAGAAATTTCTGCCTTTTTGCTTCCAAATAAGAAAATTTCTGCTTTTTTTCTGAAATAAGTTAAATTTCTGAAATTTTTCCCCAAAATAAGTGAAATTTCTACAATTTTGCCCCAAAATAAGTGATATTTCTGGAATTTTGCCTCAAGATAATTGGAATTTCATTGTTTTGACCCAAAATAAGGAGAATTTCTGTCTTTTTGCCTCAACATATAGGGAATTTCTGACTTTTTAGACCACAATTAAGGCAATTTCTGCAATTTTGCTCCAAAATACGGGGAATTTCTGCCTTTTTGCCCGAAAATAAGAAGAATGCATACCTTTTTGCCATAAAAAAGGAAAATTTCTTCATTTTTGCTCCAAAATAAGGGGAATTTCTGCTTTTATGCCTCTAAATATGTGGAATTTCTGTCTTTGTCCCCAATACAAATAGAATTTCTGTCTTTTTGCTCCAAAATAAGGAAAATTTGTGACTTATTACCCTGAAATAAGTTAAATTTCTGCAATTTTGCCCCAAAATAAGTAAAATTTCTGCAATTTTGCCCCAAAATAAGTGAAATTTCTACAATTTTGCCCCAAAATAAGTGAAATTTCTGGAATTTTGCCCCAAATAAGTGGAATTTCTGAGTTTTGCCCCAAAATAAGGAGAATTTCTGTCTTTTTGCCTCAACATATAGGGAATTTCTGCCTTTTTGCCCCACAATTAGGGGAATTTCTGCAATTTTGCTCCAAAATGCAGGGAATTTCTGCCTTTTTGCCCGAAAATAAGAATGCATACCTTTTTGCCATAAAAAAGGAAAATTTCTTCATTTTTGCTCCAAAATAAAGGGAATTTTTGCTTTTTTGCCTCTAAATAAGTGGAATTTCTGTCTTTTTCCCCCAAAACAAAGGTAATTTCTGTCTTTTTTGCCCAAAAATAAGGAAATTTTCTGACTTATTACCCTGAAGTAAGTGAAATTTATGCAATTTTGCCCCAAAATAATGGGAATTTCTGCTTTTTTGTCTCTAATTAAGTGGAATTTATGTATTTTTCCCCAAAACAAAGGGAATTTCTGTCTTTTTTGCGCAAAATAAGGAAAATTTCTGACTTATTACCATGAAATAAGGGAAATTTCTGGAATTTTGCCCCAAATAAAGGAAATTTCTGCCTTTTTGCCCAAAAATAAGAAGAATGCATAACTATTTGCCATAAAAAAGAAAAATTTCTTCATTTTTGCTCCAAAATAAAGAAAATTTTTGCTTTTATGCCTCTAAATATGTGGAATTTCTGTCTTTGTCCCCCAAAACAAAGGGAATTTCTGTATTTTTGCCCCAAAATAAGGAAAGTTTCTGACTTATTACCCTGAAATAAGTGAAATTTCTGCAATTTTTCCCCAAAATAAGGGAAATTTCTCCCTTTTTGCCCCCAAATAACGGGAATTTCAGCCTTTTTACCTCAAAATAAGGGGAATTTCTGCATTTTTGCCCCAAAATAGGGGAAATTTCTGCCTTTTTGCCCAAAATAAAAAAATTTTCTGCAATTTTGTACCAAAATAAAAGAAATTTTTGACTTTTTGCCCCAGAAGAAGAAAATTTCTGCTTTTTTTTAACTTAAATAAGTGAAATTTCTGACTTATTACCCTGAAATAAGTGAAATTTCTGCAATTTTGCCCCAAAATAAGGAAAATTTCGGCATTTTTACCCCCAAATGAGGGGAATTTCACGGTTTCTACCTAAAAATAAAGGGAATTTCTGCATTTTTGCCACAAAATATTAGGAATTTCTGAATTTTTGCCCCAAAATAAGGAAAATTTCTGCCTTTTTTCCCTGAAATAAGTGAAATTTCTGCAATTTTGGCCCAAAATAAGTGAAATTTTTGCCTTTTTGCCCCCAAACAAGGGGAATTTTAGCATTTTTACCTCAAAATAAGGGGAATTTCTGCATTTTTGCCCAAAAATATGGGAAATTTCTGCCTTTTTGCCCCAAACTAAGAAAAATTTCTGCAATTTTGTACCAAAATAAAAGAAATTTCTGCCATTTTGCTTCCAAATAAAAAATTTCTACTTTTTTTTCTGAAAAAAGTGAAATTTCTGAAATTTTGCCCCAAAATAAGTGAAATTTCTACAATTTTGCCCCAAAATAAGTTAAATTTCTGGAATTTTGCCCCAAAATAAGTGGAATTTCTGAGTTTTGCCCAAAAATAAGGAGAATTTCTGTATTTTTGCCTGAACATATTGGGAATTTCTGCATTTTTGCCCCACAATTTGGGAAATTTCTGCAATTTTGCTCTAAAATAAGGGGAATTTCTGCCTTTTTGCCCAAAAATAAGAAGAATGCATAACTTTTTGGAATTTATGTCTTTTTCCACCAAAACAAAGGGACTTTCTGTCTTTTTTGCCCCAAAATAAGGAAAATTTCTGACTTATTACCCTGAAATAAGTTTAATTTCTGAAATTTTGCCCCAAAATAAAAGAAATTTCTGTTTTTTAACCCCAAATAAGGGGAATTTCAGCATTTTACCTCAAAATAAGGGGAATTTCTGCATTTTTTCCCCAAAATATGGGAAATTTTTGCCTTTTTGCCAAAAATAAGAAAAAATTTCTGCAATTTTGTACCAAAATATGGGAAATTTCTGCCTTTTTGCCCGAAAATAAGGAAAATTTCTGCCTTTTTTCTCTGAAATAAGTGAAATTTCTCCAATTTTGTCCCAAAATAAGTGCAATTTCTGCAATTTGGCCCAAAATAAGGGAAATTTCTGGAATTTTGCCCCAAAATATGTGGAATTTCTGAGTTTTGCCCCAAAATAAGCAGAATTTCTGTCTTTTTGCCCCAACATATAGGGAATTTCTGCCTTTTTGCCCCACAATTAGGTTAATTTCTGCAATTTTGTTCCAAAATACAGAGAATTTCTGCCTTTTTGCCCGAAAATAAGAAGAATGCATACCTTTTTGCCATAAAAAAGGGAAATTTCTGTAATTTTGCTACTAAATAAGAGAAATTTCTGCTTTTTGCCTCTAAATATGTGGAGTTTCTCTCTTTTTCCACCAAAACAAAGAAAATTTCTGTCTTTTTTCAAACAAAATAAAGAAATTTTCTTACTTATTACTCTGAAATAAGTGAAATTTCTGCAATTTTGCCCCAAAATAAGGGAAATTTCTGCCCTTTTGCCCCCAAATAAGAGGAATTTCACCCTTTTACCTCAAAATAAGGAGAATTTCTGCATTTTTGCAACAAAATATTAGGAATTTCTGCCTTTTTGCCTCAAAATAAGGAAAATTTCTGCCTTTTTTTCCCTGAAATAAGTGAAATTTCTGCAATTTTGCCCCAAAATAAGGGACATCTCTGGAATTTTGCCCCAAAATAAGTGGAATTTCTGAGTTTTGCCCCAAAATAAGGAGAATTTCTGTCTTTTTGCCCTAACATATAGGGAATTTCTGCCTTTTTGCCCCACAATTAGGGGAATTTCTAGAATTTTGCTCCAAAATACGGGGAATTTCTGCTTTTTAGCCCGAAAATAAGGGGAATGTATACCTTTTGCCACAAAAAAGAGAAATCTTCATTTTTGCTTCAAAATAAGGGGAATTTCTGCTTTTTTGCCTCTAAATAACTGGAATTTCTGTCTTTTCCCCCCAAAACAAAGGGAATTTCTGTATTTTTTGCCCCAAGATAAGGAAAATTTCTGACTTATCACCCTGAAATAAGTGAAATTGCTGTATTTTGCCTCAAAAAAGAAAAATTTCTCTCTCTCTGCCCCCAAATAATGGGAATTTCATCCTTTTTACGTCAAAATAAGGGAAATTTCTGCATTTTGCCCCAAAATATGGGAACTTTCTGCGTTTTTGCCCCAAAATAAGAAAAATTTCTTCAATTTTGTACCAAAATAAAAGAAATTTCTACCTTTTTGCCCCAAAATAAAAAAAATTCTGCTTTTTTTTCTGAAATAAGTGAAATTTCTGCAATTTTGCCCAAAATAAGTGAAATTTCTGCAATTTTGCCCCAAAATAAGGGAAATTTCTGGAATTTTGCCTCAAAATAAGTGGTATTTCTGAGTTTTGCCACAAAATAAGGAGAATTTCTGTCCTTTTGCCCCAACATATAGGGAATTTCTGCCTTTTTCACCCACAATTAGGGGAATTTCTTCAATTTTGCTCCAAAATACGGAGAATTTCTGCCTTTTTGTCCGAAAATAAGAAGAATGCATATCTTTTTGCCATAAAAAAGGGAAATTTCTTCATTTTTGCTTCAAAATAAGGGGAATTTCTGCATTTGCCTCTAAATAAGTGGAATATCTGTCTTTTTCCCCCAAAACAAAGGGAATTTCTGTCTTTTTTGCCCCAAAATAAGGAAAATTTCTGACTTATTACCCTGAAATAAGTGAAATTTCTGCAATTTTGCCCCAAAATAAAGGAAATTTCTGCCTTTTTGCCCCCAAATAAGGGGAGTTTCAGCCTTTTTACCTCAAAATAAGGGGAATTTCTGCTTTTTTGCCTCTAAATAAGTGGAATTTCTGTCTTTTTTCTCTAAAACAAAAGGAATTTCTGTGTTTTTGCCCCAAAATAAGGAAAATTTCTGACTTTTTTTCCTTAAATAAGTGAAATTTCTGCTTTTTTGCCCCCAAATAAGGGAATTTCAGATTTTTACCCCAAATAAGCGGAATTTCTGCATTTTTGCCCCAAAATATGGGAAATTTCTGCCTTTTTGCCCCAAAATAAGAAAAATTTCTGCAATTTTGTAACAAAATAAAAGAAATTTCTGCCTTTTTGCCCCAAAATAAGAAAATTTATACTTTTTTTTCTGAAATAACTGAAATTTCTGCAATTTTGCCGCAAAATAAATGAAATTTCTGAGTTTTGCCCCAAAATTAGGAGAATTTCTGTCTTTTTGCCCCAACATATAGGGAATTTCTGCCTTTTTGCCCCACAATTAGAGGAATTTCTGCAATTTTGCTCCAAAATATGGGGAATTTCTGCCTTTTTGCCTGAAAATAAGAAGAATGCATACCTTTTTGCCATAAAAAAAGGGAAATTTCTTCATTTTTGCTCCAAAATAAGGGGTATTTCTGCATTTTTGACTCTAAATAAGTGGAATTTCTGTCTTTTTCCCCTAAAACAAAGGGAATTTCTGTCTTTTTTGTTCCAAAATAAGGAAAATTTCTTACTTATTACCCTGATATAAGTGAAATTTCATCAATTTTGCCCCAAAATAAGGGAAATTACTGCCTTTTTGCCCCCAAATAAGGGGAATTTCAGCCTTTTTACCTCAAAATAAGGGGAATTTCTGCATTTTTACCACAAAATATAAAGAATTTCTGTTTTTTGCCCCAAAATAAAGAAAATTTCTGCCCTTTTTCCCTGAAATAAGTGAAATTTCTGCAATTTTGCCCCAAAATAAGTGAAATTTCTGCAATTTTGCCCTAAAATAAGGTAAATTTCTGGAATTTTGCCCCAAATAAGTGGAATTTCTGAGTTTCGCCCCAAAATAAGGAGAATTTCTGTCTTTTTGCCCCAACATATATGGAATTTCTACCTTTTTGCCCGACAATTAGGGGAATTTCTGCAATTTTGCTCCAAAATACAAGGAATTTTTGCCTTTTTGCCCGAAAATAAGTAGAATGCATACCTTTTTGCCATAAAAAAGGGAAATTTCTTAATTTTTGCTCCAAAATAAGGAAAATTTCTGCTTTTTTGCCTCTAAATAAGTGGTATTTTGGTCTTTTTCCTCCAAAACAAAGGGAATTTCTGTCTTCTTTGCCCCAAAATAAAAAAAAAAATTCTGACTTATTACCCTGAAATAAGTGAAATTTCTGCAATTTTGCCCCAAAATAAGGGAAATTTTGGCCTTTTTACCCCCAAATAAGGGGAATTTCACCCTTTTTACCTCAAAATAAAGGGAATTTCTGTATTTTTGCCACAAAATATTAGGAATTTCTGCCTTTTTGCCCCAAAATAAGGAAAATTTCTGCCTTTTTTTCCTGAAATAAGTGAAATTTCTGAAATTTTGCCCCAAAATAAGTGAAATTTCTGCAATTTTGCCCCAAAATAAGGGAAATTTCTGCAATTTTGTACCAAAATAAAAGGAATTTCTGCCTTTTTTCTTCCAAATAAGAAAATTTCTGCTTTTTTTCTGAAATAAGTGAAATTTCTGAAATTTTTCCCCAAAATAAGTGAAATTTCTACAATTTTGCCCCAAAATCAGTGAAATTTCTGGAATTTTGCCTCAAAATAATTGGAATTTCATAGTTTTGACCCAAAATAAGGAGAATTTCTGTCTTTTTGCCTCAACATATAGGGAATTTATGACTTTTTACACCACAATTAAGGCAATTTCTGCAATTTTGCTCCAAAATACGGGGAATTTCTGCCTTTTTGCCCGAAAATAAGAAGAATGCATACCTTTTTGCCATAAAAAAGGAAAATTTCTTCATTTTTGCTCCAAAATAAGGGGAATTTCTGCTTTTATGTCTCTAAATATGTGGAATTTCTGTCTTTGTCCCCAATACAAATAGAATTTCTGTCTTTTTGCTCCAAAATAAGGAAAATTTGTGACTTATTACCCTGAAATAAGTTAAATTTCTGCAATTTTGCCCCAAAATAAGTAAAATTTCTGCAATTTTGCCCCAAAATAAGTGAAATTTCTATAATTTTGCCCCAAAATAAGTGAAATTTCTGGAATTTTGCCCCAAAATAAGTGGAATATCTGAGTTTTGCCCCAAAATAATAAGAATTTCTGTCTTTTTGCTTCAACATATAGGGAATTTCTGCCTTTTTGCCCCACAATTAGGGGAATTTCTGCAATTTTGCTCCAAAATACGGGGAATTTCTGCCTTTTTGCCCGAAAATAAGAATGCATAACTTTTTGCCATAAAAAAGGAAAATTTCTTCATTTTTGCTCCAAAATAAAGGGAATTTTTGCTTTTTGCCTCTAAATAAGTGGAATTTCTGTCTTTTTCCCCCAAAACAAAGGTAATTTCTGTCTTTTTTGCCCAAAAATAAGGAAATTTTCTGACTTATTACCCTGAAGTAAGTGAAATTTATGCAATTTTGCCCCAAAATAAGGGGAATTTCTGCTTTTTTGTCTCTAATTAAGTGGAATTTATGTATTTTTTCCCCAAAACAAAGGGAATTTCTGTCTTTTTTGCGCAAAATAAGGAAAATTTCTGACTTATTACCATGAAATAAGGGAAATTTCTGGAATTTTGCCCAAATAAGGGAAATTTCTGCCTTTTTGCCCAAAAAATAAGAAGAATGCATAACTATTTGCCATAAAAAAGGAAAATTTCTTCATTTTTGCTCCAAAATAAAGAAAATTTTTGCTTTTATGCCTCTAAATATGTGGAATTTCTGTCTTTGTCCCCCAAAACAAAGGGAATTTCTGTATTTTTGCCCCAAAATAAGGAAAGTTTCTGACTTATTACCCCGAAATAAGTGAAATTTCTGCAATTTTTCCCCAAAATGAGGGAAATTTCTCCCTTTTTGCCCCCAAATAACGGGAATTTCAGCCTTTTTACCTCAAAATAAGGGGAATTTCTGAATTTTTGCCCCAAAATATGGGAAATTTCTGCCTTTTTGCCCCAAAATAAGAAAAATTTCTGCAATTTTGTACCAAAATAAAAGAAATTTCTGCATTTTTGCTTCCAAATAGAAAAATTTCTATTTTTTTTTCTGAAAATAAGTCAAATTTCTGAAATTTTGGCCCAAAATAAGTGAAATTTCTATAATTTTGCCCCAAAATAAGTGAAATTTCTGGAATTTTGCCCCAAAATAAGTGGAATTTCTGAGTTTTACCCTAAAATAAGGAGAATTTCTCTCTTTTTGCCCCAACATATAGGGAATTTCTGCCTTTTTGCCCCACAATTAGGGGAATTTCTGCAATTTTGCTCCAAAATACGGGGAATTTCTGCCTTTTTGCCCGAAAATAAGAATGCATACCTTTTTGCCATAAAAAAGCATAATTTCTTCATTTTTGCTCCAAAATAAAAGGAATTTCTGCTTTTTGACTCTAAATAAGTGGAATTTCTGTCTTTCCCCCCCCCTCCCAAAAAAGGGATTTCTGTCTTTTTTGTTCCAAAATAAGGAAAATTTCTGACTTATTACCCTGAAATAAGTGAAATTTCTACAATTTTGCCCCAAAAAAGGGAAATTTCTGCCTTTTTGCCCCCAAATAAGGGGAATTTCAGCCTTTTTACCTCAAAATAAGGGGAATTTCTGCATTTTTGCCACAAAATATTAGGAATTTCTGCCTTTTTGCCCCAAAATAAGGAAAATTTCTGCCTTTTTGCCCCAAAATAAGGAAAATTTCTGCCTTTTTTTCCTGAAATAAGTGAAATTTCTGCAATTTTGCCCCAAAATAAGGGAAATTTCTGCAATTTTGTACCAAAATAAAAGAAATTTCTGCCTTTTTGCTTCCAAATAAGAAAATTTCTGCTTTTTTTCTGAAATAAGTTAAATTTCTGAAATTTTTCCCCAAAATAAGTGAAATTTCTACAATTTTGCCCCAAAATAAGTGAAATTTCTGGAATTTTGCCTCAAGATAATTGGAATTTCATAGTTTTGACCCAAAATAAGGAGAATTTCTGTCTTTTTGCCTCAACATATAGGGAATTTCTGACTTTTTACACAACAATTAAGGCAATTTCTGCAATTTTGCTCCAAAATACGGGGAATTTCTGCCTTTTTGCCCGAAAATAAGAAGAATGCATACCTTTTTGCCATAAAAAAGGAAAATTTCTTCATTTTTGCTCCAAAATAAGGGGAATTTCTGCTTTTATGCCTCTAAATATGTGGAATTTCTGTCTTTGTCCCCAATACAAATAGAATTTCTGTCTTTTTGCTCCAAAATAAGGAAAATTTGTGACTTATTACCCTGAAATAAGTTAAATTTCTGCAATTTTGCCCCAAAATAAGTAAAATTTCTGCAATTTTGCCCCAAAATAAGTGAAATTTCTACAATTTTGCCCCAAAATAAGTGAAATTTCTGGAATTTTGCCCCAAAATAAGTGGAATATCTGAGTTTTGCCCCAAAATAAAAAGAATTTCTGTCTTTTTGCCTCAACATATAGGGAATTTCTGCCTTTTTGCCCCACAATTAGGGGAATTTCTGCAATTTTGCTCCAAAATATGGGGAATTTCTGCCTTTTTGCCCGAAAATAAGAATGCATACCTTTTTGCCATAAAAAAGGAAAATTTCTTCATTTTTGCTCCAAAATAAAGGGAATTTTTGCTTTTTTGCCTCTAAATAAGTGGAATTTCTGTCTTTTTCCCCCAAAACAAAGGTAATTTCTGTCTTTTTTGCCCAAAAATAAGGAAAATTTCTGACTTATTACCCTGAAGTAAGTGAAATTTATGCAATTTTGCCCCAAAATAAGGGGAATTTCTGCTTTTTTGTCTCTAATTAAGTGGAATTTATGTATTTTTTCCCCAAAACAAAGGGAATTTCTGTCTTTTTTGCACAAAATAAGGAAAATTTCTGACTTACTACCATGAAATAAGGGAAATTTCTGGAATTTTGCCCCAAATAAGGGAAATTTCTGCCTTTTTGCCCGAAAATAAGAAGAATGCATAACTATTTGCCATAAAAAATAAAAATTTCTTCATTTTTGCTCCAAAATAAAGAAAATTTTTGCTTTTATGCCTCTAAATATGTGGAATTTCTGTCTTTGTCCCCCAAAACAAAGGGAATTTCTGTATTTTTGCCCCAAAATAAGGAAAGATTCTGACTTATTACCCTGAAATAAGTGAAATTTCTGCAATTTTTCCCCAAAATGAGGGAAATTTCTCCCTTTTTGCCCCAAAATAATGGGAATTTCAGCCTTTTTACCTCAAAATAAGGGCAATTTCTGAATTTTTGCCCCAAAATATGGGAAATTTCTGCCTTTTTGCCCCAAAATAAGAAAAATTTCTGCAATTTTGTACCAAAATAAAAGAAATTTCTGCATTTTTGCGTCCAAATAGAAAAATTTCTATTTTTTTTTTCTGAAAATAAGTCAAATTTCTGAAATTTTGGCCCAAAATAAGTGAAATTTCTAGAATTTTGCCCCAAAATAAGTGAAATTTCTGGAATTTTGCCCCAAAATAAGTGGAATTTCTGAGTTTTACCCTAAAATAAGGAGAATTTCTGTCTCTTTTCCCCAACATATAGGGAATATCTGCCTTTTTGCCCCACAATTAGGGGAATTTCTGCAATTTTGCTCCAAAATACGGGGAGTTTCTGCCTTTTTGCCCGAAAATAAGAATGCATACCTTTTTGCCATAAAAAAGGAAAATTTCTTCATTTTTGCTCCAAAATAAAAGGAATTTCTGCTTTTTGACTCTAAATAAGTGGAATTTCTGTCTTTTTCCCCCGCAAAAAAAGGGGATTTCTGTCTTTTTTGTTCCAAAATAAGGAAAATTTCTGACTTTTTTTCCTGAAATAAGTGAAATTTCTGCAATTTTGCCCCAAAATAAGTGAAATTTCTGCTTTTTTGCCTCCAAATAAGGGAATTTCAGACTTTTTACCCCAAAATAAAAGGAATTTCTGCATTTTTGCACCAAAATATGGGAAATTTCTGCCTTTTTGCCCCAAAATAAGAAAAATTTCTGCAATTTTGTACCAAAATAAAAGAAATTTCTGCCTTTTTGCCCCAAAATAAGAAAATTTCTGCTTTTTTTTCTGAAATAACTGAAATTTCTGCAATTTTACCCCAAAATAAGTGAAATTTCTGAGTTTTGCCACAAAATAAGGAGAATTTCTGTTTTTTTGGCCCAACATATAATAAATTTCTGCCTTTTTGCCCCACAATAAGGGGAATTTCTGCAATTTTGCTCCAAAATACGAGGAATTTCTGCCTTTTTGTCTGAAAATAAGAAGAATGCTTACCTTTTTGCCATAAAAAAAGAAAATTTTTTCATTTTTGCTCCAAAATAAGAAGAATTTCTGTTTTCTTACTCTAAATAATTCGAATTTCTGTTTTTTCCCCCAAAACAAAGGGAATTTCTTTCTTTTTTGCCCCAAAATAAAGAAAATTTCTGATTTATTACCCTGAAATAATGAAATTTCTGCAATTTTGCCTCAAAATAAGAGAAATTTCTGCCTTTTTGCCCCCAAATAAGGGGAATTTCAGCCTTTTTACCTCAAAATACGGAAAATTTCTGAATTTTTGCTTCAAAATATGGGAAATTTAGCCTTTTTGCCCCAAAATAAGAAAATTTTTGCTTTTTTTCCTTGAAATAAGTGAAATTTCTGAAATTTTGCCCCAAAATAAGTGAAATTTCTGCAATTTGGCCCCAAAATATGGAAATTTCTGAAATTTTTCCCCAAAATAAGTGGAATTTCATAGTTTTGCTACAAAATAAGAAGAATGTCTGTCTTTTTGCCCAAACATATAGGGAATTTGTGCCTTTTTGCCACACAATTAGGGGAATTTCTGCAATGTTGCTCAAAATACGGGGAATTTCTGCCTTTTTGCCTGAAAATAAGAAAAATGCATACATTTTTGCCATAAAAAAGAGAAATTTCTTCATTTTTGCTCCAAAATAAGGGGAATTTCTGCCTTTTTGACTCTAAATAAGTGGAATTTCTGTCTTTTTCCCCCAAAACAAAGGAAATTTCTGTCTTTTTTGTTCCAAAATAAGGAAAATTTCTTACTTATTACCCTGAAATAAGTGAAATTTCTGCAATTTTGCCCCAAAATAAGGGAAATTACTGCCATTTTACCCCCAAATAAGGGGAATTTCAGCCTTTTTACCTCAAAATAAGAGGAATTTCTGCATTTTTGCCACAAAATATTAGGAATTTCTGTTTTTTGCCCCAAAATAAGGAAAATTTCTGCCTTTTTTTACTGACATAAGTGAAATTTCTGCAATTTTGCCCCAAAATAAGTGAAATTTCTGCAATTTTGCCCGAAAATAAGGTAAATTTCTGGAATTTTGCCCCAAATAAATGGAATTTCTGAGTTTTGCCCCAAAATAAGGAGAATTTCTGTCTTTTTGCTCCAACATATAGGGAATTTCTACCTTTTTGCCTGACAATTAGGGGAATTTCTGCAATTTTGCTCCAAAATACGGGGAATTTCTGCCTTTTTGCCCGAAAATAAGAAGAATGCATACCTTTTTGCCATATAAAAGGGAAATTTCTTCATTTTTGCTCCAAAATAAGGAAAATTTCTGCTTTTTTGCCTCTAAATAAGTGTAATTTCTGTTTTTTTCCCCCAAAACAGAGGGAATTTCTGTCTTTTTTGCCCCAAAATAAGGAAAATTTCTGCCTTTTTCCCTGAAATAAGTGAAATTTCTGCAATTTTGGCCCAAAATAAGTAAAATTTCTGCCTTTTTGCCCCCAAATAAGGGGAATTTTAGCCTTTTTTCCTCAAAATAAGGGGAATTTCTGCATTTTTGCCCCAAAATATGGGAAATTTCTGCCTTTTTGCCCCAAACTAAGAAAAATTTCTGCAATTTTGTACCAAAATAAAAGAAATTTTTGCCCTTTTGCTTCCAAATAAAAAAATTTCTACTTTTTTTCTGAAAAAAGTGAAATTTCTGAAATTTTTCCCCAAAATAAGTGAAATTTCTACAATTTTGCCCCAAAATCAGTGAAATTTCTGGAATTTTGCCTCAAAATAATTGGAATTTCATAGTTTTGACCCAAAATAAGGAGAATTTCTGTCTTTTTGCCTCAACATATAGGGAATTTATGACTTTTTACACCACAATTAAGGCAATTTCTGCAATTTTGCTCCAAAATACGGGGAATTTCTGCCTTTTTGCCCGAAAATAAGAAGAATGCATACCTTTTTGCCATAAAAAAGGAAAATTTCTTCATTTTTGCTCCAAAATAAGGGGAATTTCTGCTTTTATGTCTCTAAATATGTGGAATTTCTGTCTTTGTCCCCAATACAAATAGAATTTCTGTCTTTTTGCTCCAAAATAAGGAAAATTTGTGACTTATTACCCTGAAATAAGTTAAATTTCTGCAATTTTGCCCCAAAATAAGTAAAATTTCTGCAATTTTGCCCCAAAATAAGTGAAATTTCTATAATTTTGCCCCAAAATAAGTGAAATTTCTGGAATTTTGCCCCAAAATAAGTGGAATATCTGAGTTTTGCCCCAAAATAAAAAGAATTTCTGTCTTTTTGCTTCAACATATAGGGAATTTCTGCCTTTTTGCCCCACAATTAGGGGAATTTCTGCAATTTTGCTCCAAAATACGGGGAATTTCTGCCTTTTTGCCCGAAAATAAGAATGCATACCTTTTTGCCATAAAAAAGGAAAATTTCTTCATTTTTGCTCCAAAATAAAGGGAATTTTTGCTTTTTGCCTCTAAATAAGTGGAATTTCTGTCTTTTTCCCCCAAAACAAAGGTAATTTCTGTCTTTTTTGCCCAAAAATAATGAAATTTTCTGACTTATTACCCTGAAGTAAGTGAAATTTATGCAATTTTGCCCCAAAATAAGGGGAATTTCTGCTTTTTTGTCTCTAATTAAGTGGAATTTATGTATTTTTTCCCCAAAACAAAGGGAATTTCTGTCTTTTTTGCACAAAATAAGGAAAATTTCTGACTTATTACCATGAAATAAGGGAAATTTCTGGAATTTTGCCCCAAATAAGGGAAATTTCTGCCTTTTTGCCCAAAAAATAAGAAGAATGCATAACTATTTGCCATAAAAAAGGAAAATTTCTTCATTTTTGCTCCAAAATAAAGAAAATTTTTGCTTTTATGCCTCTAAATATGTGGAATTTCTGTCTTTGTCCCCCAAAACAAAGGGAATTTCTGTATTTTTGCCCCAAAATAAGGAAAGTTTCTGACTTATTACCCTGAAATAAGTGAAATTTCTGCAATTTTTCCCCAAAATGAGGGAAATTTCTCCCTTTTTGCCCCCAAATAACGGGAATTTCAGCCTTTTTACCTCAAAATAAGGGGAATTTCTGAATTTTTGCCCCAAAATATGGGAAATTTCTGCCTTTTTGCCCCAAAATAAGAAAAATTTCTGCAATTTTGTACCAAAATAAAAGAAATTTCTGCATTTTTGCTTCCAAATAGAAAAATTTCTATTTTTTTTTCTGAAAATAAGTGAAATTTCTGGAATTTAGCCCCAAAATAAGTGGAATTTCTGAGTTTTACCCTAAAATAAGGAGAATTTCTCTCTTTTTGCCCCAACATATAGGGAATTTCTGCCTTTTTGCCCCACAATTAGGGGAATTTCTGCAATTTTGCTCCAAAATACGGGGAATTTCTGCCTTTTTGCCCGAAAATAAGAATGCATACCTTTTTGCCATAAAAAAGCATAATTTCTTCATTTTTGCTCCAAAATAAAAGGAATTTCTGCTTTTTGACTCTAAATAAGTGGAATTTCTGTCTTTCCCCCCCCCCCAAAAAAAGGGATTTCTGTCTTTTTTGTTCCAAAATAAGGAAAATTTCTGACTTATTACCCTGAAGTAAGTGAAATTTCTACAATTTTGCCCCAAAAAAGGGAAATTTCTGCCTTTTTGCCCCCAAATAAGGGGAATTTCAGCCTTTTTACCTCAAAATAAGGGGAATTTCTGCATTTTTGCCACAAAATATTAGGAATTTCTGCCTTTTTGCCCCAAAATAAAGAAAATTTCTGCCTTTTTGCCCCAAAATAAGGAAAATTTCTGCCTTTTTTTCCTGAAATAAGTGAAATTTCTGCAATTTTGCCCCAAAATAAGGGAAATTTCTGCAATTTTGTACCAAAATAAAAGAAATTTCTGCCTTTTTGCTTCCAAATAAGAAAATTTCTGCTTTTTTTCTGAAATAAGTTAAATTTCTGAAATTTTTCCCCAAAATAAGTGAAATTTCTACAATTTTGCCCCAAAATAAGTGAAATTTCTGGAATTTTGCCTCAAGATAATTGGAATTTCATAGTTTTGACCCAAAATAAGGAGAATTTCTGTCTTTTTGCCTCAACATATAGGGAATTTCTGACTTTTTACACAACAATTAAGGCAATTTCTGCAATTTTGCTCCAAAATACGGGGAATTTCTGCCTTTTTGCCCGAAAATAAGAAGAATGCATACCTTTTTGCCATAAAAAAGGAAAATTTCTTCATTTTTGCTCCAAAATAAGGGGAATTTCTGCTTTTATGCCTCTAAATATGTGGAATTTCTGTCTTTGTCCCCAATACAAATAGAATTTCTGTCTTTTTGCTCCAAAATAAGGAAAATTTGTGACTTATTACCCTGAAATAAGTTAAATTTCTGCAATTTTGCCCCAAAATAAGTAAAATTTCTGCAATTTTGCCCCAAAATAAGTGAAATTTCTACAATTTTGCCCCAAAATAAGTGAAATTTCTGGAATTTTGCCCCAAAATAAGTGGAATATCTGAGTTTTGCCCCAAAATAAAAAGAATTTCTGTCTTTTTGCCTCAACATATAGGGAATTTCTGCCTTTTTGCCCCACAATTAGGGTAATTTCTGCAATTTTGCTCCAAAATACGGGGAATTTCTGCCTTTTTGCCCGAAAATAAGAATGCATACCTTTTTGCCATAAAAAAGGAAAATTTCTTCATTTTTGCTCCAAAATAAAGGGAATTTTTGCTTTTTTGCCTCTAAATAAGTGGAATTTCTGTCTTTTTCCCCCAAAACAAAGGTAATTTCTGTCTTTTTTGCCCAAAAATAAGGAAATTTTCTGACTTATTACCCTGAAGTAAGTGAAATTTATGCAATTTTGCCCCAAAATAAGGGGAATTTCTGCTTTTTTGTCTCTAATTAAGTGGAATTTATGTATTTTTTCCCCAAAACAAAGGGAATTTCTGTCTTTTTTGCGCAAAATAAGGAAAATTTCTGACTTACTACCATGAAATAAGGGAAATTTCTGGAATTTTGCCCCAAATAAGGGAAATTTCTGCCTTTTTGCCCGAAAATAAGAAGAATGCATAACTATTTGCCATAAAAAAGGAAAATTTCTTCATTTTTGCTCCAAAATAAAGAAAATTTTTGCTTTTATGCCTCTAAATATGTGGAATTTCTGTCTTTGTCCCCCAAAACAAAGGGAATTTCTGTATTTTTGCCCCAAAATAAGGAAAGATTCTGACTTATTACCCTGAAATAAGTGAAATTTCTGCAATTTTTCCCCAAAATGAGGGAAATTTCTCCCTTTTTGCCCCAAAATAATGGGAATTTCAGCCTTTTTACCTCAAAATAAGGGGAATTTCTGAATTTTTGCCCCAAAATATGGGAAATTTCTGCCTTTTTGCCCCAAAATAAGAAAAATTTCTGCAATTTTGTACCAAAATAAAAGAAATTTCTGCATTTTTGCGTCCAAATAGAAAAATTTCTATTTTTTTTTCTGAAAATAAGTCAAATTTCTGAAATTTTGGCCCAAAATAAGTGAAATTTCTAGAATTTTGCCCCAAAATAAGTGAAATTTCTGGAATTTTGCCCCAAAATAAGTGGAATTTCTGAGTTTTACCCTAAAATAAGGAGAATTTCTGTCTCTTTTCCCCAACATATAGGGAATATCTGCCTTTTTGCCCCACAATTAGGGGAATTTCTGCAATTTTGCTCCAAAATACGGGGAATTTCTGCCTTTTTGCCCGAAAATAAGAATGCATACCTTTTTGCCATAAAAAAGGAAAATTTCTTCATTTTTGCTCCAAAATAAAAGGAATTTCTGCTTTTTGACTCTAAATAAGTGGAATTTCTGTCTTTTTCCCCCGCAAAAAAAGGGGATTTCTGTCTTTTTTGTTCCAAAATAAGGAAAATTTCTGACTTTTTTTCCTGAAATAAGTGAAATTTCTGCAATTTTGCCCCAAAATAAGTGAAATTTCTGCTTTTTTGCCTCCAAATAAGGGAATTTCAGACTTTTTACCCCAAAATAAAAGGAATTTCTGCATTTTTGCACCAAAATATGGGAAATTTCTGCCTTTTTGCCCCAAAATAAGAAAAATTTCTGCAATTTTGTACCAAAATAAAAGAAATTTCTGCCTTTTTGCCCCAAAATAAGAAAATTTCTGCTTTTTTTTCTGAAATAACTGAAATTTCTGCAATTTTACCCCAAAATAAGTGAAATTTCTGAGTTTTGCCACAAAATAAGGAGAATTTCTGTTTTTTTGGCCCAACATATAATAAATTTCTGCCTTTTTGCCCCACAATAAGGGGAATTTCTGCAATTTTGCTCCAAAATACGAGGAATTTCTGCCTTTTTGTCTGAAAATAAGAAGAATGCTTACCTTTTTGCCATAAAAAAAGAAAATTTTTTCATTTTTGCTCCAAAATAAGAAGAATTTCTGTTTTCTTACTCTAAATAATTCGAATTTCTGTTTTTTCCCCCAAAACAAAGGGAATTTCTTTCTTTTTTGCCCCAAAATAAAGAAAATTTCTGATTTATTACCCTGAAATAATGAAATTTCTGCAATTTTGCCTCAAAATAAGAGAAATTTCTGCCTTTTTGCCCCCAAATAAGGGGAATTTCAGCCTTTTTACCTCAAAATACGGAAAATTTCTGAATTTTTGCTTCAAAATATGGGAAATTTAGCCTTTTTGCCCCAAAATAAGAAAATTTTTGCTTTTTTTCCTTGAAATAAGTGAAATTTCTGAAATTTTGCCCCAAAATAAGTGAAATTTCTGCAATTTGGCCCCAAAATATGGAAATTTCTGAAATTTTTCCCCAAAATAAGTGGAATTTCATAGTTTTGCTACAAAATAAGAAGAATGTCTGTCTTTTTGCCCAAACATATAGGGAATTTGTGCCTTTTTGCCACACAATTAGGGGAATTTCTGCAATGTTGCTCAAAATACGGGGAATTTCTGCCTTTTTGCCTGAAAATAAGAAAAATGCATACATTTTTGCCATAAAAAAGAGAAATTTCTTCATTTTTGCTCCAAAATAAGGGGAATTTCTGCCTTTTTGACTCTAAATAAGTGGAATTTCTGTCTTTTTCCCCCAAAACAAAGGAACTTTCTGTCTTTTTTGTTCCAAAATAAGGAAAATTTCTTACTTATTACCCTGAAATAAGTGAAATTTCTGCAATTTTGCCCCAAAATAAGGGAAATTACTGCCTTTTTACCCCCAAATAAGGGGAATTTCAGCCTTTTTACCTCAAAATAAGAGGAATTTCTGCATTTTTGCCACAAAATATTAGGAATTTCTGTTTTTTGCCCCAAAATAAGGAAAATTTCTGCCTTTTTTCACTGACATAAGTGAAATTTCTGCAATTTTGCCCCAAAATAAGTGAAATTTCTGCAATTTTGCCGGAAAATAAGGTAAATTTCTGGAATTTTGCCCCAAATAAATGGAATTTCTGAGTTTTGCCCCAAAATAAGGAGAATTTCTGTCTTTTTGCTCCAACATATAGGGAATTTCTACCTTTTTGCCTGACAATTAGGGGAATTTCTGCAATTTTGCTCCAAAATACGGGGAATTTCTGCCTTTTTGCCCGAAAATAAGAAGAATGCATACCTTTTTGCCATATAAAAGGGAAATTTCTTCATTTTTGCTCCAAAATAAGGAAAATTTCTGCTTTTTTGCCTCTAAATAAGTGTAATTTCTGTTTTTTTCCCCCAAAACAGAGGGAATTTCTGTCTTTTTTGCCCCAAAATAAGGAAAATTTCTGCCTTTTTCCCTGAAATAAGTGAAATTTCTGCAATTTTGGCCCAAAATAAGTAAAATTTCTGCCTTTTTGCCCCCAAATAAGGGGAATTTTAGCCTTTTTTCCTCAAAATAAGGGGAATTTCTGCATTTTTGCCCCAAAATATGGGAAATTTCTGCCTTTTTGCCCCAAACTAAGAAAAATTTCTGCAATTTTGTACCAAAATAAAAGAAATTTTTGCCTTTTTGCTTCCAAATAAAAAAATTTCTACTTTTTTTCTGAAAAAAGTGAAATTTCTGAAATTTTGCCCCAAAATAAGTGAAATTTCTACAATTTTGCCCCAAAATAAGTGAAATTTCTGGAATTTTGCCCCAAAATAAGTGTAATTTCTGAGTTTTGCCCAAAAATAAGGAGAAATTCTGTATTTTTGCCTCAACATATTGGGAATTTCTGCATTTTTGCCTCACAATTTGGGAAATTTCTGCAATTTTGCTCTAAAATAAGGGGAATTTCTGCCTTTTTGCCCAAAAATAAGAAGAATGCATACCTTTATGCCCTTAAAAAAGTGAAATTTCTTAATTTTTGCTCCAAAATAAGGGGAATTTCTGCTTTTTTGCCTCTAAAAAAGTGGAATTTCTGTCTTTTTCCCCCCAAAACAAAGGTTATTTCTGTTTTCTGGCTCCAAAATAAGTTAAATTTCTGACTTATTACCCTGAAATAAGTGAAATTTCTGCAATTTTGCCCCAAAATAAGAGAAATTTCTGCCTTTTTGCCCCCAAATAAAGGGAATTTCAGCCTTTTACCTCAACATAAGAGAAATTTCTGCATTTTTAACCCAAAATATGGGAAATTTCTGCCTTTTTGCCCCAAAATAAAAAAAATTCTGCATTTTGTAACAAAATAAAAGAAATTTCTGCCTTTTGGCCCCAAAATAAGAAAATTTCTGCTTTTTTTTCTGAAATAAGTGAAATTTCTGCAATTTTGCCCCAAAATAATTTAAATTTCTGAGTTTTGCCCTATAATAAGGAGAATTTCTGTCTTTTTGCCCCAACATATAGGGAATTAGTGCATTTTTGCGCCACAATTAGGGGAATTTTCGCAATTTTGCTCTAAAATACGGGGAATTTCTGCCTTTTTTGTCCGAAAATAATGATAATGCATACCTTTTTGCCATAAAAAAGGGAATTTTCTTCATTTTTCTCCAAAATGAGGGGAATTTTTGCTTTTATGCCTCTAAATAAGTGGAATTTCTGTCTTTTTCCCCCAAAACAAAGGGAATTTCTGTCTTTTTTGCCCCAAAATAAGGAAAATTTCTGACTTATTACTCTGAAATAAGTGAAATTTCTGCAATTTTGCCCCAAAATAAGAGAAATTTCTGTTTTTTAACCCCAAATAAGGGGAATTTCAGCATTTTACCTCAAAATAAGGGGAATTTCTGCATTTTTTCCCCAAAATATGGGAAATGTTTGCCTTTTTGCCAAAAATAAGAAAAAATTTCTGCAATTTTGTACCAAAATATGGGAAATATCTGACTTTTTGCCCCAAAATAAGGAAAATTTCTGCCTTTTTTCTCTGAAATAAGTGAAATTTCTCCAATTTTGTCCCAAAATAAGTGCAATTTCTGCAATTTTGCCCCAAAATAAGGGAAATTTCTGGAATTTTGCCCCGAAATATGTGGAATTTCTGAGTTTTGCCCCAAAATAAGCAGAATTTATGTCTTTTTGCCCCAACATATAGGGAATTTCTGCCTTTTTGCCCCACAATTAGGTTAATTTCTGCAATTTTGTTCCAAAATACAGAGAATTTCTGCCTTTTTGCCCGAAATAAGAAGAATGCATACCTTTTTGCCATAAAAAAGGGAAATTTCTGTAATTTTGCTCCAAAATAAGGGGAATTTCTGCTTTTTGCCTCTAAATATGTGGAGTTTCTCTCTTTTTCCCCCAAAACAAAGAAAATTTTTGTCTTTTTTGCAACAAAATAAAGAAATTTTCTGACTTATTACCCTGAAATAAGTGAAATTTCTGCAATTTTGCCCCAAAATAAGGGAAATTTCTGCCCTTTTGCCCCCAAATAAGAGAAATTTCACCCTTTTACCTCAAAATAAGGAGAATTTCTGCATTTTTGCAACAAAATATTAGGAATTTCTGCATTTTTGCCCCAAAATAAGGAAAATTTCTGCCTTTTTTCCCTGAAATAAGTGAAATTTCTGCAATTTTGCCCCAAAATAAGGGACATCTCTGGAATTTTGCCCCAAAATAAGTGGAATTTCTGAGTTTTGCCCCAAAATAAGGAAAATTTCTGTCTTTTTGCCCTAACATATAGGGAATTTCTGCCTTTTTGCCCCACAATTAGGGGAATTTCTAAAATTTTGCTCCGGAATACGGGGAATTTTTGCTTTTTAGGCCGAAAATAAAGGGAATGTATACCTTTTGCCACAAAAAACGGAAATCTTCATTTTTGCTTTAAAATAAGGGGAATTTCTGCTTTTTTGCCTCTAAATAAGTGGAATTTCTGTCTTTTTCCCCCAAAACAAAGGGAATTTCTGTATTTTTTGCCCCAAGATAAGGAAAATTTCTGACTTATCACCCTGAAATAAATGAAATTGCTGTATTTTGCCTCAAAATAAGAAAAATTTCTCCCTTTTTGCCCCCAAATAAGAGGAATTTCAGCCTTTTTACGTCAAAAAAAGGGAAATTTCTGCATTTTTGCCCCAAAATATGGGAACTTTCTGCGTTTTTGTTCCAAAATAATAAAAATTTCTTCAATTTTGTACCAAAATAAAAGAAATTTCTGCCTTTTTGCCCCAAAATAAAAAAATTTCTGCTTTTTTTCTGAAATAAGTGAAATTTCTGCAATTTTGCCCAAAATAAGTGAAATTTCTGCAATTTTGCCCCAAAATAAGGGAAATTTCTGGAATTTTGCCTCAAAATAAGTGTTATTTCTTAGTTTTGCCACAAAATAAGGAGAATTTCTGTCCTTTTGCCCCAACATATAGGGAATTTCTGCCTTTTTGCCCCACAATTAGGGGAATTTCTGCAATTTTGCTCCAAAATACGGAGAATTTCTGTTTTTTTGTTCGAAAATAAGAAGAATGCATACCTTTTTGCAATAAAAAAGGGAAATTTCTTCATTTTTGCTCCAAAATAAGGGGAATTTCTGCATTTGCCTCTAAATAAGTGGAATTTCTGTCTTTTTCCCCCAAAACAAAGGGAATTTCTGTCTTTTTTGCCCCAAATGAAGGAAAATTTCTGACTTATTACCCTGAAATAAATGAAATTTCTGCAATTTTGCCCCAAAATAAAGGAAATTTCTGCCTTTTTGCCCCCAAATAAGGGGAATTTCAGCCTTTTTACCTCAAAATATGGGGAATTTCTGCTTTTTTGCCTCTAAATAAGTGGAATTTCTGTCTTTTTTCTCTAAAACAAAAGGAATTTCTGGTTTTTTGTCCCAAAATAAGGAAAATTTCTGACTTTTTTTCCTTAAATAAGTGAAATTTCTGCTTCTTTGCCCCCAAATAAGGGAATTTCAGACTTTTTACCCCAAAATAAGGGGAATTTTTGCATTTTTGCCCCAAAATATGGGAAATTTCTGCCTTTTTGCCCCAAAATAAGAAAAATTAATGCAATTTTGTACCAAAATAAAAGAAATTTCTGCCTTTTTGCCCCAAAATAAGAAAATTTATGCTTTTTTTTCTGAAATAACTGAAATTTCTGCAATTTTGCCCCAAAATAAGTGAAATTTCTGAGTTTTGCCACAAAATAAGGAGAATTTCTGTCTCTTTGCCCCAACATATAAGGAATTTCTGCCTTTTTGCCCCACAATTAGAGGAATTTCTGCAATTTTGCTCCAAAATAGGAGGAATTTCTGCCTTTTTGTCTGAAAATAAGAAGAATGCATACCTTTTTGCCATAAAAAAGGGAAATTTTTTCATTTTTGCTCCAAAATAAGAAGAATTTCTGCTTTTTTCCTCTAAATAATTCGAATTTCTGTTTTTTCCCCCAAAACAAATGGAATTTCTGTCTTTTTTGCCCCAAAATAAAGAAAATTTCTGATTTATTACCCTGAAATAAGTGAAATTTCTGCAATTTTGCCTCTAAATAAAAGAAATTTCTGCCTTTTTGCACCCAAATAAGGGGAATTTCAGCCTTTTTACCTCAAAATAAGGGGAATTTCTGCATTTTTGCTTCAAAATATGGGAAATTTCTGCCTTTTTGCCCCAAAATAAAAAAATTTCTGCTTTTTTTCCCTGAAATAAGTGAAAGTTCTGAAATTTTGACCCAAAATAAGTGAAATTTCTGCAATTTGGCCCCAAAATATAGGAAATTTCTGGAATTTTGCCCCAAAATAAGTGGAATTTCTCAGTTTTGCCCCAAAATAAGAAGAATGTCTGTCTTTTTGCCCCAACATATAGGGAATTTCTGCCTTTTTGCCCCACTATTAGGGGAATTTCTGCAATGTTGCTCAAAATACAGGGAATTTCTGCGTTTTTGCCTGAAAATAAGAAGAATGCATAACTTTTTGCCATAAAAAAGTGAAATTTCTTCATTATTGCTCCAAAATAAGGGGAATTTCTGCATTTTTGACTCTAAATAAGTGGAATTTCTGTCTTTTTCCCCCAAAACAAAGGGAATTTCTGTCTTTTTTCTTCCAAAATAAAAAAAAAATTTCTTACTTATTACCCTGAAATAACTGAAATTTCTTCAATTTTGCCCCAAAATAAGGGAAATTACTGCCTTTTTGCCCCCAAATAAGGGTAATTTCAGCCTTTTTACCTCAAAATAAAAGGAATTTCTGCATTTTTGCCACAAAATATTAGGAATTTCTGATTTTTGCCCCAAAATAAGGAAAATTTCTGCCTTTTTTCCCTGAAATAAGTGATATTTCTGCAATTTTGCCCCAAAATAAGTGAAATTTCTGCAATTTTGTTCTAAAATAAGGTAAATTTCTGGAATTTTGCCCCAAATAAGTGGAATTTCTGAGTTTCGCCCCAAAATAAGGAGAATTTCTGTCTTTTTGCTCCAACATATAGGGAATTTCTACCTTTTTGCCTGACAATTAGGGGAATTTCTGCAATTTTGCTCTAAAATACGGGGAATTTCTGCCTTTTTGCCCGAAAATAAGAAGAATGCATAGCTTTTTGCCATATAAAAGGGAAATTTCTTCATTTTTGCTCCAAAATAAGGAAAATTTCTGCTTTTTTGCCTCTAAATAAGTGTAATTTCTGTTTTTTTTTCCCCAAAACAGAGGGAATTTCTGTCTTTTTTGCCCCAAAATAAAGAAAATTTCTGACTTATTACCCTGAAATAAGTGAAATTTCTGCAATTTTGCCCCAAAATAAGGAAAATTTCGGCCTTTTTACCCCCAAATAAGGGGAATTTCACCGATTCTACCTCAAAATAAAGGGAATTTCTGCATTTTTGCCACAAAATATTAGGAATTTCTGAATTTTTGCCCCAAAATAAAGAAAATTTCTGCCTTTTTTCCCTGAAATAAGTGAAATTTCTGCAATTTTGGCCCAAAATAAGTGAAATTTCTGCCTTTTTGCCCCCAAATAAGGGGAATTTTAGCCTTTTTACCTCAAAATAAGGGGAATTGCTGCATTTTTGCCCCAAAATATGGGAAATTTCTGCCTTTTTGCCCCAAAATAAGAAAAATTTCTGCAATTTTGTACCAAAATAAAAGAAATTTCTGCCCTTTTGCTTCCAAATAAAAAAATTTCTACTTTCTTTCTGAAAAAAGTGAAATTTCTGAAATTTTGCCCCAAAATAAGTGAAATTTCTACAATTTTGCCCCAAAATAAGTGAAATTTCTGGAATTTTGCCCCAAAATAAGTGGAATTTCTGAGTTTTGCACAAAAATAAGGAGAATTTCTGTATTTTTGCCTCAACATATTGGGAATTTCTGCATTTTTGCCCCACAATTTGGGAAATTTCTGCAATTTTGCTCTAAAATAAGGGGAATTTCTGCCTTTTTGCCCAAAAATAAGAAGAATGCAAACCTTTATGCCCTTAAATGGTGAAATTTCTTAATTTTTGCTCCAAAATAAGGGGAATTTCTGCTTTTTTGCCTCTAAAAAAGTGGAATTTCTGTCTTTTTCCCCCCAAAACAAAGGTTATTTCTGTTTTCTGGCTCCAAAATAAGTTAAATTTCTGACTTATTACCCTGAAATAAGTGAAATTTCTGCAATTTTGCCCCAAAATAAGTGAAATTTTTGCCTTTTTGCCCCCAAATAAAGGGAATTTCAGCCTTTTACCTCAAAATAAGAGAAATTTCTGCATTTTTACCCCAAAATATGGGAAATTTCTGCCTTTTTGCCCCAAAATAAAAAAAATTCTGCATTTTGTAACAAAATAAAAGAAATTTCTGCCTTTTGGCCCCAAAATATGAAAATTTCTGCTTTTTTTCTGAAATAAGTGAAATTTCTGCAATTTTGCCCCAAAATAATTTATATTTCTGAGTTTTGCCCTAAAATAAGGAGAATTTCTGTCTTTTTGCCCCAACATATAGGGAATTACTGCATTTTTGCGCCACAATTAGGGGAATTTTCGCAATTTTGCTCTAAAATACCGGGAATTTCTGCCTTTTTTGTCCGAAAATAATAATAATGCATACCTTTTTGCCATAAAAAAGGGAATTTTCTTCATTTTTCTCCAAAATGAGGGGAATTTTTGCTTTTAGGCCTCTAAATAAGTGGAATTTCTGTCTTTTTCCCCCAAAACAAAGGGAATTTCTGTCTTTTTTGCCCCAAAATAAGGAAAATTTCTGACTTATTACCCTGAAATAAGTGAAATTTCTGCAATTTTGCCCCAAAATAAAGGAAATTTCTGCCTTTTTGCCCCCAAATAAGGGGAATTTCAGCCTTTTTACCTCAAAATAAGGGGAATTTCTGCTTTTTGGCCTCTAAATAAGTGGAATTTCTGTCTTTTTTCTCTAAAACAAAAGGAATTTCTGTCTTTTTGCCCCAAAATAAGGAAAATTTCTGACTTTTTTTCCTTAAATAAGTGAAATTTCTGCTTTTTTGCCCCCAAATAAGGGAATTTCAGACTTTTTACCCCAAAATAAGGGGAATTTTTGCATTTTTGCCCCAAAATATGGGAAATTTCTGCCTTTTTGCCCCAAAATAAGAAAAATTAATGCATTTTGTACCAAAATAAAAGAAATTTCTGCCTTTTTGCCCCAAAATAAGAAAATTTATGCTTTTTTTCTGAAATAACTGAAATTTCTGCAATTTTGCCCCAAAATAAGTGAAATTTCTGAGTTTTGCCACAAAATAAGGAGAATTTCTGTCTCTTTACCCCAACATATAAGGAATTTCTGCCTTTTTGCCCCACAATTAGAGGACTTTCTGCAATTTTGCTCCAAAATATGGGGAATTTCTGCCTTTTTGTCTGAAAATAAGAAGAATGCATACCTTTTTGCCATAAAAAAGGGAATTTTTTTCATTTTTGCTCCAAAATAAGAAGAATTTCTGCTTTTTTCCTCTAAATAATTCGAATTTCTGTTTTTTCCCCCAAAACAAATAGAATTTCTTTCTTTTTTGCCCCAAAATAAAGAAAATTTCTGATTTATTACCCTGAAATAAGTGAAATTTATGCAATTTTGCCTCTAAATAAGAGAAATTTCTGCCTTTTTGCACCCAAATAAGGGGAATTTCAGCCTTTTTACCTCAAAATAAGGGGAATTTCTGCATTTTTGCTTCAAAATATGGGAAATTTCTGCCTTTTTGCCCCAAAATAAAAAAATTTCTGCTTTTTTTCCCTGAAATAAGTGAAATTTCTGAAATTTTGCCCCAAAATAAGTGAAATTTCTGCAATTTGGCCCCAAAATATAGGAAATTTCTGGAATTTTGCCCCAAAATAAGTGGAATTTCTCAGTTTTGCCCCAAAATAAGAAGAATGTCTGTCTTTTTGCCCCAACATACAGGGAATTTCTGCCTTTTTGCCCCACAATTAGGGGAATTTCTGCAATGTTGCTCAAAATACAGGGAATTTCTGCCTTTTTGCCTGAAAATAAGAAGAATGCATACCTTTTTGCCATAAAAAAAAATTTCTTCATTTTTGCTTCAAAATAAGGGGAATTTCTGCATTTTTGACTCTAAATAAGTGGAAGTTCTGTCTTTTTCCCCCAAAACAAAGGGAATTTCTGTCTTTTTTCTACCAAAATAAAAAAAAATTTCTTACTTATTACCCTGAAATAACTGAAATTTCTTCAATTTTGCCCCAAAATAAGGGAAATTACTGCCTTTTTGCCCCCAAATAAGGGTAATTTCAGCCTTTTTACCTCAAAATAAGGGGAATTTCTGCATTTTTGCCACAAAATATTAGGAATTTCTGATTTTTGCCCCAAAATAAAGAAAATTTCTGCCTTTTTTCCCTGAAATAAGTGAAATATCTGCAATTTTGCCCCAAAATAAGTGAAATTTCTGCAATTTTGTCCTAAAATAAGGTAAATTTCTGGAATTTTGCCCCAAATAAGTGGAATTTCTGAGTTTCGCCCCAAAATAAGGAGAATTTCTGTCTTTTTGCTCCAACATATAGGGAATTTCTACCTTTTTGCCCGACAATTAGAGGAATTTCTGCAATTTTGCTCCAAAATACGGGGAATTTCTGCCTTTTTGCACGAAAATAAGAAGAATGCATACCTTTTTGCCATATAAAAAAGAAATTTCTTCATTTTTGCTCCAAAATAAGGAAAATTTCTGCTTTTTTGCCTCTAAATAAGTGTAATTTCTGTTTTTTTCCCCTAAAACAGAGGGAATTTCTGTCTTTTTGCCCCAAAATAAAGAAAATTTCTGACTTATTACCCTGAAATAAGTGAAATTTCTGCAATTTTGCCCCAAAATAAGGAAAATTTCGGCCTTTTTACCCCCAAATAAGGGGAATTTCACCGATTCTACCTCAAAATAAAGGGAATTTCTGCATTTTTGCCACAAAATATTAGGAATTTCTGAATTTTTGCCCCAAAATAAAGAAAATTTCTGCCTTTTTTCCCTGAAATAAGTGAAATTTCTGCAATTTTGGCCCAAAATAAGTGAAATTTTTGCCCTTTTGCCCCCAAATAAGGGGAATTTTAGTCTTTTTACCTCAAAATAAGGGGAATTTCTGCATTTTTGCCCCAAAATATGGGAAATTTCTGCCTTTTTGCCCCAAACTAAGAAAAATTTCTGCAATTTTGTACCAAAATAAAAGAAATTTCTGCCCTTTTGCTTCCAAATAAAAAAATTTCTACTTTCTTTCTGAAAAAAGTGAAATTTCTGAAATTTTGCCCCAAAATAAGTGAAATTTCTACAATTTTGCCCCAAAATAAGTGAAATTTCTGGAATTTTGCCCCAAAATAAGTGGAATTTCTGAGTTTTGCACAAAAATAAGGAGAATTTCTGTATTTTTGCCTCAACATATTGGGAATTTCTGCATTTTTGCCCCACAATTTGGGAAATTTCTGCAATTTTGCTCTAAAATAAGGGGAATTTCTGCCTTTTTGCCCAAAAATAAGAAGAATGCATACCTTTATGCCCTTAAAAAATGAAATTTCTTAATTTTTGCTCCAAAATAAGGGGAATTTCTGCTTTTTTGCCTCTAAAAAAGTGGAATTTCTGTCTTTTTCCCCCCAAAACAAAGGTTGTTTCTGTTTTCTGGCTCCAAAATAAGTTAAATTTCTGACTTATTACCCTGAAATAAGTGAAATTTCTGCAATTTTGCCCCAAAATAAGAGAAATTTCTGCCTTTTTGCCCCCAAATAAAGGGAATTTCAGCCTTTTACCTCAAAATAAGAAAAATTTCTGCATTTTTACCCCAAAATATGGGAAATTTCTGCCTTTTTGCCCCAAAATAAAAAAAATTCTGCATTTTGTAACAAAATAAAAGAAATTTCTGCCTTTTGGCCCCAAAATAAGATAATTTCTGCTTTTTTTTTCTGAAATAAGTGAAATTTCTGCAATTTTGCCCCAAAATAATTTAAATTTCTGAGTTTTGCCCTAAAATAAGGAGAATTTCTGTCTTTTTGCCCCAACATATAGGGAATTACTGCATTTTTGCGCCACAATTAGGGGAATTTTCGCAATTTTGCTCTAAAATACGGGGAATTTCTGCCTTTTTTGTCCGAAAATAATAATAATGCATACCTTTTTGCCATAAAAAAGGGAATTTTCTTCATTTTTCTCCAAAATGAGGGGAATTTTTGCTTTTATGCCTCTAAATAAGTGGAATTTCTGTCTTTTTCCCCCAAAACAAAGGGAATTTCTGTCTTTTTTGCCCCAAAATAAGGAAAATTTCTGACTTATTACTCTGAAATAAGTGAAATTTCTGCAATTTTGCCCCAAAATAAGAGAAATTTCTGTTTTTTAACCCCAAATAAGGGGAATTTCAGCATTTTACCTCAAAATAAGGGGAATTTCTGCATTTTTTCCCCAAAATATGGGAAATTTTTGCATTTTTGCCAAAAATAAGAAAAAATTTCTGCAATTTTGTACCAAAATATGGGAAATTTCTGACTTTTTGCCCCAAAATAAGGAAAATTTCTGCCTTTTTTCTCTGAAATAAGTGAAATTTCTCCAATTTTGTCCCAAAATAAGTGCAATTTCTGCAATTTTGCCCCAAAATAAGGGAAATTTCTGGAATTTTGCCCCAAAATATGTGGAATTTCTGAGTTTTGCCCCAAAATAAGCAGAATTTCTGTCTTTTTGCCCCAACATATAGGGAATTTCTGCCTTTTTGCCCCACAATTAGGTTAATTTCTGCAATTTTGTTCCAAAATACAGAGAATTTCTGCCTTTCTGCCCGAAAATAAGAAGAATGCATACCTTTTTGCCATAAAAAAGGGAAATTTCTGTAATTTTGCTCCAAAATAAGGGGAATTTCTGCTTTTTGCCTCTAAATATGTGGAGTTTCTCTCTTTTTCCCCCAAAACAAAGAAAATTTCTGTCTTTTTTGCAACAAAATAAAGAAATTTTCTGACTTATTACCCTGAAATAAGTGAAATTTCTGCAATTTTGCCCCAAAATAAGGGAAATTTCTGCCCTTTTGCCCCCAAATAAGAGGAATTTCACCCTTTTACCTCAAAATAGGGAGAATTTTTGCATTTTTGCCCCAAAATATGGGAAATTTCTGCCTTTTTGCCCCAAAATAAGAAAAATTAATGCAATTTTGTACCAAAATAAAAGAAATTTCTGCCTTTTTGCCCCAAAATAAGAAAATTTATGCTTTTTTTTCTGAAATAACTGAAATTTCTGCAATTTTGCCCCAAAATAAGTGAAATTTCTGAGTTTTGCCACAAAATAAGGAGAATTTCTGTCTCTTTGCCCCAACATATAAGGAATTTCTGCCTTTTTGCCCCACAATTAGAGGAATTTCTGCAATTTTGCTCCAAAATACGAGGATTTTCTGCCTTTTTGTCTGAAAATAAGAAGAATGCATACCTTTTTGCCATAAAAAAGGGAAATTTTTTCATTTTTGCTCCAAAATAAGAAGAATTTCTGCTTTTTTCCTCTAAATAATTCGAATTTCTGTTTTTTACCCCAAAACAAATAGAATTTTTGGTTTTTTGCCCCAAAATAAAGAAAATTTCTGATTTATTACCCTGAAATAAGTGAAATTTCTGCAATTTTGCCTCTAAATAAGAGAAATTTCTGCCTTTTTGCACCCAAATAAGGGGAATTTCAGCCTTTTTACCTCAAAATAAGGGGAATTTCTGCATTTTTGCTTCAAAATATGGGAAATTTCTGCCTTTTGCCCCAAAATAAAAAAATTTCTGCTTTTTTCCCTGAAATAAGTGAAATTTCTGAAATTTTGCCCCAAAATAAGTGAAATTTCTGCAATTTGGCCCCAAAATATAGGAAAAGTCTAGAATTTTGCCCCAAAATAAGTGGAATTTCTCAGTTTTGCCCCAAAATAAGAAGAATGTCTTTCTTTTTGCCCCAACATATAGGGAATTTCTGCCTTTTTGCCCCACAATTAGGGGAATTTCTGCAATGTTGCTCAAAATACAGGGAATTTCTGCCTTTTTGCCTGAAAATAAGAAGAATGCATACCTTTTTGCCATAAAAAGAAATTTCTTCATTTTTGCTTCAAAATAAGGGGAATTTCTGCATTTTTGACTCTAAATAAGTGGAAGTTCTGTCTTTTTCCCCCAAAACAAAGGGAATTTCTGTCTTTTTTCTTCCAAAATAAAAAAAAATTTCTTACTTATTACCCTGAAATAACTGAAATTTCTTCAATTTTGCCCCAAAATAAGGGAAATTACTGCCTTTTTGCCCCCAAATAAGGGTAATTCAGCCTTTTTACCTCAAAATAAGGGGAATTTCTGCATTTTTGCCACAAAATATTAGGAATTTCTGATTTTTGCCCCAAAATAAGGAAAATTTCTGCCTTTTTTCCCTGAAATAAGTGAAATTTCTGCAATTTTGCCCCAAAATAAGTGAAATTTCTGCAATTTTGTTCTAAAAAAGGTAAATTTCTGGAATTTTGCCCCAAATAAGTGGAATTTCTGAGTTTCGCCCCAAAATAAGGAGAATTTCTGTCTTTTTGCTCCAACATATAGGGAATTTCTACCTTTTTGCCCGACAATTAGGGGAATTTCTGCAATTTTGCTCCAAAATACGGGGAATTTCTGCCTTTTAGCCCGAAAATAAGAAGAATGCATACCTTTTTGCCATATAAAAAAGAAATTTCTTCATTTTTGCTCCAAAATAAGGAAAATTTCTGCTTTTTTGCCTCTAAATAAGTGTAATTTCTGTTTTTTACCCCAAAACAGAGGGAATTTCTGTCTTTTTTGCCCCAAAATAAGGAAAATTTCTGACTTATTACCCTGAAATAAGTGAAATTTCTGCAATTTTGCCCCAAAATAAGGAAAATTTCGGCCTTTTTACCCCCAAATAAGGGGAATTTCACCGATTCTACCTCAAAATAAACGGAATTTCTGCATTTTTGCCACAAAATATTAGGAATTTCTGAATTTTTGCCCCAAAATAAGGAAAATTTCTGCCTTTTTTCCCTGAAATAAGTGAAATTTCTGCAATTTTGGCCCAAAATAAGTGAAATTTCTGACTTTTTGCCCCCAAATAAGGGGAAATTTAGCCTTTTTACCTCAAAATAAGGGGAATTTCTGCATTTTTGCCCCAAAATATGGGAAATTTCTGCCTTTTTGCCCCAAACTAAGAAAAATTTCTGCAATTTTGTACCAAAATAAAAGAAATTTCTGCCCTTTTGCTTCCAAATAAAAAAATTTCTACTTTTTTTCTGAAAAAAGTGAAATTTCTGAAATTTTGCCCCAAAATAAGTGAAATTTCTACAATTTTGCCCCAAAATAAGTGAAATTTCTGGAATTTTGCCCCAAAATATGTGGAATTTCTGAGTTTTGCACAAAAATAAGGAGAATTTCTGTATTTTTGCCTCAACATATTGGGAATTTCTGCATTTTTGCCCCACAATTTGGGAAATTTCTGCAATTTTGCTCTAAAATAAGGGGAATTTCTGCCTTTTTGCCCAAAAATAAGAAGAATGCATACCTTTATGCCCTTAAAAAGTGAAATTTCTTAATTTTTGCTCCAAAATAAGGGGAACTTCTGCTTTTTTGCCTCTAAAAAAAGTGGAATTTCTGTCTTTTTCCCCCCAAAACAAAGGTTATTTCTGTTTTCTGGCTCCAAAATAAGTTAAATTTCTGACTTATTACCCTGAAATAAGTGAAATTTCTGCAATTTTGCCCCAAAATAAGAGAAATTTCTGCCTTTTTGCCCCCAAATAAAGGGAATTTCAGCCTTTTACCTCAAAATAAGAGAAATTTCTGCATTTTTACCCCAAAATATGGGAAATTTCTGCCTTTTTGCCCCAAAATTAAAAAAAATTCTGCATTTTGTAACAAAATAAAAGAAATTTCTGCCTTTTGGCCCCAAAATAAGAAAATTTCTGCTTTTTTTTCTGAAATAAGTGAAATTTCTGCAATTTTGCCCCAAAATAATTCAAATTTCTGAGTTTTGCCCTAAAATAAGGAGAATTTCTGTCTTTTTGCCCCAACATATAGGGAATTACTGCATTTTTGCGCCACAATTAGGGGAATTTTCACAATTTTGCTCTAAAATACGGGGAATTTCTGCCTTTTTTGTCCGAAAATAATAATAATGCATACCTTTTTGCCATAAAAAAGGGAATTTTCTTCATTTTTCTCCAAAATGTGGGGAATTTTTGCTTTTATGCCTCTAAATAAGTGGAATTTCTGTCTTTTTCCCCCAAAACAAAGGGAATTTCTGTCTTTTTTGCCCCAAAATAAAGAAAATTTCTGACTTATTACTCTGATATAAGTGAAATTTCTGCAATTTTGCCCCAAAATAAGAGAAATTTCTGTTTTTTAACCCCAAATAACGGGAATTTCACCGATTCTACCTCAAAATAAAGGGAATTTCTGCATTTTTGCCACAAAATATTAGGATTTTCTGAATTTTTGCCCCAAAATAAGGAAAATTTCTGCCTTCTTTTCCTGAAATAAGTGAAATTTCTGCAATTTTGGCCCAAAATAATTGAAATTTCTGCCTTTTTGCCCCCAAATAAGGGGAATTTAGCCTTTTTACCTCAAAATAAGGGGAATTTCTGCATTTTTGCCCCAAAATATGGGAAATTTCTGCCTTTTTGCCCCAAACTAAGAAAAATTTCTGCAATTTTGTACCAAAATAAAAGAAATTTCTGCCCTTTTGCTTCCAAATAAAAAAATTTCTACTTTCTTTCTGAAAAAAGTGAAATTTCTGAAATTTTGCCCCAAAATAAGTGAAATTTCTACAATTTTGCCCCAAAATAAGTGAAATTTCTGGAATTTTGCCCCAAAATAAGTGGAATTTCTGAGTTTTGCACAAAAATAAGGAGAATTTCTGTATTTTTGCCTCAACATATTGGGAATTTCTGCATTTTTGCCCCACAATTTGGGAAATTTCTGCAATTTTGCTCTAAAATAAGGGGAATTTCTGCCTTTTTGCCCAAAAATAAGAAGAATGCATACCTTTATGCCCTTAAAAAGTGAAATTTCTTAATTTTTGCTCCAAAATAAGGGGAATTTCTGCTTTTTTGCCTCTAAAAAAAGTGGAATTTCTGTCTTTTTCCCCCCAAAACAAAGGTTATTTCTGTTTTCTGGCTCCAAAATAAGTTAAATTTCTGACTTATTACCCTGAAATAAGTGAAATTTCTGCAATTTTGCCCCAAAATAAGAGAAATTTCTGCCTTTTTGCCCCCAAATAAAGGGAATTTCAGCCTTTTACCTCAAAATAAGAGAAATTTCTGCATTTTTACCCCAAAATATGGGAAATTTCTGCCTTTTTGCCCCAAAATAAAAAAAAATTCTGCATTTTGTAACAAAATAAAAGAAATTTCTGCCTTTTGGCCCCAAAATAAGAAAATTTCTGCTTTTTTTTTCTGAAATAAGTGAAATTTCTGCAATTTTGCCCCAAAATAATTTAAATTTCTGAGTTTTGCCCTACAATAAGAGAATTTCTGTCTTTTTGCCCCAACATATAGGGAATTACTGCATTTTTGCGCCACAATTAGGGGAATTTTCGCAATTTTGCTCTAAAATACGGGGAATTTCTGCCTTTTTTGTCCGAAAATAATAATAATGCATACCTTTTTGCCATAAAAAAGGGAATTTTCTTCATTTTTCTCCAAAATGTGGGGAATTTTTGCTTTTATGCTTCTAAATAAGTGGAATTTCTGTCTTTTTCCCCCAAAACAAAGGGAATTTCTGTATTTTTTGCCCCAAAATAAGGAAAATTTCTGACTTATTACTCTGAAATAAGTGAAATTTCTGCAATTTTGCCCCAAAATAAGAGAAATTTCTGTTTTTTAACCCCAAATAAGGGGAATTTCAGCATTTTACCTCAAAATAAGGGGAATTTCTGCATTTTTTTCCCCAAAATATGGGAAATTTTTGCCTTTTTGCCAAAAATAAGAAAAAATTTCTGCAATTTTGTACCAAAATATGGGAAATTTCTGACTTTTTGCCCCAAAATAAGGAAAATTTCTGCCTTTTTTCTCTGAAATAAGTGAAATTTCTCCAATTTTGTCCCAAAATAAGTGCAATTTCTGCAATTTTGCCCCAAAATAAGAGAAATTTCTGGAATTTTGCCCCAAAATATGTGGAATTTCTGAGTTTTGCCCCAAAATAAGCAGAATTTCTGTCTTTTTGCCCCAACATATAGAGAATTTCTGCCTTTTTGCCCCACAATTAGGTTAATTTCTGCAATTTTGTTCCAAAATACAGAGAATTTCTGCCTTTCTGCCCGAAAATAAGAAGAATGCATACCTTTTTGCCATAAAAAAGGGAAATTTCTGTAATTTTGCTCCAAAATAAGGGGAATTTCTGCTTTTTGCCTCTAAATATGTGGAGTTTCTCTCTTTTTCCCCCAAAACAAAGAAAATTTCTGTCTTTTTTGCAACAAAATAAAGAAATTTTCTGACTTATTACCCTGAAATAAGTGAAATTTCTGCAATTTTGCCCCAAAATAAGGGAAATTTCTGCCCTTTTGCCCCCAAATAAGAGGAATTTCACCCTTTTACCTCAAAATAAGGAGAATTTCTGCATTTTTGCAACAAAATATTAGGAATTTCTGCCTTTTTGCCCCAAAATAAGGAAAATTTCTGCCTTTTTTTCCTGATATAAGTGAAATTTCTGCAATTTTGCCCCAAAATAAGGGACATCTCTGGAATTTTGCCCCAAAATAAGTGGAATTTCTGAGTTTTGCCCAAAAATAAGGAGAATTTATGTCTTTTTGCCCTAACATATAGGGAATTTCTGCCTTTTTGCCCCACAATTAGGGGAATTTCTAGAATTTTGCTCCAAAATACGGGGAATTTTTGCTTTTTAGGCCGAAAATAAAGGGAATGTATACCTTTTGCCACAAAAAAGGGAAATCTTCATTTTTGCTTCAAAATAAGGGGAATTTCTGCTTTTTTGCCTCTAAATAAGTGGAATTTCTGTCTTTTTCCCACAAAACAAAGGGAATTTCTGTATTTTTTGCCCCAAGATAAGGAAAATTTCTGACTTATCGCCCTGAAATAAGTAAAATTGCTGTATTTTGCCTCAAAATAAGAAAAATTTCTCCCTTTTTGCCCCCAAATAAGGGGAATTTCAGCCTTTTTACGTCAAAAAAAGGGAAATTTCTGCATTTTTGCCCCAAAATATGGGAACTTTCTGCGTTTTTGTTCCAAAATAAGAAAAATTTCTTCAATTTTGTACCAAAATAAAAGAAATTTCTGCCTTTTTGCCCCAAAATAAAAAAATTTCTGCTTTTTTTCTGAAATAAGTGAAATTTCTGCAATTTTGCCCAAAATAAGTGAAATTTCTGCAATTTTGCCCCAAAATAAGGGAAATTTCTGGAATTTTGCCTCAAAATAAGTGGTATTTCTGAGTTTTGCCACAAAATAAGGAGAATTTCTGTCCTTTTGCCCCAACATATAGGGAATTTCTGCCTTTTTGCCCCACAATTAGGGGAATTTCTGCAATTTTGCTCCATATACGGAGAATTTCTGCCTTTTGGCCGAAAATAAGAAGAATGCATACCTTTTTGCCATAAAAAAGGGAAATTTCTTCATTTTTGCTCCAAAATAAGGGGAATTTCTGCATTTGCCTCTAAATAAGTGGAATTTCTGTCTTTTTTGCCCCAAAATAAGGAAAATTTCTGACTTATTATCCTGAAATAAGTGAAATTTCTGCAATTTTGCCCCAAAATAAAGGAAATTTCTGCCTTTTTGCCCCCAAATAACGGGAATTTCAGCCTTTTTACCTCAAAATAAGGGGAATTTCTGCTTTTTTGCCTCTAAATAAGTGGAATTTCTGTCTTTTTTCTCTAAAACAAAAGGAATTTCTGTCTTTTTGCCCCAAAATAAGGAGAATTTCTGACTTTTTTTTCTTAAATAAGTGAAATTTCTGCTTTTTTCCCCCAAATAAGGGAATTTCAGACTTTTTACCCCAAAATAAGGGGAATTTCTGCATTTTTGCCCCAAAATATGGGAAATTTCTGGCTTTTTGCCCCAAAATAAGAAAATTTCTGCTTTTTTTTCTGAAAAAACTGAAATTTCTGCAATTAGGTCCCAAAATAAGTGAAATTTCTGAGTTTTGCCACAAAATAAGGAGAATTTCTGTCTTTTTGACCCAACATATAAGGAATTTCTGCCTTTTTTGTCCAAAAATTAGAGGAATTTCTGCAATTTTGCTCCAAAATACGGGGAATTTCTGCCTTTTTCTCTGAAAATAAGAAGAATGCATACATTTTTGCCATAAAAAAGTAAAATTTTTTGATTTTTGCTCCAAAATAAGAAGAATTTCTGCTTTTTTCCTCTAAATAATTCGAATTTCTGTTTTTTCCCCCAAAACAAATAGAATTTCTGTCTTTTTTGCCCCAAAATAAAGAAAATTTCTGATTTATTACCCTGAAATAAGTGAAATTTCTGCAATTTTGCCTCTAAATAAGAGAAATTTCTGCCATTTTGCACCCAAATAAGGGGAATTTCATCCTTTTTACCTCAAAATAAGGGGAATTTCTCCATTTTTGCTTCAAAATATGGGAAATTTCTGCCTTTTTGCCCCAAAATAAAAAAATTTCTGCTTTTTTTCCCTGAAAAAAGTGAAATTTCTGAAATTTTGCCCCAAAATAAGTGAAATTTCTGCAATTTGGCCCCAAAATATGGGAAATTTCTGGAATTTTGCCCCAAAATAAATGGAATTTCTGAGTTTTGCCCCAAAATAAGAAGAATGTCTGTCTTTTTGCCCAAACATATAGGGAATTTCTGCCTTTTTGCCTCACAATTAGGGGAATTTCTGCAATGTTGCTCAAAATACAGGGAATTTCTGCCTTTTTGCCTGAAAATAAAAAGAATGCATACCTTTTTGCCATAAAAAAAGGGAAATTTCTTCATTTTTGCTCCAAAATAAGGGGTATTTCTGCATTTTTGACTCTAAATAAGTGGAATTTCTGTCTTTTTCCCCCAAAACAAAGGGAATTTCTGTCTTTTTTGTTCCAAAATAAGGAAAATTTCTTACTTATTACCCTGAAATAAGTGAAATTTCTGCAATTTTGCCGCAAAATAAGGGAAATTACTGCCTTTTTGCCCCCAAATAAGGGGAATTTCAGCCTTTTTACCTCAAAATAAGGGGAATTTCTGCATTTTTACCACAAAATATAAAGAATTTCTGTTTTTTGCCCCAAAATAAAGAAAATTTCTGCCCTTTTTCCCTGAAATAAGTGAAATTTCTGCAATTTTGCCCCAAAATAAGTGAAATTTCTGCAATTTTGCCCTAAAATAAGGTAAATTTCTGGAATTTTGCACCAAATAAGTGGAATTTCTGAGTTTCGCCCCAAAATAAGGAGAATTTCTGTCTTTTTGCCCCAACATATATGGAATTTCTACATTTTTGCCCGACAATTAGGGGAATTTCTGCAATTTTGCTCCAAAATACAAGGAATTTTTGCCTTTTTGCCCGAAAATAAGTAGAATGCATACCTTTTTGCCATAAAAAAGGGAAATTTCTTCATTTTTGCTCCAAAATAAGGAAAATTTCTGCTTTTATGCCTCTGAATAAGTGGTATTTCGGTCTTTTTCCTCCAAAACAAAGGGAATTTCTGTCTTTTTTGCCCCAAAATAAAAAAAATTTCTGACTTATTACCCTGAAATAAGTGAAATTTCTGCAATTTTGCCCCAAAATAGGGAAATTTCGGCCTTTTTACTCTCAAATAAGGGGAATTTCACCCTTTTTACCTCAAAATAAAGGGAAATTCTGTATTTTTGCCACAAAATATTAGGAATTTCTGCCTTTTTGCCCCAAAATAAGGAAAATTTCTGCCTTTTTTCCCTAAAATAAGTGAAATTTCCACAATTTTGGCCCAAAATAAGTGAAATTTCTGCCTTTTTGCCCCCAAATAAGGGGAATTTTAGCCTTTTTACCTCAAAATAAGGGGAATTTCTGAATTTTTGCCCCAAAATAAGAAAAATTTCTGAAATTTGTACCAAAATAAAAGAAATTTCTGCATTTTTGCTTCCAAAAAGAAAAATTTCTATTTTTTTTTCTTAAAATAAGTCAAATTTCTGAAATTTTGGCCCAAAATAAGTGAAATTTCTAGAATTTTGCCCCAAAATAAGTGAAATTTCTGGAATTTTGCCCCAAAATAAGTGGAATTTCTGAGTTTTACCCCAAAATAAGGAGAATTTCTGTCTTTTTGCCCCAACATATAGGGAATTTCTGCATTTTTGCACCACAATTAGGGGAATTTCTGCAATTTTGCTCCAAAATACGGGGAATTTCTGCCTTTTTGCCCGAAAATAAGAATGCATACCTTTTTGCCATAAAAAAGGAAAATTTCTTCATTTTTGCTCCAAAATAAAAGGAATTTCTGCCTTTTTGACTCTAAATAAGTGGAATTTCTGTCTTTTTCCCCCAAAACAAAGGGAATTTCTGTTTTTTTTGTTCCAAAATAATGAAAATTTCTGACTTATTACCCTGAAGTAAGTGAAATTTCTACAATTTTGCCCCAAAAAAAGGAAAATTTCTGCCTTTTTGCCCCCAAATAAGGGGAATTTCAGCATTTTTACCTCAAAATAAGGGGAATTTCTGCATTTTTGCCACAAAATATAAGGAATTTCTGCCTTTTTGCCCCAAAATAAGGAAAATTTCTGCCTTTTTTTCCTGAAATAAGTGAAATTTCTGAAATTTTGCCCCAAAATAAGTGAAATTTCTGCAATTTTGCCCCAAAATAAGGGAAATTTCTGCAATTTTGTACCAAAATAAAAGAAATTTTTGCCTTTTTGCTTCCAAATAAGAAAATTTCTGCTTTTTTTCTGAAATAAGTGAAATTTCTGAAATTTTTCCCCAAAATAAGTGAAATTTCTACAATTTTGCCCCAAAATAAGTGAAACTTCTGGAATTTTGCCTCAAAATAATTGGAATTTCATAGTTTTGACCCAAAATAAGGAGAATTTCTGTCTTTTTGCCTCAACATATAGGGAATTTCTGACTTTTTGCCCCACAATAATGGCAATTTCTGCAATTTTGCTCCAAAATACGGGTATTTCTGCCTTTTTGCCCGAAAATAAGAAGAATGCATACCTTTTTGCCATAAAAAAGGAAAATTTCTTCATTTTTGCTCCAAAATAAGGGGAATTTCTGCTTTTATGCCTCTAAATATGTGGAATTTCTGTCTTTGTCCCCCAATACAAATAGAATTTCTGTCTTTTTGCTCCAAAATAAGGAAAATTTGTGACTTATTACCCTGAAATAAGTTAAATTTCTGCAATTTTCCCCCAAATAAGTGAAATTTCTGCAATTTGCCCCAAAATAAGTGAAATTTCTACAATTTTGTGCCAAAATAAGTGAAATTTCTGGAAATTTGCCCCAAAATAAGTGGAATTTCTGAGTTTTGCCCCAAAATAAGGAGAATTTCTGTCTTTTTGCCTCAACATATAGGGAATTTCTGCCTTTTTGCCCCACAATTAGGGGAATTTCTGCAATTTTGCTCCAAAATATGGGGAATTTCTGCCTTTTTGCCCGAAAATAAGAATGCATACCTTTTTGCCATAAAAAAGGAAAATTTTTTCATTTTTGCTCCAAAATAAAGGGAATTTTTGCTTTTTTGCCTCTACATAAGTGGAATTTCTGTCTTTTTCCCCCAAAACAAAGGTAATTTCTGTCTTTTTTGCCCAAAAATAAGGAAAATTTCTGACTTATTATCCTGAAGTAAGTGAAATTTATGCAATTTTGCCCCAAAATAAGGGGAATTTCTGCTTTTTTGTCTCTAAATAAGTGGAATTTATGTATTTTTCCCCCAAAACTAAGGGAATTTATGTCTTTTTTGCGCAAAATAAGGAAAATTTCTGACTTATTACCATGAAATAAGGGAAATTTCTGGAATTTTGCCCCAAATAAGGGAAATTTCTGCCTTTTTGCCCGAAAATAAGAAGAATGCATAACTATTTGCCATAAAAAAGGAAAATTTCTTCATTTTTGCTCCAAAATAAAGAGAATTTTTGCTTTTATGCCTCTAAATATGTGGAATTTCTGTCTTTGTCCCCCAAAACAAAGGGAATTTCTGTATTTTTGCCCCAAAATAAGGAAAATTTCTGACTTATTACCCTGAAATAAGTGAAATTTCTGCAATTTTTCCCCAAAATAAGGGAAATTTCTCCCTTTTTGCCCCCAAATAACGGGTATTTCAGCCTTTTTACCTCAAAATAAGGAGAATTTCTGCATTTTTGCCCAAAAATATGGGAAATTTCTGCCTTTTTGCCCAAAATAAAAAAATTTTCTGCAATTTTGTACCAAAATAAAAGAAATTTTTGCCTTTTTGCCCCAGAAGAAGAAAATTTCTGCTTTTATTCCCTTAAATAAGTGAAATTTCTGCAATTTTGCCCCAAAATAAGTGAAATTTCTGCAATTTTGCCCCAAAATAAGGGAAATTTCTGGAATTTTGCCTTAAAATAAGTGGAATTTCTGAGTTTTGCCCCAAAATAAGAAGAATTTCTGTCTTTATGCCATAAAATATAGGGAATTTCTGCCTTTTTGCCCCACAATTAGAGGAATTTCTGCAATTTTGCTCCAAAATACGAGAAATTTCTGGTATTTGCCCGAAAATAAGAAGAATGCATACCTTTTTGCCATAAAAAAGGGAAATTTCTTCATTTTTGCTCCAAAATAAGGGGAATTTCTGCTTTTTTGCCTCTAAATAAGTGGAATTTCTGTCTTTTTCCCCCAAAACAAATAGAATTTCTGTCTTTTTTGACCCAAAATAAAAAAAATTTCTGACTTATTACCCTGACATAAGTGAAATTTCTCAAATTTTGCCCCAAAATAAGTGAAATTTCTGCAATTTTGCCCCAAAATAAGGAAAATTTCTGCCTTTTTTCCCTGAAATATGTGAAATTTCTGCAATTTTGCCCCAAAATAAAGGAAATGTCTGCCTTTTTGCCCCCAAATAAGGGAATTTAATCCTTTTTAGCTCAAAAAAAGGGGAATTTCTGCATTTTTGCCCTAAAATATGGGAAATTTCTGCCTTTTTGCCCCAAAATAAGAAAAATTTCTGAAATTTTTTACCAAAATATAAGAAATTTCTGCCTTTTTGCCCCAAAATAAAATAATTTCTGATTTTTTTCCCATAAATAAGTGAAATTTCTGGAATTTTGCCCCAATATAAGTGAAATTTCTGCAATTTTGCCCCAAAATAAGGGAAATTTCTGCAATTTTGCCCCAAAATAAGTGGAATTTCTGAGTTTTGCCCGAAAACAATGAAGGATTTCTGTCTTTTTGCACTAACATATAGGGAATATCGGCCTTTTTGCCCCACAATTAGGGGAATTTCTGCAATTTTGCTCCAAATTACGGGGAATTTCTGCTTTTTAGCCTAAAAATAAGGGGAATGTATACCTTTTACTACAAAAAAGGGAAATTTCTTCATTTTTGCTAAAAAATAAAAGGACTTTCTGCTTTTTTGCCTGTAAAAAAGTGGAATTTCTGTGTTTTCCCCTCAAAACAAAGGGAATTTCTGTGTTTTTTGCCCAAAATAAGGAAAATATCTGACTTATTACCCTGAAATAAGTGAAATTTCTGCAATTTTGCCCCAAAATAAGGGAAATTTCTGCCTTTTTGTCCCCAAATAAGGGGAATTTCAGCCTTTTTCCTCAAAATAAGAAGAATTTCTGCATTTTTGCCCCAAAATATGGGATATTTCTGCATTTATGCTCCAAAATAAGAAAAATTTCTGCAATTTTGTACAAAAATAAAAGAAATTTCTGCCTTTTTGCCCCAAAATAAGAAAATTTCTGCTTTTTTTTTCTGCAATAAGTGAAATTTCTGCAATTTTGCCCCAAAATAGGTGAAATTTCAGCAATTTTGCCACAAAATAAGGGAAATTTCTGGAATTTTGCCCTAAAATAAGTAAACTTCTGAGTTTTGCCCGAAAATAAGGAGAATTTTTGTCTTTTTGCACCAACATATAGGGAATTTCTGCCTTTTTGTTCCACAATTAGGGGAATTTCTTCAATTTTCCTCCAAAATATGGGGAATTTCTGCCTTTTTGCCCAAAAATAAGAAGAATGCATATCTTTTTGCCATAAAAAAGGGAAATTTCTTCATTTTTGCTCCAAAATAAGGAAAATTTCTGCTTTTTTGCCTCTAAATAAGTGGAATTTCTGTCTTTTTCCCCCAAAACAAAGAGAATTTCTGTATTTTTTGCTCCAAGATAAGGAAAATTTCTGACTTATTACCCTGAAATAAGTGAAATTGCTGCAATTTTGCCTCAAAATAAAAAAAAATTTCTCTCTCTTTGCCCCCAAATAATGGGAATTTCATTCTTTTTATGTCAAAATAAGGGAAATTTCTGCATTTTTGCCCCAAAATATGGGAAATTTCTGCGTTTTTGCCCCAAAATAAAAAAAATTTCTTCAATTTTGTACCAAAATAAAAGAAATTTCTGCCTTTTTGCCCCAAAATAAAAAATTTCTGCTTTTTTTCTGAAATAAGTGAAATTTCTGCAATTTTGCCCAAAATAAGTGAAATTTCTGCAATTTTTCCCCAAAATAAGGGAAATTTCTGGAATTTTGCCCCAAAATAAGTGGTATTTCTGAGTTTTGCCCCAAAATAAGGAGAATTTCTGCCTTTTTGCCCCAACATATAGGGAATTTCTGCCTTGTTGCCCCACAATTAGGGGAATTTCTTCAATTTTGCTCCAAATTACGGGGAATTTCTGCATTTTTGCCCAAAAATAAGTAGAATTCATAGCTTTTTGCCATAAAAAAGGGAAATTTCTTCATATTTGCTTCAAAATGAGGAGAATTTCTACTTTTTTGCCTCTAAATAAGAGGAATTTCTGTCTTTTTTCCCCAAAACAAAAGGAATTTCTGTCTCTTTGCCCCAAAATAAGGAAAATTTCTGACTTTTTTCCCTGAAATAAGTGAAATTTCTGCAATTTTGCCCAAAATATGTGAAATTTCTGCTTTTTTGCCTCCAAATAAGGGAATTTCAGACTTTTTACCCCAAAATAAAAGGAATTTCTGCATTTTTGCACCAAAATATGGGAAATTTCTGCCATTTTGCCCCAAAATAAGAAAAATTTCTGCAATTTTGTACCAAAATAAAAGAAATTTCTGCCTTTTTGCCCAAAAATAAGATAATTTCTGCTTTTTTTCTGAAATAACTGAAATTTCTGCAATTTTACCCCAAAATAAGTGAAATTCCTGAGTTTTGCCACAAAATAAGGAGAATTTCTGTTTTTTTGGCCCAACATATAATAAATTTCTGCCTTTTTGCCCCACAATAAGGGGAATTTCTGCAATGTTGCTCCAAAATACGAGGAATTTCTGCCTTTTTGTCTGAAAATAAGAAGAATGCCTACCTTTTTGCCATAAAAAAAGGAAATTTTTTCATTTTTGATCCAAAATAAGAATTTCTGCTTTCTTACTCTAAATAATTCGAATTTCTGTTTTTTCCCCCAAAACAAAGGGAATTTCTTCCTTTTTTGCCCCAAAATAAAGAAAATTTCTGATTTATTACCTGAAATAATGAAATTTCTGCAATTTTGCCTCAAAATAAGAGAAATTTCTGCCTTTTTGCCCCCAAATAAGGGGAATTTCAGCCTTTTTACCTCAAAATACGGAAAATTTCTGCATTTTTGCTTCAAAATATGGGAAATTTCTGCATTTTTGCCCCAAAATAAGAAAATTTTTGCTTTTTTTCCTTGAAATAAGTGAAATTTCTGAAATTTTGCCCCAAATTAAGTGAAATTTCTGCAATTTGGCCCCAAAATAAGTGAAATTTCTGCAATTTTTCCCGAAAATAAGGTAAATTTCTGGAATTTTGCCCCAAATAAATGGAATTTCTGAGTTTTGCCCCAAAATAAGGAGAATTTCTGTCTTTTTGCTCCAACATATAGGGAATTTCTACCTTTTTGCCCGACAATTAGGGGAATTTCTGCAATTTTGCTCCAAAATACGGGGAATTTCTGCCTTTTTGCCCGAAAATAAGAAGAATGCATACCTTTTTGCCATAAAAAATGGAAATTTCTTCATTTTTGCTCCAAAATAAGGAAAATTTCTGCTTTTTTGCCTCTAAATAAGTGTAATTTCTGTTTTTTTCCCCCAAAACAGAGGGAATTTCTGTCTTTTTTGCCCCAAAATAAGGAAAATTTCTGACTTATTACCCTGAAATAAGTGAAATTTCTGCAATTTTGCCCCAAAATAAGGAAAATTTCGGCCTTTTTACCCCCAAATAAGGGGAATTTCACCATTTCTACCTCAAAATAAAGGGAATTTCTGCATTTTTGCCACAAAATATTAGGAATTTCTGCTTTTTTGCCCCAAAATAAAGAAAATTTCTGCCTTTTTTCCCTGAAATAAGTGAAATTTCTGCAATTTTGGCCCAAAATAAGTGAAATTTCTGCCTTTTTGCCCCCAAATAAAGGGAATTTTAGCCTTTTTACCTCAAAATAAGGGGAATTTCTGCATTTTTGCCCCAAAATATGGGAAATTTCTGCTTTTTTGCCCCAAACTAAGAAAAATTTCTGCAATTTTGTACCAAAATAAAAGAAATTTCTGCCCTTTTGCTTCCAAATAAAAAAATTTCTACTATTTTTTTGAAAAAAGTAAAATTTCTGAAATTTTGCCCCAAAATAAGTGAAATATCTACAATTTTGCCCCAAAATAAGTGAAATTTCTGGAATTTTGTCCCAAAATAATTGGAATTTCTGAGTTTTGCCCAAAAATAAGGAGAATTTCTGTATTTTTGCCTCAACATATTGGGAATTTCTGCATTTTTGCCCCACAATTTGGGAAATTTCTGCAATTTTTCTCTAAAATAAGGGGAATTTCTGCCTTTTTGCCCAAAAATAAGAAGAATGCATACCTTTTTGCCCTTGAAAAGTGAAATTTCTTCATTTTTGCTCCAAAATAAGGGGAATTTCTGCTTTTTGCCTCTAAAAAAGTGGAATTTCTGTCTTTTTCCCCTAAAAACAAAGGTTATTTCTGTTTTTTGGCTCCAAAATAAGTTAAATTTCTGACTTATTACCCTGAAATAAGTGAAATTTCTGCAATTTTGCCCCAAAATAAGAGAAATTTCTGCCTTTTTGCCCCCAAATAAGGGGAATTTCAGCCTTTTACCTCAAAATAAGAGAAATTTCTGCATTTTTACCCCAAAATATGGGAAATTTCTGCCTTTTTGCCCCAAAATTAAAAAAATTCTGCATTTTGTAGCAAAATAAAAGAAAATTCTGCCTTTTGGCCCTAAAATATGAAAATTTCTGCTTTTTTTCTGAAATAAGTGAAATTTCTGAAATTTTGCCCCAAAATAATTTAAATTTCTGAGTTTTGCCCTAAAATAAGGAGAATTTCTGTCTTTTTGCCCCAACATATAGGGAATTACTGCATTTTTGCGCCACAATTAGGGGAATTTCGGCAATTTTGCTTTAAAATATAGGGAATTTCTGCCTTTTTTGTCCGAAAATAATAATAATGCATACCTTTTTGCCATAAAAAAGGGAATTTTCTTCATTTTTGTACAAAATGAGGGGAATTTTTGCTTTTATGCCTCTAAATAAGTGGAATTTCTGTCAGTTTCCCCCAAAACAAAGGGAATTTCTGACTTTTTTGCCCCAAAATAAGGAAAATTTCTGACTTATTACCCTGAAATAAGTGAAATTTCTGCAATTTTGCCCCAAAATTATAGAAATTTCTGTTTTTTAACTCCAAATAAGGGGAATTTCAGCATTTTACCTCAAAATAATGGGAATTTCTGCATTTTTTCCCCAAAATATGGGAAATTTTTGCCTTTTTGCCAAAAATAAGAAAAAATTTCTGCAATTTTGTACCAAAATATGGGAAATTTCTGCCTTTTTGCCCCAAAATAAGAAAAATTTCTGCCTTTTTTCTCTGAAATAAATGAAATTTCTCCAATTTTGTCCCAAAATAAGTGCAATTTCTGCAATTATGCCCCAAAATAAGGGAAATTTCTGGAATTTTGCCACAAAATATGTGGAATTTCTGAGTTTTGCCCCAAAATAAGCAGAATTTCTGTCTTTTTGCCCCAACATATAGGGAATTTCTGCCTTTTTGCCCCACAATTAGGTTAATTTCTGCAATTTTGTTCCAAAATACAGAGAATTTCTGCCTTTTTGCCAGAAAATAAGAAGAATGCATACCTTTTTGCCATAAAAAAGGGAAATTTCTGTAATTTTGCTCCAAAATAAGGGGAATTTCTGCTTTTGCCTCTAAATATGTGGAGTTTTTTTCTTTTTCCCCCAAAACAAAGAAAATTTCTGTCTTTTTTGCAACAAAATAAAGAAATTTTCTGACTTATTACACTGAAATAAGTGAAATTTCTGCAATTTTGCCCCAAAATAAGGGAAATTTCTTCCCTTTTGCCCCCAAATAAGAGGAATTTCACACTTTTACCTCAAAATAAGGAGAATTTCTGCATTTTTGCAACAAAATATTAGGAATTACTGCCTTTTTGCCCCAAAATAAGGAAAATTTCTGCCTTTTTTTCTGAAATAAGTGAAATTTCTGCAATTTTGCCCCAAAATAAGAGACATCTCTGAAATTTTGCCCCAAAATAAGTGGAATTTCTGAGTTTTGCCCCAAAATAAGGAGAATTTCTGTCTTTTTGCCCTAACATATAGGGAAACTCTGCCTTTTTGCACCACAATTATGGGAATTTCTAGAATTTTGCTCCAAAATACGGGGAATTTTTGCTTTTTAGCCCGATAATAAGGGGAATGTATACCTTTTGCCACAAAAAAGGGAAATCTTCATTTTTGCATCAAAATAAGGGGAATTTCTGCTTTTTTGTCTCTAAATAAGTGGAATTTCTGTCTTTTTCCCCCAAAACAAAGAGAATTTCTGTATTTTTTGCCCCAAGATAAGGAAAATTTCTGACTTATCACCCTGAAATAAGTGAAATTGCTGTATTTTGCCTAAAAATAAGAAAAATTTCTTCCTTTTTGCCCCCAAATAAGAGGAATTTCAGCCTTTTTACGTCAAAAAAAGGGAAATTTCTGCATTTTTGCCCCAAAATATGGGAACTTTCTGCGTTTTTGCCCCAAAATAAGAAAAATTTCTTCAATTTTGTACCAAAATAAAAGAAATTTCTGCCTTTTTCCCCCAAAATAAAAAAAAATTCTGCTTTTTTTCTGAAATAATTGAAATCTCTGCAATTTTGCCCAAAATAAGTGAAATTTCTGCAATTTTGCCCCAAAATGAAGGAAATTTCTAGAATTTTGCCTCAAAATAAGTGGTATTTCTGAGTTTTGCCACAAAATAAGGAGAATTTCTGTTCTTTTGCCCCAACATATAGAAAATTTCTGCCTTTTTGCCCCACAGTTAGGGGAATTTCTGCAATTTTGCTCCAAAATACGGGGAATTTCTGCCTTTTTGTCCGAAAATAAGAAGAATGCATACCTTTTTGCCATAAAAAAGGGAAATTTCTTCATTTTTGCTCCAAAATAAGGGGAATTTCTGCATTTGCCTCTAAATAAGTGGAATTTCTGTCTTTTTCCCCCAAAACAAAGGGAATATCTGTCTTTTTTGCCCCAAAATAAGGAAAATTTCTGACTTATTACCCTGAAATAAGTGAAATTTCTGCAATTTTGCCCCAAAATAAAGGAAATTTCTGCCTTTTTGCCCCCAAATAAGGGGAATTTCAGCCTTTTTACCTCAAAATAAGGGGAATTTCTGCTTTTTTCCCTCTAAATAAGTGGAATTTCTGTCTTTTTTCTCTAAAACTAAAGGAATTTCTGTCTTTTTGCCCCAATATAAGGAAAATTTCTGAATTTTTTTCTTTAAATAAGTGAAATTTCTGCTTTTTTGCCCCCAAATAAGGGAATTTCAGACTTTTTACCCCAAAATTAGGGGAATTTCTGCATTTTTGCCCCAAAATATGGGAAATTTCTGCCCTTTTGCCCCAAAGTAAGAAAAATTTCTGCAATTTTGTACCAAAATAAAAGAAATTTCTGCCTTTTTGCGCCAAAATAAGAAAATTTATGCTTTTTTTTTCTGAAATAACTGAAATTTCTGCAATTATGCCCCAAAATAAGTGAAATTTCTGAGTTTTGCCACAAAATAAGGAGAATTTCTGTCTTTTTGCCCCAACATATAAGGAATTTCTGCCTTTTTGCCCCACAATTAGAGGAATTTCTGCAATTTTGCTCCAAAATACGGGGAATTTCTGCCTTTTTGTCTGAAAATAAGAAGAATGCATACCTTTTTGCCATAAAAAAGGGAAATTTTTTCATTTTTGCTCTAAAATAAGAAGAATTTCTGCTTTTTTCCTCTAAATAATTCGAATTTCTGTTTTTTCCCCCAAAACAAATAGAATTTCTGTCTTTTTTGCCCCAAAATAAAGAAAATTTCTGATTTATTACCCTGAAATAAGTGAAAGTTCTGCAATTTTGCCTCTAAATAAGAGAAATTTCTGCCTTTTTGCACCCAAATAAGGGGAATTTCAGCCTTTTTACCTCAAAATAAGGGGAATTTTTGCATTTTTACTACAAAATATGGGAAATTTCTGCCTTTTTGCCCCAAAATAAAAAAATTTCTGCTTTTTTTCCCTGAAATAAGTGAAATTTCTGAAATTTTGCCCCAAAATAAGTGAAATTTCTGCAATTTGGCCCCAAAATATGGGAAATTTCTGGAATTTTGCCCCAAAATAAGTGGAATTTCTCAGTTTTGCCCCAAAATAAGAAGAATGTCTGTCTTTTTGCCCCAACATATAGGGAATTTCTGCCTTTTTGCCCCACAATTAGGGGAATTTCTGCAATGTTGCTCAAAATACAGGGAATTTCTGCCTTTTTGCCTGAAAATAAGAAGAATGCATACCTTTTTGCCATAAAAAAGGGAAATTTCTTCATTTTTGCTTCAAAATAAGGGGAATTTCTGCCTTTTTGACTCTAAATAAGTGGAATTTCTGTCTTTTTCCCCCAAAACAAAGGGAATTTCTGTCTTTTTTCTTCCAAAATAAAAAAAATTTCTTACTTATTACCCTGAAATAACTGAAATTTCTTCAATTTTGCCCCAAAATAAGGGAAATTACTGCCTTTTTGCCCCCAAATAAGGGTAATTTCAGCCTTTTTACCTCAAAATAAGGGGAATTTCTGCATTTTTGCCACAAAATATTAGGAATTTCTGCTTTTTGCCCCAAAATAAGGAAAATTTCTGCCTTTTTTCCCTGAAATAAGTGAAATTTCTGCAATTTTGCCCCAAAATAAGTGAAATTTCTGCAATTTTGTTCTAAAATAAGGTAAATTTCTGGAATTTTGCCGCAAATAAGTGGAATTTCTGAGTTTTGCATCAAAATAAGGAGAATTTCTGTCTTTTTACCCCAACATATAGGGAATTTCTTCCTTTTTGCCCGACAATTAGGGGAATTTCTGCAATTTTGCTCCAAAATACGGGGAATTTCTGCCTTTTTGCCCGAAAATAAGAAGAATGCATACCTTTTTGCCATAAAAAAGGGAAATTTCTTCATTTTTGCTCCAAAATAAGGAAAATTTCTGCTTTTTTGCCTCTAAATAAGTGGTATTTCTGTCTTTTTCCCTCAAAACAAAGGGAATTTCTGTCTTTTTTGCCCCAAAATATGGAAAATTTCTTACTTATTACCCTGAAATAAGTGAAATTTCTGCAATTTTGCCCCAAAATAAGCGAAATTTCGGCAGTTTTACCCCCAAATAAGGGGAATTTCACCCTTTTTACCTCAAAATAAAGGGAATTTCTGCATTTTTGCCACAATATATTAGGAATTTCTGCTTTTTTGCCCCAAAAAAAGGAAAATTTCTGCCTTTTTTCCCTGAAATAAGTGAAATTTCCGCAAGTTTGGCCCAAAATAAGTGAAATTTCTGCCTTTTTGCCCCCAAATAAGGGGAATTTTAGCCTTTTTACCTCAAAAGAAGGGGAATTTCTGCATTTTTGCCCCAAAATATGGATAATTTCTGCCTTTTTGCCCCAAAATAAGAAAAATTTCTGCAATTTTGTAACAAAATAAAAGAAATTTCGGCCTTTTTGCTTCCAAATAGAAAAATTTCTACTTTTTTTTCTGAAAAAAGTGAAATTTCTCAAATTTTGCCCCAAAATAAGTGAAATTTCTACAATTTTGCCCCAAAATAAGTGAAATTTCTGGAATTTTGCCCCAAAATAAGTGGAATTTCTGTCTTTTTCCCCCAAAACAAAGGGAATTTCTGTATTTTTTGCACCAAGATAAGGAAAATTTCTGAATTATTACCCTGAAATAAGTGAAATTGCTGCAATTTTGCCTCAAAATAAGAAAAATTTCTCCCTTTTTGCCCCCAAATAAGGGGAATTTCAGCCTTTTTACGTCAAAAAAAGGGAAATTTCTGCAGTTTTGCCCCAAAATATGGGAAATTTCTGCGTTTTTGCCCCAAAATAAGAAAAATTTCTTCAATTTTGTACCAAAATAAAAGAAATTTCTGCCTTTTTGCCCCAAAATAAAAAAAATTCTGCTTTTTTTCTGAAATAAGTGAAATTTCTGCAATTTTGCCCAAAATAAGTGAAATTTCTGCAATTTTTCCACAAAATAAGGAAAATTTCTGGAATTTTGCCTCAAAATAAGTGGTATTTCTGAGTTTTGCCACAAAATAAGGAGAATTTCTGTCCTTTTGCCCCAACATATAGGGAATTTCTGCCTTTTTGCCCCACAATTAGGGGAATTTCTGCAATTTTGCTCCAAAATACGGGGAATTTCTGCCTTTTTGTCCGAAAATAAGAAGAATGCATACCTTTTTGCCATAAAAAAGGGAAATTTCTTCATTTTTGCTCCAAAATAAGGGGAATTTCTGCATTTGCTTCTAAATAAGTGGAATTTCTGTCTTTTTCCCCCAAAACAAAGGGAATTTCTGTCTTTTTTGCCCCAAAATAAGGAAAATTTCTGACTTATTACCCTGAAATAAGTGAAATTTCTGCAATTTTGCCTCAAAATAAAGGAAATTTCTGCCTTTTTGCCCCAAAATAAGGGGAATTTTAGCCTTTTTACCTCAAAATAAGGGGAATTTCTGCTTTTTTGCCTCTAAATAAGTGGAATTTCTGTCTTTTTTCTCTAAAACAAAAGGAATTTCTGTCTTTTTGCCCCAAAATAAGGAAAATTTCTGACTTTTTTTGCTTAAATAAGTGAAATTTCTGCTTTTTTGCCCCCAAAGAAGGGAATTTCAGATTTTTACCCCAAAATAAGGGGAATTTCTGCATTTTTGCCCCAAAATATGGGAATTTTCTGCCTTTTTGCCCCAAAATAAGAAAATTTCTGCTTTTTTTTCTGAAATAACTGAAATTTCTGCAATTTTGTCCCAAAATAAGTGAAATTTCTGAGTTTTGCCACAAAATAAGGAGAATTTCTGTCTTTTTGCCCCAACATATAAGGAATTTCTGCCTTTTTGCCCCACAATTAGAGTAATTTCTGCCATTTTGCTCCAAAATACGGGGAATTTCTGCCTTTTTGTCTGAAAATAAGAAGAATGCATACCTTTTTGCCATAAAAAAGTAAAATTTTTTCATTTATCTCCAAAATAAGAAGAATTTCTGCTTTTTTCATCTAAATAATTCGAATTTCTGTATTTTCCCCGAAAACAAATAGAATTTCTGTCTTTCTTGCCCCAAAATAAAGAAAATTTCTGATTTATTATCCTGAAATAAGTGAAATTTCTGCAATTTTGCCTCAAAATAAGAGAAATTTCTGCGTTTTTGCACCCAAATAAGGGGAATTTCAGCATTTTTACCTCAAAATAAGGGGAATTTCTGCATTTTTCTTCAAAATATGGGAAATTTCTGCCTTTTTGCCCCAAAATAAAAAAATTTCTGCTTTTTTTCCCTGAAATAAGTGAAATTTCTGAAATTTTGCCCCAAAATAAGTGAAATTTCTGCAATTTGGCCCCAAAATATGGGAAATTTCTGGAATTTTGCCCCAAAATAAGTGGAATTTCTGAGTTTTGCCCCGAAATAAGAAGAATGTCTGTCTTTTTGCCCCAACATATAGGGAATTTCTGCCTTTTTGCCCCACAATTAGGGGAATTTCTAGAATGTTGCTCAAAATACAGGGAATTTCTGCCTTTTTGCCTGAAAATAAGAAGAATGCATAACTTTTTGCCATAAAAAAAGAGAAATATCTTCATTTTTGCTCCAAAATAAGGGGTATTTATGCCTTTTGACTCTAAATAAGTGGAATATCTGTCTTTTTCCCCTAAAACAAAGGGAATTTCTGTCTTTTTTGTTCCAAAATAAGGAAAATTTCTTACTTATTACCCTGAAATAAGTGAAATTTCTGCAATTTTGCCCCAAAATAAGGGAAATTACTGCCTTTTTGCCCCCAAATAAGGGGAATTTCAGCCTTTTTACCTCAAAATAAGGGGAATTTCTGCATTTTTACTACAAAATATTAGGAATTTCTTTTTTTTTTGCCCCAAAATAAGGAAAATTTCTGCTTTTTTTCCCTGAAATAAGTGAAATTTCTGCAATTTTGCCCCAAAATAAGTGAAATTTCTGCAATTTTGCCCTAAAATAAGGTAAATTTCTGGAATTTTGCCCCAAATAAGTGGAATTTCTGAGTTTCGCCCCAAAATAAAGAGAATTTCTGTCTTTTTGCCCCAACATATATGGAATTTCTACCTTTTTGCCTGACAATTAGGGGAATTTCTGCAATTTTGCTCCAAAATACAAGGAATTTTGCCTTTTTGCCATAAAAAAGGGAAATTTCTTAATTTTTGCTCCAAAATAAGGAAAATTTCTGCTTTTTTGCCTCTAAATAAGTGGTATTTTGGTCTTTTTCCTCCAAAACAAAGGGAATTTCTGTCTTTTTTGCCCCAAAATAAAAAAAATTTCTGACTTATTAACCTGAAATAAGTGAAATTTCTGCAATTTTGGCCCAAAATAAGTGGAATTTCTGCCTTTTTGCCCCCAAATAAGGGGAATTTTAGCCTTTTTACCTCAAAATAAGGGGAATTTCTAAATTTTTGCCCCAAAATATGGGAAATTTCTGCCTTTTTGCCCCAAAATAAGTAAAATTTCTGAAAATTTGTACCAAAATAAAAGAAATTTCTGCATTTTTGCTTCGAAATAGAAAAATTTCTATTTTTTTTCTGAAAATAAGTGAAATTTCTAAAATTTTGGCCCAAAATAAGTGAAATTTCTAGAATTTTGCCCCAAAATAAGTGAAATTTCTGGAATTTTGCCCCAAAATAAGTGGAATTTCTGAGTTTTACCCCAAAATAAGGAGAATTTCTGTCTTTTTGCCCCAATATATAGGGAATTTCTCCCTTTTTGCCCCATAATTAGGGGAATTTCTGCAATTTTGCTACAAAAGACGGGGAATTTCTGCCTTTTTGCCCGAAAATAAGAATGCATACCTTTTTGCCATAAAAAAGGGAAATTTCTTCATTTTTGCTTCAAAATAAGGGGAATTTCTGCCTTTTTGACTCTAAATAAGTGGAATTTCTGTCTTTTTCCCCCAAAACAAAGGGAATTTCTGTCTTTTTTCTTCCAAAATAAAAAAAATTTCTTACTTATTACCCTGAAATAACTGAAATTTCTTCAATTTTGCCCCAAAATAAGGGAAATTACTGCCTTTTTGCCCCCAAATAAGGGTAATTTCAGCCTTTTTACCTCAAAATAAGGGGAATTTCTGCATTTTTGCCACAAAATATTAGGAATTTCTGCTTTTTGCCCCAAAATAAGGAAAATTTCTGCCTTTTTTCCCTGAAATAAGTGAAATTTCTGCAATTTTACCCCAAAATAAGTGAAATTTCTGCAATTTTGTTCTAAAATAAGGTAAATTTCTGGAATTTTGCCCCAAATAAGTGGAATTTCTGAGTTTTGCCCCAAAATAAGGAGAATTTCTGTCTTTTTGTCCCAACATATAGGGAATTTCTACCTTTTTGCCCGACAATTAGGGAAATTTCTGCAATTTTGCTCCAAAATACGGGGAATTTCTGCCTTTTTGCCCGAAAATAAGAAGAATGCATACCTTTTTGCCATAAAAAAGGGAAATTTCTTCATTTTTGCTCCAAAATAAGGAAAATTTCTGCTTTTTTGCCTCTAAATAAGTGGTATTTCTGTCTTTTTCCCTCAAAACAAAGGGAATTTCTGTCTTTTTTGCCCCAAAATATGGAAAATTTCTTACTTATTACCCTGAAATAAGTGAAATTTCTGCAATTTTGCCCCAAAATAAGCGAAATTTCGGCAGTTTTACCCCCAAATAAGGGGAATTTCACCCTCTTTACCTCAAAATAAAGGGAATTTCTGCATTTTTGCCACAATATATTAGGAATTTCTGCCTTTTTGCCCCAAAATAAGGAAAATTTCTGCCTTTTTTCCCTGAAATAAGTGAAATTTCCGCAAGTTTGGCCCAAAATAAGTGAAATTTCTGCCTTTTTGCCCCCAAATAAGGGGAATTTTAGCCTTTTTACCTCAAAAGAAGGGGAATTTCTGCATTTTTGCCCCAAAATATGGATAATTTCTGCCTTTTTGCCCCAAAATAAGAAAAATTTCTGCAATTTTGTAACAAAATAAAAGAAATTTCTGCCTTTTTGCTTCCAAATAGAAAAATTTCTACTTTTTTTTCTGAAAAAAGTGAAATTTCTCAAATTTTGCCCCAAAATAAGTGAAATTTCTACAATTTTGCCCCAAAATAAGTGAAATTTCTGGAATTTTGCCCCAAAATAAGTGGAATTTCTGTCTTTTTCCCCCAAAACAAAGGGAATTTCTGTATTTTTTGCCCCAAGATAAGGAAAATTTCTGACTTATTACCCTGAAATAAGTGAAATTGCTGCAATTTTGCCTCAAAATAAGAAAAATTTCTCCCTTTTTGCCCCCAAATAAGGGGAATTTCAGCCTTTTTACGTCAAAAAAAGGGAAATTTCTGCAGTTTTGCCCCAAAATATGGGAAATTTCTGCGTTTTTGCCCCAAAATAAGAAAAATTTCTTCAATTTTGTACCAAAATAAAAGAAATTTCTGCCTTTTTGCCCCAAAATAAAAAAAATTCTGCTTTTTTTCTGAAATAAGTGAAATTTCTGCAATTTTGCCCAAAATAAGTGAAATTTCTGCAATTTTTCCACAAAATAAGGAAAATTTCTGGAATTTTGCCTCAAAATAAGTGGTATTTCTGAGTTTTGCCACAAAATAAGGAGAATTTCTGTCCTTTTGCCCCAACATATAGGGAATTTCTGCCTTTTTGCCCCACAATTAGGGGAATTTCTGCAATTTTGCTCCAAAATACGGGGAATTTCTGCCTTTTTGTCCGAAAATAAGAAGAATGCATACCTTTTTGCCATAAAAAAGGGAAATTTCTTCATTTTTGCTCCAAAATAAGGGGAATTTCTGCATTTGCTTCTAAATAAGTGGAATTTCTGTCTTTTTCCCCCAAAACAAAGGGAATTTCTGTCTTTTTTGCCCCAAAATAAGGAAAATTTCTGACTTATTACCCTGAAATAAGTGAAATTTCTGCAATTTTGCCTCAAAATAAAGGAAATTTCTGCCTTTTTGCCCCAAAATAAGGGGAATTTCAGCCTTTTTACCTCAAAATAAGGGGAATTTCTGCTTTTTTGCCTCTAAATAAGTGGAATTTCTGTCTTTTTTCTCTAAAACAAAAGGAATTTCTGTCTTTTTGCCCCAAAATAAGGAAAATTTCTGACTTTTTTTGCTTAAATAAGTGAAATTTCTGCTTTTTTGCCCCCAAATAAGGAAATTTCAGATTTTTACCCCAAAATAAGGGGAATTTCTGCATTTTTGCCCCAAAATATGGGAATTTTCTGCCTTTTTGCCCCAAAATAAGAAAATTTCTGCTTTTTTTTCTGAAATAACTGAAATTTCTGCAATTTTGTCCCAAAATAAGTGAAATTTCTGAGTTTTGCCACAAAATAAGGAGAATTTCTGTCTTTTTGCCCCAACATATAAGGAATTTCTGCCTTTTTGCCCCACAATTAGAGTAATTTCTGCCATTTTGCTCCAAAATACGGGGAATTTCTGCCTTTTTGTCTGAAAATAAGAAGAATGCATACCTTTTTGCCATAAAAAAGTAAAATTTTTTCATTTATCTCCAAAATAAGAAGAATTTCTGCTTTTTTCATCTAAATAATTCGAATTTCTGTATTTTCCCCGAAAACAAATAGAATTTCTGTCTTTCTTGCCCCAAAATAAAGAAAATTTCTGATTTATTATCCTGAAATAAGTGAAATTTCTGCAATTTTGCCTCAAAATAAGAGAAATTTCTGCGTTTTTGCACCCAAATAAGGGGAATTTCAGCATTTTTACCTCAAAATAAGGGGAATTTCTGCATTTTTCTTCAAAATATGGGAAATTTCTGCCTTTTTGCCCCAAAATAAAAAAATTTCTGCTTTTTTTCCCTGAAATAAGTGAAATTTCTGAAATTTTGCCCCAAAATAAGTGAAATTTCTGCAATTTGGCCCCAAAATATGGGAAATTTCTGGAATTTTGCCCCAAAATAAGTGGAATTTCTGAGTTTTGCCCCAAAATAAGAAGAATGTCTGTCTTTTTGCCCCAACATATAGGGAATTTCTGCCTTTTTGCCCCACAATTAGGGGAATTTCTGCAATGTTGCTCAAAATACAGGGAATTTCTGCCTTTTTGCCTGAAAATAAGAAGAATGCATAACATTTTGCCATAAAAAAAAGAGAAATATCTTCATTTTTGCTCCAAAATAAGGGGTATTTATGCCTTTTGACTCTAAATAAGTGGAATATCTGTCTTTTTCCCCTAAAACAAAGGGAATTTCTGTCTTTTTTGTTCCAAAATAAGGAAAATTTCTTACTTATTACCCTGAAATAAGTGAAATTTCTGCAATTTTGCCCCAAAATAAGGGAAATTACTGCCTTTTTGCCCCCAAATAAGGGGAATTTCAGCCTTTTTACCTCAAAATAAGGGGAATTTCTGCATTTTTACTACAAAATATTAGGAATTTCTTTTTTTTGCCCCAAAATAAGGAAAATTTCTGCTTTTTTTCCCTGAAATAAGTGAAATTTCTGCAATTTTGCCCCAAAATAAGTGAAATTTCTGCAATTTTGCCCTAAAATAAGGTAAATTTCTGGAATTTTGCCCCAAATAAGTGGAATTTCTGAGTTTCGCCCCAAAATAAAGAGAATTTCTGTCTTTTTGCCCCAACATATATGGAATTTCTACCTTTTTGCCTGACAATTAGGGGAATTTCTGCAATTTTGCTCCAAAATACAAGGAATTTTGCCTTTTTGCCATAAAAAAGGGAAATTTCTTAATTTTTGCTCCAAAATAAGGAAAATTTCTGCTTTTTTGCCTCTAAATAAGTGGTATTTTGGTCTTTTTCCTCCAAAACAAAGGGAATTTCTGTCTTTTTTGCCCCAAAATAAAAAAAATTTCTGACTTATTAACCTGAAATAAGTTAAATTTCTGCAATTTTGCCCCAAAATAATGGAAATTTCGGCCTTTTTACCCCCAAATAAGGGGAATTTCACCCTTTTTACCTCAAAATAAAGGGAATTTCTTTATTTTTGCCACAAAATATTAGGAATTTCTGCCTTTTTGCCCCAAAATAGGAAAATTTCTGCCTTTTTTCCCTGAAATAAGTGAAATTTCTGCAATTTTGGCCCAAAATAAGTGGAATTTCTGCCTTTTTGCCCCCAAAGAAGGGGAATTTTAGCCTTTTTACCTCAAAATAAGGGGAATTTCTAAATTTTTGCCCCAAAATATGGGAAATTTCTGCCTTTTTGCCCCAAAATAAGAAAAATTTCTGCAATTTTGTACCAAAATAAAAGAAATTTCTGCATTTTTGCTTCGAAATAGAAAAATTTCTATTTTTTTTTCTGAAAATAAGTGTAATTTCTGAAATTTTGGCCCAAAATAAGTGAAATTTCTAGAATTTTTCCTCAAAATAAGTGAAATTTCTGGAATTTTGCCCCAAAATAAGTGGAATTTCTGAGTTTTAACCCAAAATAAGGAGAATTTCTGTCTTTTTGCCCCAATATATAGGGAATTTCTCCCTTTTTGCCCCATAATTAGGGGAATTTCTGCAATTTTGCTCCAAAAGACGGGGAATTTCTGCCTTTTTGCCCGAAAATAAGAATGCATACCTTTTTGCCATAAAAAAGGAAAATTTCTTCATTTTTGCTCCAAAATAAAAGGAATTTCTGCCTTTTTGACTCTAAATAAGTGGAATTTCTGTCTTTTTCCCCCAAAACAAAGGGAATTTCTCTCTTTTTTGTTCCAAAATAAGGAAAATTTCTGACTTATTACCCTGAAGTAAGTGAAATTTCTACAATTTTGCACCCAAAAAAGGGAAATTTCTGCCTTTTTTGCCCCCAAATATAGGGAATTTCAGCCTTTTTACCTCAAAATAAGGGGAATTTCTGCATTTTTGCCTCAAAATATTAGGAATTTCTGCCTTTTTGCCCCAAAATAAGAAAATTTCTGCCTTTTTTTCCTCAAATAAGTGAAATTTCTGAAATTTTGCCCCAAAATAAGTGAAATTTCTGCAATTTGGCCCCAGAATATGGGAAATTTCTGGAATTTTGCCCCAAAATAAGTGGAATTTCTGAGTTTTGCCCCAAAATAAGAAGAATGTCTGTCTTTTTGCCCCAACATATAGGGAATTTCTGCCTTTTTGCCCCACAATTAGAGGAATTTCTGCAATGTTGCTCAAAATACAGGGAATTTCTGCCTTTTTGCCTGAAAATAAGAAGAATGCATACCTTTTTGCCATAAAAAAGGGAAATTTCTTCATTTTTGCTTCAAAATAAGGGGAATTTCTGCCTTTTTGACTCTAAATAAGTGGAATTTCTGTCTTTTTCCCCCAAAACAAAGGGAATTTCTGTCTTTTTTCTTCCAAAATAAAAAAAAATTTCTTACTTATTACCCTGAAATAACTGAAATTTCTTCAATTTTGCCCCAAAATAAAGGAAATTACTGCCTTTTTGCCCCCAAATAAGGGTAATTTCAGCCTTTTTACCTCAAAATAAGGGGAATTTCTGCATTTTTGCCACAAAATATTAGGAATTTCTGCTTTTTGCCCCAAAATAAGGAAAATTTCTGCCTTTTTTCCCTGAAATAAGTGAAATTTCTGCAATTTTGCCCCAAAATAAGTGAAATTTCTGCAATTTTGTTCTAAAATAAGGTAAATTTCTGGAATTTTGCCCCAAATAAGTGGAATTTCTGAGTTTTGCCCCAAAATAAGGAGAATTTCTGTCTTTTTGCCCCAACATATAGGGAATTTCTACCTTTTTGCCCGACAATTAGGGGAATTTCTGCAATTTTGCTCCAAAATACGGGGAATTTCTGCCTTTTTGCCCGAAAATAAGAAGAATGCATACCTTTTTGCCATAAAAAAGGGAAATTTCTTCATTTTTGCTCCAAAATAAGGAAAATTTCTGCTTTTTTGCCTCTAAATAAGTGGTATTTCTGTCATTTTCCCTCAAAACAAAGGGAATTTCTGTCTTTTTTGCCCCAAAATATGGAAAATTTCTTACTTATTACCCTGAAATAAGTGAAATTTCTGCAATTTTGCCCCAAAATAAGCGAAATTTCGGCAGTTTTACCCCGAAATAAGGGGAATTTCACCCTTTTTACCTCAAAATAAAGGGAATTTCTGCATTTTTGCCACAATATATTAGGAATTTCTGCCTTTTTGCCCCAAAATAAGGAAAATTTCTGCCTTTTTTCCCTGAAATAAGTGAAATTTCCGCAAGTTTGGCCCAAAATAAGTGAAATTTCTGCCTTTTTGCCCCCAAATAAGGGGAATTTTAGCCTTTTTACCTCAAAATAAGGGGAATTTCTGCATTTTTGCCCCAAAATATGGGAAATTTCTGCCTTTTTGCCCCAAAATAAGAAAAATTTCTGCAATTTTGTAACAAAATAAAAGAAATTTGTGCCTTTTTGCTTCCAAATAGAAAAATTTCTACTTTTTTTCTGAAAAAAGTGAAATTTCTCAAATTTTGCCCCAAAATAAGTGAAATTTCTACAATTTTGCCCCAAAATAAGTGAAATTTCTGGAATTTTGCCCCAAAATAAGTGGAATTTCTGTCTTTTTCCCCCAAAACAAAGGGAATTTCTGTATTTTTTGCCCCAAGATAAAAAAAATTTCTGACTTATTACCCTGAAATAAGTGAAATTGCTGCAATTTTGCCTCAAAATAAGAAAAATTTCTCCATTTTTGCCCCCAAATAAGGGGAATTTCAGCCTTTTTACGTCAAAAAAAGGGAAATTTCTGCAGTTTTGCCCCAAAATATGGGAAATTTCTGCGTTTTTGCCCCAAAATAAGAAAAATTTCTTCAATTTTGTACCAAAATAAAAGAAATTTCTGCCTTTTTGCCCGAAAATAAAAAAAAATCTGCTTTTTTTCTGAAATAAGTGAAATTTCTGCAATTTTGCCCAAAATAAGTGAAATTTCTGCAATTTTTTTACAAAATAAGGGAAATTTCTGGAATTTTGCCTCAAAATAAGTGGTATTTCTGAGTTTTGCCACAAAATAAGGAGAATTTCTGTCCTTTTGCCCCAACATATAGGGAATTTCTGCCTTATTGCCCCACAATTAGGGGAATTTCTGCAATTTTGCTCCAAAATACGGAGAATTTCTGCCTTTTTGTCCGAAAATAAGAAGAATGCATACCTTTTTGCCATAAAAAAGGGAAATTTCTTCATTTTTGCTCCAAAATAAGGGGAATTTCTGCATTTGCCTCTAAATAAGTGGAATTTCTGTCTTTTTCCCCCAAAACAAAGGGAATTTCTGTCTTTTTTGCCCCAAAATAAGGAAAATTTCTGACTTATTACCCTGAAATAAGTGAAATTTCTGCAATTTTGCCTCAAAATAAAGGAAATTTCTGCCTTTTTGCCCCAAAATAAGGGGAATTTCAGCCTTTTTACCTCAAAATAAAGGGAATTTCTGCTTTTTTGCCTCTAAATAAGTGGAATTTCTGTCTTTTTTCTCTAAAACAAAAGGAATTTCTGTCTTTTTGCCCCAAAATAAGGAAAATTTCTGACTTTTTTTGCTTAAATAAGTGAAATTTCTGCTTTTTTGCCCCCAAAGAAGGGAATTTCAGATTTTTACCCCAAAATAAGGGGAATTTCTGCATTTTTGCCCCAAAATATGGGAATTTTCTGCCTTTTTGCCCCAAAATAAGAAAATTTCTGCTTTTTTTTCTGAAATAACTGAAATTTCTGCAATTTTGTCCCAAAATAAGTGAAATTTCTGAGTTTTGCCACAAAATAAGGAGAATTTCTGTCTTTTTGCCCCAACATATAAGGAATTTCTGCCTTTTTGCCCCACAATTAGAGTAATTTCTGCAATTTTGCTCCAAAATACAGGGAATTTCTGCCTTTTTGTCTGAAAATAAGAAGAATGCATACCTTTTTGCCATAAAAAAGTAAAATTTTTTCATTTTTGCTCCAAAATAAGAAGAATTTCTGCTTTTTTCCTCTAAATAATTCGAATTTCTGTTTTTTCCCCGAAAACAAATAGAATTTCTGTCTTTCTTGCCCCAAAATAAAGAAAATTTCTGATTTATTATCCTGAAATAAGTGAAATTTCTGCAATTTTGCCTCAAAATAAGAGAAATTTCTGCGTTTTTGCACCCAAATAAGGGGAATTTCAGCATTTTTACCTCAAAATAAGGGGAATTTCTGCATTTTTCTTCAAAATATGGGAAATTTCTGCCTTTTTGCCCCAAAATAAAAAAATTTCTGCTTTTTTTCCCTGAAATAAGTGAAATTTCTGAAATTTTGCCACAAAATAAGTGAAATTTCTGCAATTTGGCCCCAAAATATGGGAAATTTCTGGAATTTTGCCCCAAAATAAGTGGAATTTCTGAGTTTTGCCCCAAAATAAGAAGAATGTCTGTCTTTTTGCCCCAAATATAGGGAATTTCTGCCTTTTTGCCCCACAATTAGGGGAATTTCTGCAATGTTGCTCAAAATACAGGGAATTTCTGCCTTTTTGCCTGAAAATAAGAAGAATGCATAACTTTTTGCCATAAAAAAAGGGAAATATCTTCATTTTTGCTCCAAAATAAGGGGTATTTCTGCCTTTTTGACTCTAAATAAGTGGTATATCTGTCTTTTTCCCCTAAAACAAAGGGAATTTCTGTCTTTTTTGTTCCAAAATAAGGAAAATTTCTTACTTATTACCCTGAAGTAATTGAAATTTCTGCAATTTTGTCCCAAAATAAGGGAAATTACCGCCTTTTTGCCCCCAAATAAGGGGAATTTCAGCCTTTTTACCTCAAAATAAGGGGAATTTCGGCATTTTTACTACAAAATATTAGGAATTTCTGTTTTTTGCCCCAAAATAAGGAAAATTTCTGCTTTTTTCCCTGAAATGAGTGAAATTTCTGCAATTTTGCCCCAAAATAAGTGAAATTTCTGCAATTTTGCCCTAAAATAAGGTAAATTTCTGAAATTTTGCCCCAAATAAGTGGAATTTCTGAGTTTCGCCCCAAAATAAAGAGAATTTCTGTCTTTTTGCCCCAACATATATGGAATTTCTACCTTTTTGCCTGACAATTAGGGGAATTTCTGCAATTTTGCTCCAAAATACAAGGAATTTTTGCCTTTTTGCCATAAAAAAGGGAAATTTCTTAATTTTTGCTCCAAAATAAGGAAAATTTCTGCTTTTTTGCCTCTAAATAAGTGGTATTTTGGTCTTTTTCCTCCAAAACAAAGGGAATTTCTGTCTTTTTTGCCCCAAAATAAAAAAAATTTCTGACTTATTAACCTGAAATAAGTTAAATTTCTGCAATTTTGCCCCAAAATAATGGAAATTTCGGCCTTTTTACCCCCAAATAAGGGGAATTTCACCCTTTTTACCTCAAAATAAAGGGAATTTCTTTATTTTTGCCACAAAATATTAGGAATTTCTGCCTTTTTGCCCCAAAATAAGGAAAATTTCTGCCTTTTTTCCCTGAAATAAGTGAAATTTCTGCAATTTTGGCCCAAAATAAGTGGAATTTCTGCCTTTTTGCCCCCAAATAAGGGGAATTTTAGCCTTTTTACCTCAAAATAAGGGGAATTTCTAAATTTTTGCCCCAAAATATGGGAAATTTCTGCCTTTTTGCCCCAAAATAAGAAAAATTTCTGAAAATTTGTACCAAAATAAAAGAAATTTCTGCATTTTTGCTTCGAAATAGAAAAATTTCTATTTTTTTTCTGAAAATAAGTGAAATTTCTGAAATTTTGGCCCAAAATAAGTGAAATTTCTAGAATTTTGCCCCAAAATAAGTGAAATTTCTGGAATTTTGCCCCAAAATAAGTGGAATTTCTGAGTTTTACCCCAAAATAAGGAGAATTTCTGTCTTTTTGCCCCAATATATAGGGAATTTCTCCCTTTTTGCCCCATAATTAGGGGAATTTCTGCAATTTTGCCCCAAAAGACGGGGAATTTCTGCCTTTTTGCCCGAAAATAAGAATGCATACCTTTTTGCCATAAAAAAGGAAAATTTCTTCATTTTTGCTCCAAAATAAAAGGAATTTCTGCCTTTTTGACTCTAAATAAGTGGAATTTCTGTCTTTTTCCCCAAAAACAAAGGGAATTTCTGTCTTTTTTGTTCCAAAATAAGGAAAATTTCTGACTTATTACCCTGAAGTAAGTGAAATTTCTACAATTTTGCCCCCAAAAAAGGGAAATTTCTGCCTTTTTTGCCCCCAAATATAGGGAATTTCAGCCTTTTTACCTCAAAATAAGGGGAATTTCTGCATTTTTGCCACAAAATATTAGGAATTTCTGCCTTTTTGCCCCAAAATAAGGAAAATTTCTGCCTTTTTTTCCTGAAATAAGTGAAATTTCTGAAATTTTGCCCCAAAATAAGTGAAATTTCTGCAATTTTGTCCCAAAATAAGGGAAATTTCTGCAATTTTGTACCAAAATAAAAGAAATTTCTGCCCTTTTGCTTCCAAATAAGAAAATTTCTGCTTTTTTTCTGAAATAAGTGAAATTTCTGAAATTTTTCCCCAAAATAAGTGAAATTTCTACAATTTTGCCCCAAAATAAGTGAAATTTCTGGAATTTTGCCTCAAAATAATTGGAATTTCATAGTTTTGACCCAAAATAAGGAGAATTTCTGTCTTTTTGCCTCAACATATAGGAAATTTCTGCCTTTTTGCCCCACAATTATGGCAATTTCTGCAATTTTGCTCCAAAATACAGGGAATTTCTGCCTTTTTGCACGAAAATAAGAAGAATGCATACCTTTTTGCCATAAAAAAGAAAATTTCTTCATTTTTGCTCCAAAATAAGGGGAATTTCTGCTTTTATGCCTCTAAATATGTGGAATTTCTGTCTTTGTCCCCCAATACAAATAGAATTTCGGTCTTTTTGCTCCAAAATAAGGAAAATTTGTGACTTATTACCCAAATAAGTTAAATTTCTGCAATTTTGCCCCAAAATAAGTGAAATTTCTGGAATTTTGCCCCAAAATAAGTGGAATTTCTGAGTTTTGCCCCAAAATAAGGAGAATCTCTGTCTTTTTGCCTCAACATATAGGGAATTTCTGCCTTTTTGCCCCACAATTAGGGGAATTTCTGCAATTTTGCTCCAAAATACTGGGAATTTCTGCCTTTTTGCCCGAAAATAAGAATGCATAACTTTTTGCCATAAAAAAGGAAAATTTCTTCATTTTTGCTCCAAAATAAAGGGAATTTTTGCTTTTTTGCCTCTAAATAAGTGGAATTTCTGTCTTTTTCCCCCAAAACAAAGGTAATTTCTGTCTCTTTTGCCCAAAAATAAGGAAAATTTCTGACTTATTACCCTGAAGTAAGTGAAATTTATGCAATTTTGCCCCAAAAAAGGGGACTTTCTGCTTTTTTGTCTCTAAATAAGTGGAATTTATGTATTTTTCCGCCAAAACAAAGGGAATTTCTGTCTTTTTTGCGCAAAATAAGGAAAATTTCTGACTTATTACCATGAAATAAGGGAAATTTCTGGAATTTTGCCCCAAATAAGAGAAATTTCTGCCTTTTTGCCCGAAAATAAGAAGAATGCATAACTATTTGCCATAAAAAAGGAAAATTTCTTCATTTTTGCTCCAAAATAAAGAGAATTTTTGCTTTTATGCCTCTAAATATGTGGAATTTCTGTCTTTGTCCCCCAAAACAAAGGGAATTTCTGTATTTTTGCCTCAAAATAAAGAAAATTTTTTACTTATTACCCTGAAATAAGTGAAATTTCTGCAATTTTTCCCCAAAATAAGGGAAATTTCTCCCTTTTTGCCCTCAAATAACGGAAATTTCAGCCTTTTTACCTCAAAATAAGAAGAATTTCTGCATTTTGCCCCAAAATATGGGAAATTTCTGCCTTTTTGCCCAAAATAAAAAAATTTTCTGCAATTTTGTACCAAAATAAAAGAAAATTTTGCCTTTTTGCCCCAGAAGAAGAAAATTTCTGCTTTTTTTCCCTTAAATAACTGAAATTTCTGCAATTTTGCCCCAAAATAAGTGAAATTTCTGCAATTTTGCCCCAAAATAAGAGAAATTTCTGGAATTTTGCCTTAAAATATGTGGAATTTCTGAGTTTTGCTTCAAAATAAGAAGAATTTCTGTCTTTATGCCATAAAATATAGGGAATTTCTGCCTTTTTACCCCACAATTAGAGGAATTCTGCAATTTTGCTCCAAAATACGGGAAATTTCTGGTTTTTGCCCGAAAATAAGAAGAATGCATACCTTTTTGCCATAAAAAAGAAAAATTTCTTCATTTTTGCTCCAAAATAAGGGGAATTTCTGCTTTTTTGCCTCTAAATAAGTGGAATTTCTGTCTTTTTCCCCCAAAACAAAGGGAATTCCTGTCTTTTTTGCCCCAAATTAAAAAAAATTTCTGACTTATTACCCTGACATAAGTGAAATTTCTCCAATTTTGCCCCAAAATAAGTGAAATTTCTGCAATTTTGCCCCAAAATAAGGAAAATTTCTGACTTATTACCCTGAAATAAGTGAAATTTCTGCAATTTTGCCCCAAAATAAGGGAAATTTCTGCCTTTTTGCCCCCAAATAAGGGTAATTTCAGCCTTTTTCCTCAAAATAAGAATTTCTGCATTTTTGCCCCAAAATATGGTAAATTTCTGCATTTTTGCTCCAAAATAAGAAAAATTTCTGCAATTTTGTACCAAAATAAATGAAATGTCTGCCTTTTTGCCCCAAAATAAGAAAATTTCTGCTTTTTTTTCTGAAATAAGTGAAATTTTTGCAATTTTGCCCCAAAATAGGTGAAATTTCAGCAATTTTGCCCCAAAATAAGTGGAATTTCTGAGTTTTGCCCGAAAATAAGGAGGATTTCTGTCTTTTTGCACTAACATATAAGGAATTTCTGCCTTTTTGCCCCACAATTAGGGGAATTTCTACAATTTTGCTCCAAAATACGGGCAATTTCTGCTTTTTAGCCTAAAATAAGGGGAATGTATACCTTTTGCTACAAAAAAGGGAAATTTCTTCATTTTTGCTAAAAAATAAAAGGAATTTCTGCTTTTTTGCCTCTAAAAAAGTGGAATTTCTGTGTTTTCCCCACAAAACAAAGGGAATTTCTGTGTTTTTTGCCCAAAATAAGGAAAATTTATGACTTATTACCCTGAAATAAGTGAAATTTCTGCAATTTTGCCCCAAAATAAGGGAAATTTCTGCCTTTTTGCCCCCAAATAAAGGGAATTTCAGCCTTTTTCCTCAAAATAAGAATTTCTGCATTTTTGCCCCAAAATATGGGAAATTTCTGCATTTTTGCTCCAAAATAAGAAAAATTTCTGCAATTTTGTACCAAAATAAATGAAATTTCTGCCTTTTTGCCCCCAAATAAGGGGAATTTCAGCCTTTTTCCTCAAAATAAGAATTTCTGCATTTTTGCCCCAAAATATGGGAAATTTCTGCATTTTTGCTCCAAAATAAGAAAAATTTCTGCAATTTTGTACCAAAATAAATGAAATGTCTGCCTTTTTGCCCCAAAATAAGAAAATTTCTGCTTTTTTTTCTGAAATAAGTGAAATTTTTGCAATTTTGCCCCAAAATAGGTGAAATTTCAGCAATTTTGCCCCAAAATAAGTGGAATTTCTGAGTTTTGCCCGAAAATAAGGAGGATTTCTGTCTTTTTGCACTAACATATAAGGAATTTCTGCCTTTTTGCCTCACAATTAGGGGAATTTCTACAATTTTGCTCCAAAATACAGGGAATTTCTGCTTTTTAGCCTAAAATAAGGGGAATGTATACCTTTTGCTACAAAAAAGGGAAATTTCTTCATTTTTGCTCAAAAATAAAAGGAATTTCTGCTTTTTTGCCTCTAAAAAAGTGGAATTTCTGTGTTTTCCCCACAAAACAAAGGGAATTTCTGTGTTTTTTGCCCAAAATAAGGAAAATTTATGACTTATTACCCTGAAATAAGTGAAATTTCTGCAATTTTGCCCCAAAATAAGGGAAATTTCTGCCTTTTTGCCCCCAAATAAGGGGAATTTCAGCCTTTTTCCTCAAAATAAGAATTTCTGCATTTTTGCCCCAAAATATGGGAAATTTCTGCATTTTTGCTCCAAAATAAGAAAAATTTCTGCAATTTTGTACCAAAATAAATGAAATTTCTGCCTTTTTGCCCCAAAATAAGAAAATTTCTGCTTTTTTTTTTCTGAAATAAGTGAAATTTCTGCAATTTTGCCCCAAAATAGGTGAAATTTCAGCAATTTTCCCCCAAAATAAGGGAAATTTCTGGAATTTTGCCCTAAAATAAGTAAACTTCTGAGTTTTGCCCGAAAATAAGGAGAATTTCTGTCTTTTTGCACCAACATATAGGGAATTTCTGCCTTTTTTGTTCCACAATTAGGGGAATTTCTGCAATTTTCCTCCAAAATACGGGGAATTTCTGCCTTTTTGCCCAAAAATAAAAAGAATGCATACCTTTTTGCCATAAAAAAGGGAAATTTCTTCATTTGTTCCCCAAATAAGAGGAATTTCTGCATTTTTGACTCTAAATAAGTTGAATTTCTGTCTTTTTCCCCCAAAACAAAGGAAATTTCTGTCCTTTTAGCTTCAAAATAAAAAAAAAATTCTGACTTATTACCCTGAAATAAGTGAAATTTCTGCAATTTTGCCCCAAAATAAGGGAAATTACTGCCTTTTTGCCCTCAAATAAGGGGAATTTCAGCCTTTTTACCTCAAAATAAGGGGAATTTCTAGATTTTTGCCACAAAATATTAGGAATTTCTGCCTTTTTGCCCCAAAATAAGGAAAATTTCTGCCTTTTTTTCCTGAAATAAGAGAAATTTCTGCAATTTTGCCCCAAAATAAGTGAAATTTCTTTAATTTTGCCCCTAAAATAATGGAAATTTCTTGAATTTTGCCCCAAAATAAGTGAAATTTCTGAGTTTTGCCCCAAAATAAGGAGAATTTCTGTCTTTTTGCCCTAACATATAGGAAATTTCTGCCTTTTTGCCCCACAATTAGGAGAATTTCTGCAATTTTGCTCCAAAATACGGGGAATTTCTTCCTTTTTGCTCGATAATAAGAAGAATACATACCTTTTTGCCATAAAAAAGTGAAATTTTTGCAATTTTGCTCCAAAAGAAGGGAAATTTCTGCTTTTTTGCCTCTAAATATGTGGAATTTCTGTCTTTTTCCCCGAAAATAAAGGGAATTTCTGTCTTTTTTGCCCGAAAATAAGGAAAATTTCTGCCTTTTTGCCCCCAAAGAAGGGGAATATCAGCCTTTTTACCTCAAAATAAGGGGAATTTCTGCATTTTTGCCACAAAATATTAGGAATTTCTGTTTTTTTGCCCCAAAATAAGAAAATTTCTGCCTTTTTTTCCTGAAATAAGTGAAATTTCTGCAATTTTGCCCCAAAATAAGTCAAATTTCTTCAATTTTGCCCCCAAAATAATGGAAATTTCTTGAATTTTGCCCCAAAATAAGTGGAATTTCTGAGTTTTGCCCCAAAATAAGGAGAATTTCTGTCTTTTTGCCCTAACATATAGGAAATTTCTGCCTTTTTGCCCCACAATTAGGGGAATTTCTGCAATTTTGCTCCAAAATACGGGGAATTTCTGCCTTTTTGCTCGATAATAAGAAGAATGCATACCTTTTTGCCATAAAAAAGGGAAATTTTTGCAATTTTGCTCCAAAATAAGGGAAATTTCTGCTTTTTTGCCTCTAAATATGTGGAATTTCTGTCTTTTTCCCCAAAAACAAAGGGAATTTCTGTCTTTTTTGCCCCAAAATAAGGAAAATTTCTGCCTTTTTGCCCCCAAAGAAGGGGAATATTAGCCTTTTTACCTCAAAATAAGGGGAATTTCTGCATTTTTGCCACAAAATATTAGGAATTTCTGTTTTTTTGCCCAAAAATAAGGAAAATTTCTGCCTTTTTTCCCTGAAATAAGTGAATTTTCTGCAATTTTGCCCCAAAATAAGTGAAATTTCTGCAATTTTGCCCCAAAATAAGGGAAATTTCTGGAATTTTGCCCCAAAATAAGAGAAATTTCTGCTTTTTGACCTCAAATGAGGAGAATTTCAGCCTTTTTACCTCAAAATAAAAGGAATTTCTGCATTTTTGCCCCAAAATATGGGAAATTTCTGCCTTTTTGCCCCAAATTAAGAAAAATTTCTGCAATTTTGTACCAAAATAAAAGAAATTTCTGCCTTTTTGCCCCAAAATAAGAAAATTTTGTATTTTTTCTGAAATAAACGAAATTTCTGCAATTTTGCCTCAAAATATTTTAAATTTCTGAATTTTGCCCTAAAATAAGGAGAATTTCTGTCTATTTGCCCCAACATATAGGGAATTTCTGCCTTTTTGCACCACAATTAGGGGAATGTCTGCAATTTTGCTCCAAAATACGGGGAATTTCTGCCTTTTTGCCCGAAAATAAGAATGCATACCTTTTTGCCATAAAAAAGGAAAATTTCTTCATTTTTGCTCCAAAATAAGGGGAATTTCTGCCTTTTTGACTCTAAATAAGTGGAATTTCTGTCTTTTCCCCCAAAACAAAGGGAATTTCTGTCTTTTTTGTTCCAAAATAAGGAAAATTTCTGACTTATTACCCTGAAGTAAGTGAAATTTCTACAATTTTGCCCCCAAAAAAGGGAAATTTCTGCCTTTTTGCCCCCAAATAAGGGGAATTTCAGCCTTTTTACCTCAAAATAAGGGGAATTTCTGCATTTTTGCCACAAAATATTAGGAATTTCTGCCTTTTTGCCCCAAAATAAGGAAAATTTCTGCCTTCTTTTTCAGAAATAAGTGAAATTTCTGAAATTTTGCCCCAAAATAAGTGAAATTTCTGCAATTTTGCCCCAAAATAAAGGAAATTTCTGGAATTTTGTACCAAAATAAAAGAAATTTCTGCCTTTTTGCTTCAAAATTAGAAAATTTCTGCTTTTTTTCTGAAATAAGTGAAATTTCTGAAATTTTTCCCCAAAATAAGTGAAATTTCTACAATTTTGCCCCAAAATAAGTGAAATTTCTGGAATTTTGCCTCAAAATAATTGGAATTTCTGAGTTTTGACCCAAAATAAGGAGAATTTCTGTCTTTTTGCCTCAACATATAGGGAATTTCTGCCTTTTTGCCCCACAATTAGGGCAATTTCTGCAATTTTGCTCCAAAATACAGGGAATTTCTGCCTTTTTGCCCGAAAATAAAAGAATGCATACCTTTTTGCCATAAAAAAGGAAAATTTCTTCGTTTTTGCTCTAAAATAAGGGGATTTTCTGCTTTTATGCCTCTAAATATGTAGAATTTCTGTCTTTGTCCCCTAATACAAATAGAATTTCTGTCTTTTTGCCCCAAAATAAGGAAAATTTCTGACTTATTACCCTGAAATAAGTTAAATTTCTGCAATTTTGCCCCAAAATAAGTGAAATTTCTGCAATTTTGCCCCAAAATAAGTGAAATATCTGAAATTTTGCCCCAAAATAAGTGGAATTTCTGAGTTTTGACCAAAAATATGGAGAATTTCTGTCTTTTTGCCCCAACATATAGGGAATTTCTGCCTTTTTGCCCGACAATTAGGGGAATTTCTGCAATTTTGCTCCAAAATACGGGTAATTTCTTCCTTTTTGCGCAAAAATAAGTAGAATGCATAACTTTTTGCCATAAAAAAGGGAAATTTTTGCAATTTTGCTCCAAAATAAGGGGAATTTTTGCTTTTCTGCCTCTAAATAACTGGAATTTCTGTCTTTTTCCCCCAAAACAAAGGTAATTTCTGTCTTTTTTGCCCAAAAATAAGGAAAATTTCTGACTTATTACCCTGAAGTACGTGAAATTTATGCAATTTTGCCCCAAAATAAGGGGAATTTCTGCTTTTTTGTCTCTAAATAAGTGGAATTTATGTATTTTTTTCCCCAAAACAAAGGGAATTTCTGTCTTTTTTGCGCAAAATAAGGAAAATTTCAGACTTATTACTATGAAATAAGGGAAATTTCTGTAATTTTGCCCCAAATAAGGGAAATTTCTGCCTTTTTGCCCCCAAATAAGGGGGATTTTAGCCTTTTTACCTCAAAATAAGGGGAATTTCTGCAATTTTGCTACAAAATATTAGGAATTTCTGCATTTTTGCCCCAAAATAAAAAAAAAATTTCTGCCTTTTTTCACTGAAATAAGTAAAATTTCTGCAATTTTGCCCCAAAATAAGTGAAATTTCTGCAATTTTGTCCCAAAATAAGGGAAATCTCTGGAATTTTGCCCCAAAATAAGTGGAAGTTCTGAGTTTTGCCCCAAAATAAGGAGAATTTCTGTTTTTTGCCCTAACATATAGGGAATTTCTGCCTTTTTGCCCCACAATAAGAGGAATTTCTGCAATTTTTCTCCAAAATATGGGGAATTTCTGCCTTTTTGCCCGAAAGTAAGAATGCATAGCTTTTTGCCATAAAAAGGGAAATTTCTTCATTTTTGCTCCAAAATAAGGGGAATTTCTGCTTTTTTTGCATCTAAATAAGTGGAATTTCTGTCTTTTTCCCCCAAAACAAAATGAATTTCTGTCTTTTTTGCCCCAAAATAAGGAAAATTTCTGACTTATTACCCTGAAATAAGTGAAATTTCTGCAATTTTGCCCTAAAATAAGGGAAATTTCTGCCTTTTTGGCCCCCAAATAAAGGGAATTTCAGCCTTTTTACCTCCAAATAAGGGGAATTTCTGCATTTTTGCCACAAAATATTAGGAATTTCTGCCTTTTTGCCTCTAAATAAGTGGAATTTCTGTCTTTTTCCCCCAAAACAAAGGGAATTTCTGTCTTTTATGACCCAAAATAAGGAAAATTTCTGACTTATTACCGTGAAATAAGTGAAATTTCTGCAATTTTGCCCCAAAATAATGGAAATATTTGCCTTTTTGCCTACAAATAAAAGGAATTTCAGCATTTTTACCTCAAAATAAGGGGAATTTCTGCATTTTTGCCACAAAATATTAGGAATTTCTGCCTTTTTGCCCCAAAATAAAAAAAATTTCTGCCTTTTTTCCCTGAAATAAGTGAAATTTCTGCAATTTTGCCTCAAAATAAGTGAAATTTCTGCAATTTTGCCCCAAAATAAGGGAAATTTCTGGAATTTTGCCCAAAAATAAGTGGAATTTCTGAGTTTTGCTTCAAAATAAGAAGAATATCTGTCTTTTTGCACTAATATATATGGAATTTCTGCCTTTTTGCCCCACAATTAGGGGAATTTCTGCAATTTTGCTCCAAAATAAGGGGAATTTCTGCTTTTTTGTCCGAAAATAAAAAGAATGCATACATTTTGGCCATAAAAATAGAGAAATTTCTTCATTTTTGCTCCAAAATAAGGGGAATTTCTGCTTTTTTGCCTTTAAATAAGTAGAAATTCTGTCTCTTTCCCCCAAAACAAAGGAAATTTCTGTCCTTTTAGCCACAAAATAAGGAAAATTTCTGACTTATTACCCTGAAAGAAGTGAAATTTCTGCAATATTGCCCGAAAATAAGGGAAATTTCTGTCTTTTTGCCCCCAAATAAGGGGAATTTCAGCCTTTTTCCTCAAAATAAGAATTTCTGCATTTTTGCCCCAAAATATGGGAAATTTCTGCATTTTTGCTCCAAAATAAGAAAAATTTCTGCAATTTTGCCCCAAAATAAGTGAAATTTCTGCAATTTTGTACCAAAATAAAAGAAATTTCTGCCTTTTTGCTTCCAAATAAGAAAATTTCTGCTTTTTTTTCTGAAATAAGTGAAATTTCTGAAATTTTGCCCCAAAATAAGTGAAATTTCTACAATTTTGCCCCAAAATAAGTGAAATTTCTGGAATTTTGCCCCAAAATAAGTGGAATTTCTGAGTTTTGACCCAAAATAAGAATTTCTGTCTTTTTGCCCCACAATTATGGGAATTTCTGCAATTTTGCTCCAAAATACAGGGAATTTCTGCCCTTTAGCCCGAAAATAAGAAGAATGCATAACTTTTTGCCATAAAAAAGGAAAATTTCTTCATTTTTGCTCTAAAATAAGGGAAATTTCTTCTTTTATGCCTCAAATATGTGGAATTTCTGTCTTTGTCCCCCAAAACAAAAGGAATTTCTGTATTTTTGCCCCAAAATAAGGAAAATTTCTGACTTATTACCCTGAAATAAGTGAAATTTCTGCAATTTTTCCCCAAAATAAGGGAAATTTCTTTCTTTTTGCCCCCAAATAACGGGAATTTCAGCCTTTTTACCTCAAAATAAGGGGAATTTCTGCATTTTTGCCCCAAAATATGGGAAATTTCTGCCTTTTTGCCCAAAATAAAAAAATTTTCTGCAATTTTGTACCAAAATAAAAGAAATTTTTGCCTTTTTGCCCCAGAAGAAGAAAATTTCTGCTTTTTTCCCTTAAATAAGTGAAATTTCTGCAATTTTGCCCCAAAATAAGTGAAATTTCTGCAATTTTGCCCCAAAATAAGGGAAATTTCTGGAATTTTGCCTTAAAATAAGTGGAATTTCTGAGTTTTGCCCCAAAATAAGGAGAATTTCTGTCTTTATGCCCCAAAATATAGGGAATTTCTGCCTTTTTGCCTCACAATTAGAGGAATTTCTGCAATTTTGCTCCAAAATACGGGAAATTTCTGGTTTTTGCCCGAAAATAAGAAGAATGCATACCTTTTTGCCATAAAAAAAAGAAATTTCTTCATTTTTGCTCCAAAATAAGGGGAATTTCTGCTTTTTGCCTCTAAATATGTGGAATTTCTGTCTTTTTCCCCCAAAACAAAGGGAATTTCTGTCTTTTTTGCCCCAAAATAAGGAAAATTTCTGCCTTTTTACCCTGAAATATGTGAAATTTCTGCAATTTTCCCCCAAAATAAGGGAAATGTCTGCCTTTTTGCCCCCAAATAGGGGAATTTCATCCTTTTTACCTCAAAAAAAGGGGAATTTCTGCATTTTTGCCCTAAAATATGCTAAATTTCTACCTTTTTGCCCCAAAATAAGAAAAATTTCTGAAATTTTTTACCAAAATATAAGAAATTTCTGCCTTTTTGCCCCAAAATAAAATAATTTCTGATTTTTTTTCCTATAAATAAGTGAAATTTCTGGAATTTTGGCCCAAAATAAGTGAAATTTCTACAATTTTATCCAAAATAAGGGAAATTTCTGGAATTTTGCCCCAAAATAATTGGAATTTTTGAGTTTTTCCCCAAAATAAGGAGAATTTCTGTCTTTTTGCAGTAACATATAGGGAATTTCTGCCTTTTTGCCCCACAATTAGGGGAATTTCTGCAATTTTGCTTCAAAATACGGGAAATATCTGCTTTTTAGCCTGAAAATAAGGGGAATGTATACCTTTTGCCACATAAAAGGGAAATTTCTTCATTTTTCTAAAAAATGAAAGAAATTTCTGCTTTTTTGCCTCTAAAAAAGTGGAATTTCTGTGTTTTCCCCACAAAACAAAGGGAATTTCTGTGTTTTTTGCCCAAAATAAAGAAAATTTCTGACTTACTACCCTGAAATAAGTGAAATTTCTGCAATTTTGCCCCAAAATAAGGGAAATTTCTGCCTTTTTGCCCCCAAATAAGGGGAATTTCAGCCCTTTTCCTCAAAATAAAAAGAATTTCTGCATTTTTGCCCCAAAATATGGGAAATTTCTGCATTTTTGATCCAAAATAAGAAAAATTTCTGCAATTTTGTACCAAAATAAAAGAAATTTCTGCCTTTTTGCCCCAAAATAAGAAAATTTCTGCTTTTTTTTTCTGAAATAAGTGAAATTTCTGCAATTTTGCCCCAAAATAGGTGAAATTTCAGCAATTTTGCCACAAAATAAGGGAAATTTCTGGAATTTTGCCCTAAAATAAGTAAACTTCTGAGTTTTGCCCGAAAATAAGGAGAATTTCTGTCTTTTTGCCCCAACATATAGGGAATTTCTGCCTTTTTGTTCCACAATTAGGAAAATTTCTGCAATTTTGCTCCAAAATACGGGGAATTTCTGCCTTTTTGCCCAAAAATAAGAAAAATGCATACCTTTTTGCCATAAAAAAGGGAAATTTCTTCATTTTTCCCCAAATAAGTGGAATTTCTGCATTTTTGACTCTAAATAAGTAGAATTTCTGTCTTTTCCCCCCAAAACAAAGGAAATTTCTGTCCTTTTAGCCCCAAAATAAGGAAAATTTCTGAATTATTATCCTGAAATAAGTGAAATTTCTGCAATTTTGCCCCAAAATAAGGGAAATTTCTGCGTTTTTGCCCTCAAATAAGGAAAATTTCAGCTTTTTTACCTCAAAATAAGGGGAATTTCTAGATTTTTGCCACAAAATATTAGGAATTTCTGCCTTTTTGCCCCAAAATAAGGAAAATTTCTGCCTTTTTTCCCTGAAATTAGTGAAATTTCTGCAATTTTGCCCCAAAATAAGTGAAATTTCTTCAATTTTGCCCCAAAATAATGGAAATTTCTTGAATTTTGCCCCAAAATAAGTGGAATTTCTGAGTTTTGCCCCAAAATAAGGAGAATTTCTGTCTTTTTGCCCTAACATATAGGGAATTTCTGCCTTTTTGCCCCAGAATTAGGGGAATTTCTGCAATTTTGCTCCAAAATACGGGGAATTTCTGCCTTTTTGCCCGATAATAAGAAGAATGCATAACTTTTTGCCATAAAAAAGTGAAATTTTTGCAATTTTGCTCCAAAAGAAGGGAAATTTCTGCTTTTTTGCCTCTAAATATGTGGAATTTCTGTCTTTTTCCCCAAAAACAAAGGGAATTTCTGTCTTTTTTGCCCCAAAATAAGGAAAATTTCTGCCTTTTTGCCCCCAAATAAGGGGAATATCAGCCTTTTTACCTCAAAATAAGGGGAATTTCTGCATTTTTGCCACAAAATATTAGGAATTTCTGTTTTTTTGCCCAAAAATAAGGAAAATTTCTGCCTTTTTTCCCTGAAATAAGTGAATTTTCTGCAATTTTGCCCCAAAATAAGTGAATTTTCTGCAATTTTGCCCCAAAATAAGGGAAAATTCTGGAATTTTGCCCCAAAATGAGAGAAATTTCTGCTTTTTGACCCCAAATAAGGGGAATTTCAGCCTTTTTACCTCAAAATAAGGGGAATTTCTGCATTTTTGCCCTAAAATATGGGAAATTTCTGCCTTTTTGCCCCAAATTAAGAAAAATTTCTGCAATTTTGTACCAAAATAAAAGAAATTTCTGACTTTTTGCCCCAAAATAAGAAAATTTTGCTATTTTTCTGAAATAAATGAAATTTCTGCAATTTTGCCTCAAAATAAGTTAAATTTCTGAATTTTGCCCTAAAATAAGGAGAATTTCTGTCTTTTTGCCCCAACATATAGGGAATTTTGGCCTTTTTGCACCACAATTATGGGAATGTCTGCAATTTTGCCCCAAAATACGGGGAATTTCTGCCTTTTTGCCCAAAAATAAGAAGAATGCATACCTTTTTGCCATAAACAAGGAAAATTTCTTCATTTTTACTCCAAAATAAGGGGAATTTCTACCTTTTTGACTCTAAATAAGTGGAGTTTCTGTATTTTTCCCCCAAAACAAAGGGAATTTCTGTCTTTTTTGTTCCAAAATAAGGAAAATTTCTGACTTATTACCTTGAAGTAAGTGAAATTTCTAAAATTTTGCCCCAAAAAAGGGAAATTTCTGCCTTTTTGCCCCCAAATAAGGGGAATTTCAGCCTTTTTACCTCAAAATAAGGGGCATTTCTGCATTTTTGCCACAAAATATTAGGAATTTCTGCCTTTTTGCCCCAAAATAAGGAAAATTTCTGCCTTTATTTACTGAAATAAGTGAAATTTCTGAAATTTTGCCCCAAAATAAGTGAAATTTCTGCAATTTTTCCCCAAAATAAAGGAAATTTCTGCAATTTTGTACCAAAATAAAAGAAATTTCTGCCTTTTTGCTTAAAATTAGAAAATTTCTGCTTTTTTTCTGAAATAAGTGAAATTTCTGAAATTTTTCCCCAAAATAAGTGAAATTTCTACCATTTTGCCCCAAAATAAGTGAAATTTCTGGAATTTTGCCTCAAAATAATTGGAATTTCTGAGTTTTGACCCAAAATAAGGAGAATTTCTGTCTTTTTCCTCAACATATAGGGAATTTCTGACTTTTTGCTCCACAATTAGGGCAATTTCTGCAATTTTGCTCCAAAATACAGGGAATTTCTGACTTTTTGCCCGAAAATAAGAAGAATGCATACCTTTTTGCCATAAAAAAGGAAAATTTCTACATTTTTGCTCCAAAATAAGGGGAATTTCTGCTTTTATGCCTCAAAATATGTGGAATTTCTGTCTTTGTCCCCCAATACAAATAGAATTTCTGTCTTTTTGCCCCAAAATAAGGAAAATTTCTGACTTCTTACCCTGAAATAAGTTAAATATCTGCAATTTTTCCCCAAAATAAGTGAAATTTCTGCAATTTTGCCCCAAAATAAGTGAAATATCTGAAATTTTGCCCCAAAATAAGTGGAATTTCTGAGTTTTGACCAAAAATAAGGAGAATTTCTGTCTTTTTGCCCCAACATATAGGGAATTTCTGCCGTTTTGCTCCACAATTAGAGGAATTTCTGCAATTTTGCTCCAAAATACGGGTAATTTCTTCCTTTTTGCGTGAAAATAAGTAGAATGCATAACTTTTTGCCATAAAAAAGGGAAATTTCTTAATTTATGCTCCAAAATAAGGGAAATTTTTGCTTTTCTGCCTCTAAATAAGTGGAATTTCTGACTTTTTCCCCCAAAACAAAGGTAATTTCTGTCTTTTTTGCCCAAAAATAAGGAAAATTTCTGACTTATTACCCTGAAGTAAGTGAAATTTATGCTATTTTGCGCCAAAATAAGGGGAATTTCTGCTTTTTTGTCTCTAAATAAGTGGAATTTATGTATTTTTCCCCCAAAACAAAGGGAATTTCTGTCATTTTTGTTCCAAAATAAGAAAAAATTTTTACTTATTACCCTGAAGTAAGTGAAATTTCTGCAATTTTCCAACAAAATAAGGGAAATTTCTTCCTTTATGCCCCCAAAAAAGGGGAATTTCAGCCATTTTTCCTCAAAATAAAGGGAACTTCTGCATTTTTGCCACAAAATATAAGGAATTTCTGCTTTTTTGCCCCAAAATAAGGAAAATTTCTGCCTTTTTTCCCTGAAATAAGTGAAATTTCTGCAATTTTGCCCCAAAATAAGTGAAATTTCTGCAATTTTGCCCCAAATTAAGGGAAATTTCTGCCATTTTGTACCAAAATAAAAGAAATTTTTGCCTTTTTGCTTCCAAATAAGAAAATTTCTGCTTATTTTTTTTCTGAAATAAATGAAATTTCTGAAATTTTGCCCCAAAATAAGTGAAATTTCTACAATTTTGCCCCAAAATAAGTGAAATTTCTGGAATTTTGCCCCAAAATAAGTGGAATTTCTGAGTTTTGACCCAAAATAAGGAGAATTTCTGTCTTTTTGCCCCAACATATAGGGAATTTCTGTCTTTTTGCTCCACAATTAGCGGAATTTCTGCAATTTTGCTCCAAAATACGGGAAATTTCTGCCTTTTTGCCCAAAAATAAGTAGAATGCATACCTTTTTTCCATAAAAAAGGGAAATTTCTTCATTTGTTCCCCAAATAAGAGGAATTTCTGCATTTTTGTCTCTAAATAAGTGGAATTTCTGTCTTTCTCTCCCAAAACAAAGGGAATTTCTGTCTTTTTTGTTCGAAAAAAAGAAAAAATTCTTACTTATTACCCTGAAGTAAGTGAAATTTCTGCAATTTTGCAACAAAATAAGAGAAATTTCTGCCTTTTTGCCCCCAAATAAGGGGAATTTCAGCCATTTTACCTCAAAATAAAGGGAACTTCTGCATTTTTGCCACAAAATATAAGGAATTTCTGCATTTTTGCCCCAAAATAAGGAAAATTTCTGCCTTTATTCCCTGAAACAAGTGAAATACCTGCAATTTTGCCCCAAAATTAGTGAAATTTCTGCAATTTTGCCCCAAATTAAGGGAAATTTCTGCCATTTTGTACCAAAATAAAAGAAATTTCTGCCTTTTTGCTTCCAAATAAGAAAATTTCTGCTTATTTTTTTTCTGAAATAAATGAAATTTCTGAAATTTTGCCCCAAAATAAGTGAAATTTCTGGAAATTTGCCCCAAAATAAGTGGAATTTCTGAGTTTTGACCCAAAATAAGGATAATTTCTGTCTTTTTGCCCCAACATATAGGGAATTTCTGCCTTTTTGCCCCACAATTAGGGGAATTTCTGCAATTTTGCTCCAAAATACAAGGAATTTCTGCCTTTTTGCCCAAAAATAAGAAGAATGCATACCTTTTTGCCATAAAAAGGGAAATTTCTTCATTTTTTCCCCAAATAAGAGGAATTTCTGCATTTTTGACTCTAAATAAGTAGAATTTCTGTCTTTTTCTCCCAAAACAAAGGAAATTTCTGTCATTTTAGCCCCAAAATAAAGAAAATTTCTGACTTATTACCCTGAAATAAGTGAAATTTCTGCAATTTTGCCCCAAAATAAGGGAAATTTCTGCGTATTTGCCCCCAAATAAGGGGAATTTCAGCCTTTTTACCTCAAAATAAGGGGAATTTCTGGATTTTTGCCACAAAATATTAGGAATTTCTGCCTTTTTGCCCCAAAATAAGGAAAATTTCTGCCTTTTTTCCCTGAAATAAGTGAAATTTCTGCAATTTTGCCCCAAAATAAGTGAAATTTCTGCAATTTTGCCCCAAAATAATGGAAATTTCTGGAATATTGCCCCAAAATAAGTGGAATTTCTGAGTTTTTCCCCAAAATAAGAAGAATTTCTGTCTTTTTGCCCTAACATATAGGGAATTTCTGCCTTTTTGCCCCACAATTAGGGGAATTTCTGCAATTTTGCTCCAAAATATGGGGAATTTCTGCCTTTTGCCCGATAATAAGAAGAATGCATACCTTTTTGCCATAAAAAAGGGAAATTTTTGCAATTTTGCTCCAAAATAAGGGAAATTTCTGCTTTTTTGCCTCTAAATATGTGGAATTTCTGTCTTTTTCACCGAAAACAAAGGGAATTTCTGTCGTTTTTGCCCCAAAATAAGGAAAATTTCTGCCTTTTTGCCCCCAAATAAGGGGAATATCAGCCTTTTTACCTCAAAATAAGGGGAATTTCTGCATTTTTGCCACAAAATAGTAGGAATTTCTGATTTTTGCCCAAAAATAAGGAAAATTTCTGCCTTTTTTCCCTGAAATAATTGAATTTTCTGCAATTTTGCCCCAAAATAAGTGAAATTTCTGCAATTTTGACCCAAAATAAGGGAAATTTCTGGAATTTTGCCCCAAAATAAGAGAAATTTCTGCTTTTTGACCCCAAATAAGGGGAATTTCAGCCTTTTTACCTCAAAATAAGGAAAATTTCTGCATTTTTGCCCCAAAATATGGGAAATTTCTGCCTTTTTGCCCCAAATTAAGAAAAATTTCTGCAATTTTGTACCAAAATAAAAGAAATTTCTGACTTTTTGCCCCAAAATAAAAAAATTTTGCTTTTTTTCTGAAATAAATGAAATTTCTGCAATTTTGCCTCAAAATAAGTAAAATTTCTGAATTTTGCCCTAAAATAAGGAGAATTTCTGTCTTTTTGACCCAACATATAGTGAATTTATGCCTTTTTGCACCACAATTAGGGGAATGTCTGCAATTTTGCTCCAAAATACGGGGAATTTCTGCCTTTTTGCCCGAAAATAAGAATGCATACCTTTTTGCCAAAAAAAGGAAAATTTCTTCATTTTTGCTCCAAAATAAGGGGAATTTCTGCCTTTTTGACTCTAAATAAGTGGAATTTCTGTCTTTCTCCCCCAAAACAAAGGGAATTTCTGTCTTTTTTGTTCCAAAATAAGAAAAAATTTTTACTTATTACCCTGAAGTAAGTGAAATTTCTGCAATTTTGCAACAAAATAAGGGAAATTTCTGCCTTTATGCCCCCAAAAAAGGGGAATTTCAGCCATTTTTCCTCAAAATAAAGGGAACTTCTGCATTTTTGCCACAAAATATAAGGAATTTCTGCTTTTGCCCCAAAATAAGGAAAATTTCTGCCTTTTTTCCCTGAAATAAGTGAAATTTCTGCAATTTTGCCCCAAAATAAGTGAAATTTCTGCAATTTTGCCCCAAATTAAGGGAAATTTCTGCCATTTTGTACCAAAATAAAAGAAATTTCTGCCTTTTTGCTTCCAAATAAGAAAATTTCTGCTTATTTTTTTTCTGAAATAAATGAAATTTCTGAAATTTTGCCCCAAAATAAGTGAAATTTCTACAATTTTGCCCCAAAATAAGTGAAATTTCTGGAATTTTGCCCCAAAATAAGTGGAATTTCTGAGTTTTGACCCAAAATAAAAAGAATACCTGTCTTTTTGCCCCAACATATAGGGAATTTCTGCCTTTTTGCCCCACAATTAGGGGAATTTCTGCAATTTTGCTCCAAAATACGGGGAATTTCTGCCTTTTTGCCCAAAAATAAGAAGAATGCATACCTTTTTGCCATAAAAAAAGGAAATTTCTTCATTTTTTCCCCAAATAAGAGGAATTTCTGCATTTTACTCTAAATAAGTAGAATTTCTGTCTTTTTCTTTCAAAACAAAGAAAATTTCTGTCCTTTTAGCCCCAAAATAAAGAAAATTTCTGACTTATTACCCTGAAATAAGTGAAATTTCTGCAATTTTGCCCCAAAATAAGGGAAATTTCTGCATATTTGCCCCCAAATAAGGGGAATTTCAGCCTTTTTACCTCAAAATAAGGGGAATTTCTGGATTTTTGCCACATAATATTAGGAATTTCTGCCTTTTTGCCCCAAAATAAGGAAAATTTCTGCTTTTTTTTCCCTGAAATAAGTGAAATTTCTGCAATTTTGCCCCAAAATAAGTGAAATTTCTGCAATTTTACCCCAAAATAATGGAAATTTCTGGAATTTTGCCCCAAAATGAGTGGAATTTCTGAGTTTTGCCCCAAAATAAGAATTTCTGTCTTTTTGCCCTAACATATAGGGAATTTCTGCCTTTTTGCCCCACAATTAGGGGAATTTATGCAATTTTGCTCCAAAATACGGGGAATATCTGCGTATTTGCCCCCAAATAAGGGGAATTTCAGCCTTTTTACCTCAAAATAAGGGGAATTTCTGCCTTTTTGCCCGAAAATAAAAAGAATGCATACCTTTTTGCCATAAAAAATGGAAATTTCTTCATTTTTGCTCCAAAATAAGGGGAATTTCTGCTTTTTTGCCTCTAAATAAGTTGAATTTCTGTCTTTTTTCCCCAAAACAAAGGGAATTTCTGTCTTTTCTGCCCCAAAATAAAAAAATTCTGACTTATTACCCTGAAATAAGTGAAATTTCTGCAATTTTGACACAAAATAAGGGAAATTTCTGCATTTTTGTCCCCAAATAAGGGGAATTTCAGCCTTTTTACCTCAAAATATGGGGAATTTCTGCATTTTTGCCACAAAATATTAGGAATTTCTGCCTTTTTGCCCTAAAATAAGAAAAATTTCTGCATTTTTCCCTGAAATAAGTGAAAGTTCTGCATTTTTGCCCCAAAATATGGGAAGTTTCTGCAATTTTGCCCCAAAATAAGAAAAATTTCAGCAATTTTGTACCAAAATATAAGAAAAATCAGACTTTTTGCCCCAAAATAAAAAATTTCTGCTTTTTTTCTGAAATAAGTGAAATTTCTGCAATTTTGCCCCAAAATAAGTGAAATTTCTGAGTTTTGCCCCTAAATAAGAAGAATTTCTGTCTTTTTGCCCCAACATATAGGGAATTTCTGCCTTTTTGCCCCTCATTTAGGGGAATTTCTGCAATTTTGCTGCAAAATACGGGGAATTTCTGCCTTTTTGCCCCCAAATAAGGGAAATTTCAGCCTTTTTACCTCAAAATAAGTGGAATTTTTGCATTTTTGCCGCATAATATGGAAAATTTCTGCCTTTTTGCCACAAAATAAGAAAATTTCTTCTTTTTTTCCCTGAAATAAGTGAAATTTCTGAAATTTTGCCCCAAAATAAGTAAAATTTCTACAATTTTGCCCCAAAATAAATGAAATTTCTTGAATTTTGCCCCAAATTAAGTGGAATTTCTGAGTTTTGACCCACAATAAGGAAAATTTCTGTCTTTTTGCCCCAACATATACGAAATTTCTGCCTTTTTGCCCCACAATTAGGGGAATTTCTGCAATTTTGGTCCAAAATACGGGGAAGTTCTGCCTTTTTGCCCGAAAATAAGAAGAATGCATACCTTTTTTACATAAAAAAGAAAAATTTCTGCAATTTTGCTCCAAATTAAGAGAAATTTCTGCTTTTGCCTCTAAATAAGTGGAATTTCTGTCTTTTCCCCCAAAACAAAGGGAATTTCTGTCTTTTTGCCCCTAAATAAAAAAAAATTTCTGACTTATTACCCTGAAATAAGTGAAATTTCTGCAATTTTGCCCCAACATAAGAGAAATTTCTGCCTATTCGCCCCCAAATAAGGGTAATTTCAGCCTTTTTACCTCAAAATAAGAGGAATTTTTGCATTTTTGCCCCAAAATATGGAAAATTTCTGCCTTTTTGCCCAAAATAAGAAAAATTTCTGAAATTTTGTACCAAAATAAAAAAAATTTCTGCCTTTTTGCCACAAAATAAGAAAATTTCTGCTTTTTTTCCATGAAATAAGTGAAATTTCTGCAATTTTGCCCCAAAATAAGTGAAATTTCTGCAATTTTGCCCCAAAATAAAGGAAATTTCTGGAATTTTGCCCAAAAATAAGTGGAAATTCTGAGTTTTGCCACAAAATAAGGAGGATTTCTGTCTTTTTGCCCCAACATATAGGAAATTTCTGCCTTTTTGCCCCACAATTAGGGGAATTTCTGCAATTTTGCTCCAAAATACGGGGAATTTCTGCCTTTTTGCTCAAAAATAAGTAGAATGCATACCTTTGTGCCATAAAAATGGAAATTTCTTCATTTTTGCTCCAAAATAAGGGGAATTTCTGCTTTTTTGCCTCTAAATAAGTTGAATTTCTGTCTTTTTTCCCCAAAACAAAGGGAATTTCTGTCTTTTTTGCCCCAAAATAAAAAAATTCTGACTTATTACCCTGAAATAAGTGAAATTTCTGCAATTTTGACACAAAATAAGGGAAATTTCTGCCTTTTTGTCCCCAAATAAGGGGAATTTCAGCCTTTTTAGCTCAAAATATGGGGAATTTCTGCATTTTTGCCACAAAATATTAGGAATTTCTGCCTTTTTGCCCTAAAATAAGAAAAATTTCTGCATTTTTCCCTGAAATAAGTGAAAGTTCTGCATTTTTGCCCCAAAATATGGGAAATTTCTGCAATTTTGCCCCAAAATAAAAAAAATTTCAGCAATTTTGTACCAAAATATAAGAAAAATCAGACTTTTTGCCCCAAAATAAAAAATTTCTGCTTTTTTTCTGAAATAAGTGAAATTTCTGCAATTTTGCCCCAAAATAAGTGAAATTTCTGAGTTTTGCCCCTAAATAAGAAGAATTTCTGTCTTTTTGCCCCAACATATAGGGAATTTCTGCCTTTTTGCCCCTCATTTAGGGGAATTTCTGCAATTTTGCTGCAAAATACGGGGAATTTCTGCCTTTTTGCCCCCAAATAAGGGAAATTTCAGCCTTTTTACCTCAAAATAAGTGGAATTTTTGCATTTTTGCCGCATAATATGGAAAATTTCTGCCTTTTTGCCACAAAATAAGAAAATTTCTTCTTTTTTTTCCTGAAATAAGTGAAATTTCTGAAATTTTGCCCCAAAATAAGTAAAATTTCTACAATTTTGCCCCAAAATAAGTGAAATTTCTTGAATTTTGCCCCAAATTAAGTGGAATTTCTGAGTTTTGACCCACAATAAGGAAAATTTCTGTCTTTTTGCCCCAACATATACGAAATTTCTGCCTTTTTGCCCCACAATTAGGGGAATTTCTGCAATTTTGGTCCAAAATACGGGGAAGTTCTGCCTTTTTGCCCGAAAATAAGAAGAATGCATACCTTTTTTACATAAAAAAGAAAAATTTCTGCAATTTTGCTCCAAATTAAGAGAAATTTCTGCTTTTGCCTCTAAATAAGTGGAATTTCTGTCTTTTCCCCCAAAACAAAGGGAATTTCTGTCTTTTTGCCCCTAAATAAAAAAAAATTTCTGACTTATTACCCTGAAATAAGTGAAATTTCTGCAATTTTGCCCCAACATAAGAGAAATTTCTGCCTATTCGCCCCCAAATAAGGGTAATTTCAGCCTTTTTACCTCAAAATAAGAGGAATTTTTGCATTTTTGCCCCAAAATATGGAAAATTTCTGCCTTTTTGCCCAAAATAAGAAAAATTTCTGAAATTTTGTACCAAAATAAAAAAAATTTCTGCCTTTTTGCCACAAAATAAGAAAATTTCTGCTTTTTTTCCATGAAATAAGTGAAATTTCTGCAATTTTGCCCCAAAATAAGTGAAATTTCTGCAATTTTGCCCCAAAATAAAGGAAATTTCTGGAATTTTGCCCAAAAATAAGTGGAAATTCTGAGTTTTGCCACAAAATAAGGAGGATTTCTGTCTTTTTGCCCCAACATATAGGAAATTTCTGCCTTTTTGCCCCACAATTAGGGGAATTTCTGCAATTTTGCTCCAAAATACGGGGAATTTCTGCCTTTTTGCTCAAAAATAAGTAGAATGCATACCTTTGTGCCATAAAAATGGAAAATTTCTTCATTTTTGCTCCAAAATAAGGGGAATTTCTGCTTTTATGCCTCTAAATATGTGGAATTTCTGTTTTTGTCTCCCAAAACGAAGGGAATTTCTGTCCTTTTTGCCCCAAAATAAGGGAAATTTGTGACTTATTACCCTAAAATAAGTGAAATTTCTGCAATTTTGACCCAAAATAAGGGAAATTTCTGCCTTTTTGCCCCCAAATAAAGGGAATTTCAGCCTTTTTACCTCAAACTAAGGGGAATTTCTGCATTTTTGCCACAAAATATTAGGAATTTCTGCCTTTTTGCCCCAAAATAAAGAAAATTTCTGCCTTTTTTCCCTGAAATAAGTGAAATTTCTGCAATTTTGCCCCAAAATAAGTGAAATTTCTGCAATTTTGCCCCAAAATAAGGAAAATTTCTGCAATTTTGTACCAAAATAAAAGAAATTTCTGCCTTTTTGCTTCCAAATAAGAAAATATCTGCTTTTTTCTGAAATAAGTGAAATTTCTGAAATTTTGCCTCAAAATAAGTGAAATTTCTACAATTTTGACTTAAAATAAGTGAAATTTCTTGAATTTAGCCCCAAAATAAGTGGAATTTCTGAGTTTTGACCCAAAATAAGGAGAATTTCTGTCTTTTTGCCTCAACATATAGGGAATTTCTGCCTTTTTGCCCCACAATTAGGGGAATTTCTGCAATTTTGCTCCAAAATACGGGGAATTTCTGCCTTTTTGCCCGAAAATAATAAGAATGCATACCTTTTTGCCATAAAAAACGGAAATTTCTTCATTTTTGCTCCAAAATAAGGGGAATTTCTGCCATTTTGACTCTAAATAAGTGGAATTTCTGTCTTTTTCCCCCAAAACAAAGGGAATTTCTGTCTTTTTTGTTTCAAAATAAGGAAAATTTCTGAATTATTACCCTGAAGTAAGTGAAATTTCTGCCTTTTTGCCCCCAAATAAGGGGAATTTCAACCTTTTTACCTCAAAATAAGGGAAATTTCTGCATTTTTGCCACAAAATATTAGGAATTTCTGCCTTTTTGCCCCATAATAAAGAAAATTTCTGCCTTTTTCCCTGATATAAATGAAATTTTTGCAATTTTGCCCCAAAATAACTGAAATTTCTGCAATTTTGCCCAAAAATAAAAGAAATTTCTGCAATTTTGTACCAAAATAAAAGATATTTCTGCCTTTTTGCTTCCAAATAAAAAAAAATTTCTGCTTTTTTTTTCTCAAATAAGTGAAATTTCTGAAATTTTGCCACAAAATAATTGAAATTTCTACAATTTTGCCCCAAAATAAGTGAAATTTCTGGAATTTTGCCCCAAATTAAGTGGAATTTCTGAGTTTTGACCCACAATAAGAAAAATTTCTGTCTTTTTGCCCCAACATATAGAGAATTTCTGCCTTTTTGCCCCACAATTAGGGGAATTTCTGCAATTTTGCTCCAAAATACAGGGAATTTCTGCCTTTTTGCCCGAAAATAAAAAGAATGCATACATTTTTGCCATAAAAAAAGGAAATTTCTTCATTTTTGCTCCAAAATAAGGGGAATTTCTGCTTTGTTGCCTCTAAATAAGTTGAATTTCTGTCTTTTTTCCCCAAAACAAAGGGAATTTCTGTCTTTTTTGCCCCAAAATAAAAAAATTCTGACTTATTACCCTGAAATAAGTGAAATTTCTGCAATTTTGACACAAAATAAGGGAAATTTCTGTCTTTTTGTTTCCAAATAAGGGGAATTTCAGCCTTTTTACCTCAAAATAAGGGGAATTTCTGCATTTTTGCCACAAAATATTAGGAATTTCTGCCTTTTTGCACCAAAATAAAGAAAATTTCTGCATTTTTCCCTGAAATAAATGAAAGTTCTGCATTTTTGCCCCAAAATATGGGAAATTTCTGCCTTTTTGCCCAAAATAAGAAAAATTTCTGCAATTTTGTACCAAAATGAAAAAAAATTTCTGCCTTTTTGCCACAAAATAAGAAAATTTCTGCTTTTTTTCCCTGAAATAAGTGAAATTTCTGCAATTTTGCCACAAAATAAGTGAAATTTCTGCAATTTTGCCCCAAAATAAGGGAAATTTCTGGAATTTTGCCCCAAAATAAGTGGAAATTCTGAGTTTTGCCACAAAATAAGGAGGATTTCTGTCTTTTTGCCCCAACATATAGGAAATTTTTGCCTTTTTGCACCACAATTAGGGGAATTTCTGCAATTTTGCTCCAAAATACGGGGAATTTCTGCCTTTTTGCTCAAAATAAGAAGAATGCATAACTTTTTGCCATAAAAAAGGAAAATTTCTTCATTTTTGCTCCAAAATAAGGGGAATTTCTGCTTTTATGCCTCTAAATATGTGGAATTTCTGTCTTTGTCCCCCAAAACAAAGGGAATTTCTGTCCTTTTTGCCCCAAAATAAGAGAAATTTGTGACTTATTACCCTGAAATAAGTGAAATTTCTGCAATTTTGACCCAAAATAAGGGAAATTTCTGCCTTTTTGCCCCCAAATAAAGGGAATTTCAGCCTTTTTACCTCAAAATAAGGGGAAATTCTGCATTTTTGCCACAAAATATTAGGAATTTCTGCCTTTTTGCCCCAAAATAAGGAAAATTTCTGCTTTTTTCCCTGAAATAAGTGAAATTTCTGCAATTTTGCCCCAAAATAAGTGAAATTTCTGCAATTTTGCCCCAAAATAAAGAAAATTTCTGCAATTTTGTACCAAAATAAAAGAAATTTCTGCCTTTTTGCTTCCAAATAAGAAAATTTCTGCTTTTTTTCTGAAATTAGTGAAATTTCTGAAATTTTGCCTCAAAATAAGTGAAATTTCTACAATTTTGACTTAAAATAAGTGAAATTTCTTGAATTTAGCCCCAAAATAAGTGGAATTTCTGAGTTTTGACCCAAAATAAGGAGAATTTCTGTCTTTTTGCCTCAACATATAGGGAATTTCTGCCTTTTTGCCCCACAATTAGGGGAATTTCTGCAATTTTGCTCCAAAATACGGGGAATTTCTGCCTTTTTGCCCGAAAATAATAAGAATGCATACCTTTTTGCCATAAAAAAGGGAAATTTCTTCATTTTTGCTCCAAAATAAGGGGAATTTCTGCATTTTTGACTCTAAATAAGTGGAATTTCTGTCTTTTTCCCCCAAAACAAAGGGAATTTCTGTCTTTTTTGTTTCAAAATAAGGAAAATTTCTGAATTATTACCCTGAAGTAAGTGAAATTTCTGCCTTTTTGCCCCCAAATAAGGGAAATTTCAGCCTTTTTACCTCAAAATAAGGGGAATTTCTGCATTTTTGCCACAAAATATTAGGAATTTCTGCCTTTTTGCCCCATAATATAGAAAATTTCTGCCTTTTTCCCTGATATAAATGAAACTTTTGCAATTTTGCCCCAAAATAACTCAAATTTCTGCAATTTTGCCCCAAATAAAAGAAATTTCTGCAATTTTGTACCAAAATAAAAGATATTTCTGCCTTTTTGCTTCCAAATAAGAAAATTTCTGCTTTTTTTTCTGAAATAAGTGAAATTTCTGAAATTTTGCCACAAAATAAGTGAAATTTCTACAATTTTGCCCCAAAATAAGTGAAATTTCTGGAATTTTGCCCCAAATTAAGTGGAATTTCTGAGTTTTGACCCACAATAAGAAAAATTTCTGTCTTTTTGCCCCAACATATAGAAAATTTCTGCCTTTTTGCCCCACAATTAGGGGAATTTCTGCAATTTTGCTCCAAAATAGAGGGAATTTCTGCCTTTTTGCCCGAAAATAAAAAGAATGCATACCTTTTTGCCATAAAAAAGGGAAATTTCTTCATTTTTGCTCCAAAATAAGGGGAATTTCTGCTTTTTTGCCTCTAAATAAGTTGAATTTCTGTTATTTTTCCCCAATACAAAGGGAATTTCTGTCTTTTTTGCCCCAAAATAAAAAAAAATCTGACTTATTACCCTGAAATAAGTGAAATTTCTGCAATTTTGACCCAAAATAAGGGAAATTTCTGTCTTTTTGTCCCCAAATAATGGGAATTTAAGCCTTTTTACCTCAAAATAAGGGGAATTTCTGCATTTTTGCCACAAAATATTAGGAATTTCTGCCTTTTTGCCCCAAAATAAAGAAAATTTCTGCATTTTTCCCTGAAATAAATGAAAGTTCTCCATTTTTGCCCCAAAATAAGGAAAATTTCTGCAATTTTGTACCAAAATAAATTTCTGCCTTTTTGATTCCAAATAAGAAAATTTCTGCTTTTTTTCTGAAATAAGTGAAATTTCTGAAATTTTGCCTCAAAATAAGTAAAATTTCTACAATTTTGACTTAAAATAAGTGAAATTTCTTGAATTTAGCCCCAAGATAAGTGGAATTTCTGAGTTTTGACCCAAAATAAGAAGAATTTCTGTCTTTTTGCCTCAACATATAGGGAATTTCTGCCTTTTTGCCCCACAATTAGGGGAATTTCTGCAATTTTGCTCCAAAATACGGGGAATTTCTGCCTTTTTGCCCGAAAATAATAAGAATGCATACCTTTTTGCCATAAAAAAGGGAAATTTCTTCATTTTTGCTCTAGAATAAGGGGAATTTCTGCCTTTTTGAATCTAAATAAGTGGAATTTCTGTCTTTTCCCCCAAAACAAAGGGAATTTCTGTCTTTTTTGTTTCAAAATAAGGAAAATTTCTGAATTATTACCCTGAAGTAAGTGAAATTTCTGCCTTTTTGCCCCCAAATAAGGGGAATTTCAACCTTTTTACCTCAAAATAAGGGGAATTTCTGCATTTTTGCCACAAAATATTAGGAATTTCTGCCTTTTTGCCCCATAATAAAGAAAATTTCTGCCTTTTTCCCTGATATAAATGAAATTTTTGCAATTTTGCCCCAAAATAACTGAAATTTCTGCAATTTTGCCCCAAAATAAAAGAAATTTCTGCAATTTTGTACCAAAATAAAAGATATTTCTGCCTTTTTGCTTCCAAATAAAAAAAATTTCTGCTTTTTTTTCTGAAATAAGTGAAATTTCTGAAATTTTGCCACAAAATAATTGAAATTTCTACAATTTTGCCCCAAAATAAGTGAAATTTCTGGAATTTTGCCCCAAATTAAGTGGAATTTCTGAGTTTTGACCCACAATAAGAAAAATTTCTGTCTTTTTGCCCCAACATATAGAGAATTTCTGCCTTTTTGCCCCACAATTAGGGGAATTTCTGCAATTTTGCTCCAAAATACAGGGAATTTCTGCCTTTTTGCCCGAAAATAAAAAGAATGCATACATTTTTGCCATAAAAAAGGGAAATTTCTTCATTTTTGCTCCAAAATAAGGGGAATTTCTGCTTTGTTGCCTCTAAATAAGTTGAATTTCTGTCTTTTTTCCCCAAAACAAAGGGAATTTCTGTCTTTTTTGCCCCAAAATAAAAAAATTCTGACTTATTACCCTGAAATAAGTGAAATTTCTGCAATTTTGACACAAAATAAGGGAAATTTCTGTCTTTTTGTCCCCAAATAAGGGGAATTTCAGCCTTTTTACCTCAAAATAAGGGGAATTTCTGCATTTTTGCCACAAAATATTAGGAATTTCTGCCTTTTTGCCCCAAAATAAAGAAAATTTCTGCATTTTTCCCTGAAATAAATGAAAGTTCTGCATTTTTGCCCCAAAATATGGGAAATTTCTGCCTTTTTGCCCAAAATAAGAAAAATTTCTGCAATTTTGTACCAAAATGAAAAAAAATTTCTGCCTTTTTGCCACAAAATAAGAAAATTTCTGCTTTTTTTCCCTGAAATAAGTGAAATTTCTGCAATTTTGCCACAAAATAAGTGAAATTTCTGCAATTTTGCCCCAAAATAAGGGAAATTTCTGGAATTTTGCCCCAAAATAAGTGGAAATTCTGAGTTTTGCCACAAAATAAGGAGGATTTCTGTCTTTTTGCCCCAACATATAGGAAATTTCTGCCTTTTTGCCCCACAATTAGGGGAATTTCTGCAATTTTGCTCCAAAATACGGGGAATTTCTGCCTTTTTGCTCAAAAATAAGAAGAATGCATAACTTTTTGCCATAAAAAAGGAAAATTTCTTCATTTTTGCTCCAAAATAAGGGGAATTTCTGCTCTTATGCCTCTAAATATGTAGAATTTCTGTCTTTTTCCCCCAAAACAAAGGGAATTTCTGTCTTTTTTGTTTCAAAATAAGGAAAATTTCTGAATTATTACCCTGAAGTAAGTGAAATTTCTGCCTTTTTGCCCCCAAATAAGGGGAATTTCAGCCTTTTTACCTCAAAATAAGGGGAATTTCTGCATTTTTGCCACAAAATATTAGGAATTTCTGCCTTTTTGCCCCATAATATAGAAAATTTCTGCCGTTTTCCCTGATATAAATGAAACTTTTGCAATTTTGCCCCAAAATAACTAAAATTTCTGCAATTTTGCCCCAAATAAAAGAAATTTCATCAATTTTGTACCAAAATAAAAGATATTTCCGCCTTTTTGCTTCCAAATAAGAAAATTTCTGCTTTTTTTCTGAAATAAGTGAAATTTCTGAAATTTTGCCACAAAATAAGTGAAATTTCTACAATTTTGCCCCAAAATAAGTGAAATTTCTGGAATTTTGCCCCAAATTAAGTGGAATTTTGAGTTTTGACCCACAATAAGAAAAATTTCTGTCTTTTTGCCCCAACATATAGAAAATTTCTGCCTTTTTGCCCCACAATTAGGGGAATTTCTGCAATTTTGCTCCAAAATAGAGGGAATTTCTGCCTTTTTGCCCGAAAATAAAAAGAATGCATACCTTTTTGCCATAAAAAAGGTAAATTTCTTCATTTTTGCTCCAAAATAAGGGGAATATCTGCTTTTTTGCCTCTAAATAAGTTGAATTTCTGTTATTTTTCCCCAATACAAAGGGAATTTCTGTCTTTTTTGCCCCAAAATAAAAAAAAATCTGTCTTATTACCCTGAAATAAGTGAAATTTCTGCAATTTTGACCCAAAATAAGGGAAATTTCTGTCTTTTTGTCCCCAAATAATGGGAATTTCAGCCTTTTTACCTCAAAATAAGGGGAATTTCTGCATTTTTGCCAGAAAATATTAGGAATTTCTGCCTTTTTGCCCCAAAATAAAGAAAATTTCTGCATTTTTCCCTGAAATAAATGAAAGTTCTCCATTTTTGCCCCAAAATATGGGAAATTTCTGCAATTTTGCCCCAAAATAGGAAATATTTCAGCAATTTTGTACCATAATATAAGAAAAATCAGACTTTTGCCCCAAAATAAAAAATTTCTGCTTTTTTTCTGAAATAAGTGAAATTTCTGCAATTTTGCCCCAAAATAAGTGAAATTTCTGAGTTTTGCCTTTAAATAAGAAGAATTTCTGTCTTTTTGCCCCAACATATAGGAAATTTTTGCCTTTTTGCACCACAATTAGGGGAATTTCTGCAATTTTGCTCCAAAATACGGGGAATTTCTGCCTTTTTGCTCAAAATAAGAAGAATGCATAACTTTTTGCCATAAAAAAGGAAAATTTCTTCATTTTTGCTCCAAAATAAGGGGAATTTCTGCTTTTATGCCTCTAAATATGTGGAATTTCTGTCTTTGTCCCCCAAAACAAAGGGAATTTCTGTCCTTTTTGCCCCAAAATAAGGGAAATTTGTGACTTATTACCCTGAAATAAGTGAAATTTCTGCAATTTTGACCCAAAATAAGGGAAATTTCTGCCTTTTTGCCCCCAAATAAAGGGAATTTCAGCCTTTTTACCTCAAAATAAGGGGAAATTCTGCATTTTTGCCACAAAATATTAGGAATTTCTGCCTTTTTGCCCCAAAATAAGGAAAATTTCTGCCTTTTTTCCCTGAAATAAGTGAAATTTCTGCAATTTTGCCCCAAAATAAGTGAAATTTCTGCAATTTTGCCCCAAAATAAAGAAAATTTCTGCAATTTTGTACCAAAATAAAAGAAATTTCTGCCTTTTTGCTTCCAAATAAGAAAATTTCTGCTTTTTTTCTGAAATTAGTGAAATTTCTGAAATTTTGCCTCAAAATAAGTGAAATTTCTACAATTTTGACTTAAAATAAGTGAAATTTCTTGAATTTAGCCCCAAAATAAGTGGAATTTCTGAGTTTTGACCCAAAATAAGGAGAATTTCTGTCTTTTTGCCTCAACATATAGGGAATTTCTGCCTTTTTGCCCCACAATTAGGGGAATTTCTGCAATTTTGCTCCAAAATACGGGGAATTTCTGCCTTTTTGCCCGAAAATAATAAGAATGCATACCTTTTTGCCATAAAAAAGGGAAATTTCTTCATTTTTGCTCCAAAATAAGGGGAATTTCTGCATTTTTGACTCTAAATAAGTGGAATTTCTGTCTTTTTCCCCCAAAACAAAGGGAATTTCTGTCTTTTTTGTTTCAAAATAAGGAAAATTTCTGAATTATTACCCTGAAGTAAGTGAAATTTCTGCCTTTTTGCCCCCAAATAAGGGGAATTTCAGCCTTTTTACCTCAAAATAAGGGGAATTTCTGCATTTTTGCCACAAATTATTAGGAATTTCTGCCTTTTTGCCCCATAATATAGAAAATTTCTGCCTTTTTCCCTGATATAAATGAAACTTTTGCAATTTTGCCCCAAAATAACTAAAATTTCTGCAATTTTGCCCCAAATAAAAGAAATTTCTGCAATTTTGTACCAAAATAAAAGATATTTCCGCCTTTTTGCTTTCAAATAAGAAAATTTCTGCTTTTTTTTCTGAAATAAGTGAAATTTCTGAAATTTTGCCACAAAATAAGTGAAATTTCTACAATTTTGCCCCAAAATAAGTGAAATTTCTGGAATTTTGCCCCAAATTAAGTGGAATTTCTGAGTTTTGACCCACAATAAGAAAAATTTCTGTCTTTTTGCCCCAACATATAGAAAATTTCTGCCTTTTTGCCCCACAATTAGGGGAATTTCTGCAATTTTGCTCCAAAATAGAGGGAATTTCTGCCTTTTTGCCCGAAAATAAAAAGAATGCATACCTTTTTGCCATAAAAAAGGTAAATTTCTTCATTTTTGCTCCAAAATAAGGGGAATATCTGCTTTTTTGCCTCTAAATAAGTTGAATTTCTGTTATTTTTCCCCAATACAAAGGGAATTTCTGTCTTTTTTGCCCCAAAATAAAAAAAAATCTGACTTATTACCCTGAAATAAGTGAAATTTCTGCAATTTTGACCCAAAATAAGGGAAATTTCTGTCTTTTTGTCCCCAAATAATGGGAATTTCAGCCTTTTTACCTCAAAATAAGGGGAATTTCTGCATTTTTGCCACAAAATATTAGGAATTTCTGCCTTTTTGCCCCAAAATAAAGAAAATTTCTGCATTTATCTCTGAAATAAATGAAAGTTCTCCATTTTTGCCCCAAAATATGGGAAATTTCTGCAATTTTGCCCCAAAATAGGAAATATTTCAGCAATTTTGTACCAAAATATAAGAAAAATCAGACTTTTGCCCCAAAATAAAAAATTTCTGCTTTTTTTCTGAAATAAGTGAAATTTCTGCAATTTTGCCCCAAAATAAGTGAAATTTCTGAGTTTTGCCTTTAAATAAGAAGAATTTCTGTCTTTTTGCCCCAACATATAGGGAATTTCTGCCTTTTTACCCCTCATTTAGGGGAATTTCTGCAATTTTGCTCCAAAATACGGGGAATTTCTGTCTTTTTGTCCGAAAATAAGAATAATGCATACTCTTTTTCCATAAAAAAGGGAAATTTCTTAATTTTTGCTCAAAAACAAGGGGAATTTCTGCATTTTTGCCTCTAAATAAGTGAAATTTATGTCTTTTTCCCCCCCAAAAAATGGAATTTCTGTCTTTTTTGCTCCAAAATAAGGAAAATTTCTGACTTATTACACTGAAATAAGTGAAATTTCTGCAATTTTGCTCCAAAATAAGGGAAATTTCTGCATTTTTGCCCCCAAATAAGGGAAATTTCAGCCTTTTTACCTCAAAATAAGGGGAATTTTGCATTTTTGCCGCATAATATGGATAATTTCTGCCTTTTTTCCACAAAATAAGAAAATTTCTGCTTTTTTTCCCTGAAATAAGTAAAATTTCTGAAATTTTGCCACAAAATAAGTGAAATTTCTACAATTTTGCTTCAAAATAAGTGAAATTTCTTGAATTTTGCCCCAAATTAAGTGGAATTTCTGAGTTTTGACCCACAATAAGGAGAATTTCTGTCTTTTTGCCCCAACATATAGGAAATTTCTGCCTTTTTGCCCCACAATTAGGGGAATTTTTGCAATTTTGGTCCAAAATACGGGAAATTTCTGCCTTTTTGCCCGAAAATAAGAAGAATGCATACCTTTTTTACATAAGAAAGAAAAATTTCTGCAATTTTGCTTCAAAATAAGGGAAATTTCTGCTTTTTTGCCTCTAAATAAGTGGAATTTCTGTCTTTTCCCCCAAAACAAAGGGAATTTCTGTCTTTTTGCCCCTAAATAAGAAAATTTCTGACTTATTACCCTGAAATAAGTGAAATTTCTGCAATTTTGCCCCAACAGAAGAGAAATTTCTGCCTATTTGCCCCGAAATAAGGGTAATTTCAGCCTTTTTACCTCAAAATAAGGGGAATTTTCACATTTTTGCCCCAAAATATGGAAAATTTCTGCCTTTTTGGCCAAAATAAGAAAAATTTCTGCAATTTTGTACAAAAATAAAAAAAATTTCTGCCTTTTTGCCACAAAATAAGAAAATTTCTGCTTTTTTTCCCTGAAATAAGTGAAATTTCTGCAATTTTGCCCGAAAATAAGTGAAATTTCTGCAATTTTGCCCCAAAATAAGGGAAATTTCTGGAATTTTGCCCCAAAATAAGTGGAAATTCTGAGTTTTGCCACAAAATAAGGAGGATTTCTGTCTTTTTGCCCCAACATATAGGAAATTTCTGCCTTTTTGCCCCACAATTAGGGGAATTTCTGCAATTTTGCTCCAAAATACGGGGTATTTCTGCCTTTTTGCTCAAAAATAAGAAGAATGCATACCTTTTTGCCATAAAAAAGGAAAATTTCTTCATTTTTGCTCCAAAATAAGGGGAATTTCAGCTTTTATGCCTCTAAATATGTTGAATTTCTGTCTTTGTCCCCCAAAACAAAGGGAATTTCTGTCCTTTTTGCCCCAAAATAAGGGAAATTTCTCACTTATTACCCTGAAATAAGTGAAATTTCTGCAATTTTGACCCAAAATAAGGGAAATTTCTGCCTTTTTGCCCCCAAATAAGGGGAATTTCAGCCTTTTTACCTGAAAATAAAAGGAATTTCTGCATTTTTTCCATAGAATATTAGGAATTTCTGTTTTTTGCCCAAAAATAAGGAAAATTTCTGCCTTTTTTCCCTGAAATAAGTGAAATTTCTGCAATTTTGCCCCAAAATAAGTGAAATTTCTGCAATTTTGCCCCAAAATAAGGGAAATTTCTAAAATTTTGCCCCAAATTAAGAGAAATTTCTGCCTTTTTGCCCTCAAATAAGGGAAATTTCAGCCTTTTTACCTCAAAATATGGAGAATTTCTGAATTTTTGCCCAAAAATATGGGAAATTTCTGCCTTTTTGCCCCAAATTAAGAAAAATTTCTGCAATTTTGTACCAAAATAAAAGAAATTTCTGCCTTTTTGCCCCAAAATAAGAAAATTTCTGCTTTTATTCTGAAATAAATGAAATTTCTGCAATTTTGCCTCAAAATAAGTTAAATTTCTGAATTTTTCCCTAAAATAAGAAGAATTTCTGTCTTTTTGCCCCAACATATAGGGAATTTCTGCCTTTTTTCCCCACCATTAGGAGAATTTCTGCAATTTTGCTCCAAAATACGGGGAATTTCTGCCTTTTTGTCCGAAAATAAGAAGAATGCATACCTTTTTGCCATAAAAAAAAGAAATTTCTTCATTTTTGCTCCAAAATAAGGGGAATTTCTGGTTTTTGCCTCTAAATAAGTGGAATTTCTGTCTTTCTCCCCCAAAACAAAGGGAATTTCTGTATTTTTTGCCCAAAAATAAGGAAAATTTCTGACTTATTACCCTGAAATAAGTAAAATTTCTGCAATTTTGCCCCAAAATAAGGGAAATTTCTGCCTTTTTTCCCCCAAATAAGAAAAATTTCAGCCTTTTTACCTCAAAATAAGGGGAATTTCTGCCTTTTTGCCCAAAATAAGAAAAATTTCTGCAATTTTGTACCAAAATAAAAGAAATTTCTGCCTTATTGCCACAAAATATGAAAATTTCTGTTTTTTTCCCTGAAATAAGTGAAATTTCTGCAATTTTGCCCCAAAATAAGTGAAATTTTTGCAATTTTGCCTCAAAATAAAGGTAATTTCTGGAACTATGCCCTAAATAAGTGGAATTTCTGAGTTTTGCCCCAAAATAAGGAGGATTTTTGTCTTTTTGCCCCAACATATAGGAAATTTCTTCCTTTTTGCCCTACAATTAGGGGAATTTCTGCAATTTTGCTTCAAAATACGGGGAATTTCTGCCTTTTTGCCCGAAAATAAGAAGAATGCATACCTTTTTGCCATAAAAAAGGAAAATTTCTGCAATTTTGCTCCAAAATAAGGGGAATTTCTGCTTTTTTGCCTCTAAATAAGTGGAATTTCTGTCTTTTTCCCCCAAAACAAAGGGAATTTCTGTCTTTTTTGCCCCAAAATAAGGAAAATTTCTGACTTATTACCCTGAAGTAAGTGAAATTTCTGCAATTATGCCCCAATATAAAAGAAATTTCTGCCTTTTTGCCCCCAAATAAGGGGAATTTCAGCCTTTTTACATCAAAATAAGGGTAATTTCTGCATTTTTTCCCTAAAATATGGGAAATTTCTGCCTTTTGGCCCCAAAATAAGAAAAATTTCTGCAATTCTGTACCAAAATAAAAGAAATTTCAGCCTTTTTGCCCCAATATAAGAAAATTTCTGCTTTTTTTCTGAAATAAGTGAAATTTCTGCAATTTTGCCTCAAAATAAGAGAAATTTCTGCCCTTTTGCCTCCAAATCAGGGGAATTTCAGCCTTTTTACCTCAAAATATGAAGACTTTCTGCATTTTTGACCCAATATAGGGGAAATTTCTTCCTTTTTGCTCCGAAATAAGAAAAATTTCTGCAATTCTGTACCAAAATAAAATAAATTTCAGCCTTTTTGCCCCAATATAAGAAAATTTCTGCTTTTTTTCTGAAATAAGTGAAATTTCTGCAATTTTGCCCCAAAATAAGTGAAATTTCTGCAATTTTGCCCCCAAATAAGGGAAATTTCTGGAATTTTGCCTGAAAATAAGTGGAATTTCTGAGTTTTGCACAAAAATAAGGAGAATTTCTGTCTTTACGCCACAACATATAGGGAATTTCTGCCTTTTTGCCCCACAATTAGGGGAATTTCTGCAATTTTGCTCCAAAATACAGGTTATTTCTGCCTTTTTGCCCGAATATAAGAAGAATGATTACCTTTTTGCCACAAAAATGGGAAATTTCTCCATTTTTGCTTTAAAATAAAGAGAATTTCTGCTTTTTTGCCTCTAAATAAGTGGAATTTCTGTCTTTTTCCACCAAAACAAAGGGAATTTCTGTTTTTTGCCCCAAAATAAAGAAAATTTCTGACTTATTACCCTGAAATAAGTGAAATTTCAAAAATTTTGCACAATTTACATGGAATTTCTGAGTTTTGCCCCAAAATGAGGAGAATTTCTGTCTTTTTGCCCCAACATATAGGGAATTTCTGCCTTTTTGCCCTACAAATAGGGGAATTTCTTCTTTTTTGCCTCTAAATATGTGGAATTTCTGTCTCTTTCCCCCAAAACAAAGGGAATTTCTGTTTTTTGCCCCAAAATAAGGAGAATTTCTGACTTATTACCCTGAAATAAGTGAAATTTCTGCAATTTTGCCCCAAAATAAGGGAAATTTCAGCCTTTTTACCTCAAAATAAGGGGAATTTCTGCATTTTTGCCATAGAATATTAGGAATTTCTGTTTTTTTGCCCAAAAATAAGGAAAATTTCTGCCTTTTTTCCCTGAAATAAGTGAAATTTCTGCAATTTTGCCCCAAAATAAGTGAAATTTCTGCAATTTTGCCCCAAAATAAGGGAAAATTCTAAAATTTTGCCCCAAATTAAGAATAATTTCTGCAATTTTGTACCAAAATAAAAGAAATTTCTGCCTTTTTGCCCCAAAATAAGAAAATTTCTGCTTTTTTTCTGAAATAAATGAAATTTCTGCAATTTTGCCTCAAAATAAGTTAAATTTCTGAATTTTTCCCTAAAATAAGAAGAATTTCTGTCTTTTTGCCCCAACATATAGGGAATTTCTGCCTTTTTTTTCCCACAATTAGGGGAATTTCTGCAATTTTGCTTCAAAATACGGGGAATTTCTGCCTTTTTGTCCGAAAATAAGAAGAATGCATACCTTTTTGCCATAAAAAAAAGAAATTTCTTCATTTTTGCTCCAAAATAAGGGGAATTTCTGGTTTTTGCCTCTAAATAAGTGGAATTTCTGTCTTTCTCCCCCCCAAAAAAAGGGAATTTCTGTATTTTTTGCCCCAAAATAAGGAAAATTTCTGACTTATTACCCTGAAATAAGTGAAATTTCTGCAATTTTGCCCCAAAATAAGGGAAATTTCTGCCTTTTTGGCCCCAAATAAGGAAAATTTCAGCTTTTTTACCTCAAAATAAGGGGAATTTCTGCCTTTTTGCCCAAAATAAGAAAAATTTCTGCAATTTTGTACCAAAATAAAAGAAATTTCTGCCTTATTGCCACAAAATATGAAAATTTCTGTTTTTTTCTTTGAAATAAGTGAAATTTATGCAATTTTGCCCCAAAATAAGTGAAATTTCTGCAATTTTGCCTCAAAATAAGGGTAATTTCTGGAACTTTGCCCTAAATAAGTGGAATTTCTTAGTTTTGCCCCAAAATAAGGAGGATTTTTGTCTTTTTGCCCCAACATATAGGAAATTTCTTCCTCTTTGCCCCACAATTAGGGGAATTTCAGCAATTTTGCTTCAAAATACAGGGAATTTCTGCCTTTTTGCCCGAAAATAAGAAGAATGCATACCTTTTTGCCATAAAAAAAGACAATTTCTGCAATTTTGCTCCAAAATAAGGAGAATTTCTGCTTTTTTTGCCTCTAAATAAGTGGAATTTCTGTCTTTTTTCCCCAAAACAAAGGGAATTTCTGTCTTTTTTGCCCCAAAATAAGGAAAATTTCTGACTTATTAACCTGAAGTAAGTGAAATTTCTGCAATTATGCCCCAATATAAAAGAAATTTCTGCATTTTTGCCCCCAAATAAGGGGAATTTCAGCCTTTTTACCTCAAAATAAGGGTAATTTCTGCATTTTTTCCCCAAAATATGGGAAATGTCTGCCTTTTGGCCCCAAAATAAGAAAAATTTCTGCAATTTTGTACCAAAATAAAAAAAATTCTGCCTTTTTGCCCCAAAATAAGAAAATTTCTACTTTTTTTTCTGAAATAAATGAAATTTCTGCAATTTTGCCCCAAACATAAGAGAAATTTCTGCCTTTTTGCCACGAAATAAGGGGAATTGCAGACTTTTAACCTCAAAATAAGGGGACTTTCTGCATTTTTGACCCAAAATATGGGAAATTTCTGCCTTTTTGCCCCAAAATAAAAAAACTTTCTGCAATTCTGTACCAAAATAAAAGAAATTTCAGCCTTTTTGCCCCAATATAAAAAAATTTCTGCTTTTTTTCTGAAATAAAAGATATTTCTGCAATTTTGCCTCAAAATAAGGGAAATTTCTGTGTTTTTGCCCCCAAATAAGGGGAATTTCAGCCTTTTTGCCTCAAAATATGAAGACTTTCTGCATTTTTGACCCAAAATATGGGAAATTTCTGCCTTTTTGCCCCAAAATAAGAAAAATTTCTGCCATTTTGTACCAAAATAAGAGAAATTTCTGCCTTTTTGCCCCAAAATAAAAAAAAATTCTCATTTTTTCTGAAATAAGTGAAATTTCTGCAATTTTGCCCCAAAATAAGTGAAATTTCTGCAATTTTGCCCCCAAATAAGGGAAATTTCTGGAATTTTGCCTGAAAATAAGTGGAATTTCTGATTTTTGCGCAAAAATAAAGAGAATTTCTGTCTTTATGCCCCAACATATAGGGAATTTCTGCCTTTTTCCCCCACAATTAGGGGAATTTCTGCAATTTTGCTCCAAAATACGGGGCATTTCTGCCTTTTTGCCCGAATATAAGAAGAATGATTACCTTTTTGCCACAAAAATGGGAAATTTCTCCATTTTTGCTTTAAAATAAAGGGAATTTCTGCTTTTTTGCCTCTAAATAAGTGGAATTTCTGTCTTTTTCCCCCAAAACAAAGGGAATTTCTGTTTTTTGCCCGAAAATAAGGAAAATTTCTGACTTATTACCCTGAAATAAGTGAAATTTCTAAAATTTTGCACAAAATACATGGAATTTCTGAGTTTTGCCCCAAAATGAGGAGAATTTCTGTCTTTTTCCCCCAACATATAGGGAATTTCTGCCTTTTTGCCCTACAAATAGGGGAATTTCTGCTTTTTTGCCTCTAAATATGTGGAATTTCTGTCTTTTTCCCTTAAAACAAAGGGAATTTCTGTCTTTTTTGCCCCAAAATAAGGAAAATTTCTGACTTATTACGCTGAAATAAGTGAAATTTCTGCAATATTGCCCCAAAATAAGGGAAATTTCTGCCTTTTTGCCCCCAAATAAGGGGAATTTAAGCCTTTTTACCTGAAAATAAGGGGAATTTCTGCATTTTTGCCATAGAATATTAGGAATTTCTGTTTTTTGCCCAAAAATAAGGAAAATTTCTGCCTTTTTTCCCTGAAATAAGTGAAATTTCTGCAATTTTGCCCCAAAATAAGTGAAATTTCTGCAATTTTGCCCCAAAATAAGGGAAATTTCTAAAATTTTGCCCCAAATTAAGAGAAATTTCTGCCTTTTTGCCCTCAAATAAGGGAAATTTCAGCCTTTTTACCTCAAAATATGGAGAATTTCTGAATTTTTGCCCAAAAATATGGGAAATTTCTGCCTTTTTGCCCCAAATTAAGAAAAATTTCTGCAATTTTGTACCAAAATAAAAGAAATTTCTGCCTTTTTGCCCCAAAATAAGAAAATTTCTGCTTTTATTCTGAAATAAATGAAATTTCTGCAATTTTGCCTCAAAATAAGTTAAATTTCTGAATTTTTCCCTAAAATAAGAAGAATTTCTGTCTTTTTGCCCCAACATATAGGGAATTTCTGCCTTTTTTCCCCACCATTAGGGGAATTTCTGCAATTTTGCTCCAAAATACGGGGAATTTCTGCCTTTTTGTCCGAAAATAAGAAGAATGCATACCTTTTTGCCATAAAAAAAAGAAATTTCTTCATTTTTGCTCCAAAATAAGGGGAATTTCTGGTTTTTGCCTCTAAATAAGTGGAATTTCTGTCTTTCTCCCCCAAAACAAAGGGAATTTCTGTATTTTTTGCCCAAAAATAAGGAAAATTTCTGACTTATTACCCTGAAATAAGTGAAATTTCTGCAATTTTGCCCCAAAATAAGGGAAATTTCTGCCTTTTTTCCCCCAAATAAGGAAAATTTCAGCCTTTTTACCTCAAAATAAGGGGAATTTCTGCCTTTTTGCCCAAAATAAGAAAAATTTCTGCAATTTTGTACCAAAATAAAAGAAATTTCTGCCTTATTGCCACAAAATATGAAAATTTCTGTTTTTTTCCCTGAAATAAGTGAAATTTCTGCAATTTTGCCCCAAAATAAGTGAAATTTTTGCAATTTTGCCTCAAAATAAAGGTAATTTCTGGAACTATGCCCTAAATAAGTGGAATTTCTGAGTTTTGCCCCAAAATAAGGAGGATTTTTGTCTTTTTGCCCCAACATATAGGAAATTTCTTCCTTTTTGCCCTACAATTAGGGGAATTTCTGCAATTTTGCTTCAAAATACGGGGAATTTCTGCCTTTTTGCCCGAAAATAAGAAGAATGCATACCTTTTTGCCATAAAAAAGGAAAATTTCTGCAATTTTGCTCCAAAATAAGGGGAATTTCTGCTTTTTTGCCTCTAAATAAGTGGAATTTCTGTCTTTTTCCCCCAAAACAAAGGGAATTTCTGTCTTTTTTGCCCCAAAATAAGGAAAATTTCTGACTTATTACCCTGAAGTAAATGAAATTTCTGCAATTATGCCCCAATATAAAAGAAATTTCTGCCTTTTTGCCCCCAAATAAGGGGAATTTCAGCCTTTTTACATCAAAATAAGGGTAATTTCTGCATTTTTTCCCTAAAATATGGGAAATTTCTGCCTTTTGGCCCCAAAATAAGAAAAATTTCTGCAATTCTGTACCAAAATAAAAGAAATTTCAGCCTTTTTGCCCCAATATAAGAAAATTTCTGCTTTTTTTCTGAAATAAGTGAAATTTCTGCAATTTTGCCTCAAAATAAGAGAAATTTCTGCCCTTTTGCCTCCAATTCAGGGGAATTTCAGCCTTTTTACCTCAAAATATGAAGACTTTCTGCATTTTTGACCCAATATAGGGGAAATTTCTTCCTTTTTGCTCCAAAATAAGAAAAATTTCTGCAATTCTGTACCAAAATAAAATAAATTTCAGCCTTTTTGCCCCAATATAAGAAAATTTCTGCTTTTTTTCTGAAATAAGTGAAATTTCTGCAATTTTGCCCCAAAATAAGTGAAATTTCTGCAATTTTGCCCCCAAATAAGGGAAATTTCTGGAATTTTGCCTAAAAATAAGTGGAATTTCTGAGTTTTGCACAAAAATAAGGAGAATTTCTGTCTTTACGCCACAACATATAGGGAATTTCTGCCTTTTTGCCCCACAATTAGGGGAATTTCTGCAATTTTGCTCCAAAATACAGGGTATTTCTGCCTTTTTGCCTGAATATAAGAAGAATGATTACCTTTTTGCCACAAAAATGGGAAATTTCTCCATTTTTGCTTTAAAATAAAGAGAATTTCTGCTTTTTTGCCTCTAAATAAGTGGAATTTCTGTCTTTTTCCACCAAAACAAAGGGAATTTCTGTTTCTTGCCCCAAAATAAAGAAAATTTCTGACTTATTACCCTGAAATAAGTGAAATTTCAAAAATTTTGCACAATTTACATGGAATTTCTGAGTTTTGCCCCAAAATGAGGAGAATTTCTGTCTTTTTGCCCCAACATATAGGGAATTTCTGCCTTTTTGCCCTACAAATAGGGGAATTTCTTCTTTTTTGCCTCTAAATATGTGGAATTTCTGTCTTTTTCCCCCAAAACAAAGGGAATTTCTGTCTTTTTTGCCCCAAAATAAGGAGAATTTCTGACTTATTACCCTGAAATAAGTGAAATTTCTGCAATTTTGCCCCAAAATAAGGGAAATTTCTGCCTTTTTGCCCCCAAATAAGGGGAATTTCAGCCTTTTTACCTCAAAATAAGGGGAATTTCTGCATTTTTGCCATAGAATATTAGGAATTTCTGTTTTTTTGCCCAAAAATAAGGAAAATTTCTGCCTTTGTTCCCTGAAATAAGTGAAATTTCTGCAATTTTGCCCCAAAATAAGTGAAATTTCTGCAATTTTGCCCCAAAATAAGGGAAAATTCTAAAATTTTGCCCCAAATTAAGAGAAATTTCTGCCTTTTTGACCTCAAATAAGGGAAATTTCAGGCTTTTTACCTCAAAATATGGAGAATTTCTGAATTTTTGCCCAAAAATATGGGAAATTTCTGCCTTTTTGCCCCAAATTAAGAATAATTTCTGCAATTTTGTACCAAAATAAAAGAAATTTCTGCCTTTTTGCCCCAAAATAAGAAAATTTCTGCTTTTTTTCTGAAATAAATTAAATTTCTGCAATTTTGCCTCAAAATAAGTTAAATTTCTGAATTTTTCCCTAAAATAAGAAGAATTTCTGTCTTTTTGCCCCAACATATAGGGAATTTCTGCCTTTTTTTCCCCACAATTAGGGGAATTTCTGCAATTTTGCTTCAAAATACGGGGAATTTCTGCCTTTTTGTCCGAAAATAAGAAGAATGCATACCTTTTTGCCATAAAAAAAAGAAATTTCTTCATTTTTGCTCCAAAATAAGGGGAATTTCTGGTTTTTGCCTCTAAATAAGTGGAATTTCTGTCTTTCTCCCCCCCAAAAAAAGGGAATTTCTGTATTTTTTGCCCCAAAATAAGGAAAATTTCTGACTTATTACCCTGAAATAAGTGAAATTTCTGCAATTTTGCCCCAAAATAAGGGAAATTTCTGCCTTTTTGGCCCCAAATAAGGAAAATTTCAGCTTTTTTACCTCAAAATAAGGGGAATTTCTGCCTTTTTGCCCAAAATAAGAAAAATTTCTGCAATTTTGTACCAAAATAAAAGAAATTTCTGCCTTATTGCCACAAAATATGAAAATTTCTGTTTTTTTCCTTGAAATAAGTGAAATTTATGCAATTTTGCCCCAAAATAAGTGAAATTTCTGCAATTTTGCCTCAAAATAAGGGTAATTTCTGGAACTTTGCCCTAAATAAGTGGAATTTCTTAGTTTTGCCCCAAAATAAGGAGGATTTTTGTCTTTTTGCCCCAACATATAGGAAATTTCTTCCTTTTTGCCCCACAATTAGGGGAATTTCAGCAATTTTGCTTCAAAATACAGGGAATTTCTGCCTTTTTGCCCGAAAGTAAGAAGAATGCATACCTTTTTGCCATAAAAAAAGACAATTTCTGCAATTTTGCTCCAAAATAAGGAGAATTTCTGCTTTTTTTGCCTCTAAATAAGTGGAATTTCTGTCTTTTTTCCCCAAAACAAAGGGAATTTCTATCTTTTTTGCCCCAAAATAAGGAAAATTTCTGACTTATTAACCTGAAGTAAGTGAAATTTCTGCAATTATGCCCCAATATAAAAGAAATTTCTGCATTTTTGCCCCCAAATAAGGGGAATTTCAGCCTTTTTACCTCAAAATAAGGGTAATTTCTGCATTTTTTCCCCAAAATATGGGAAATGTCTGCCTTTTGGCCCCAAAATAAGAAAAATTTCTGCAATTTTGTACCAAAATAAAAAAAATTCTGCCTTTTTGCCCCAAAATAAGAAAATTTCTACTTTTTTTTCTGAAATAAATGAAATTTCTGCAATTTTGCCCCAAACATAAGAGAAATTTCTGCCTTTTTGCCACGAAATAAGGGGAATTGCAGACTTTTAACCTCAAAATAAGGGGACTTTCTGCATTTTTGACCCAAAATATGGGAAATTTCTGCCTTTTTGCCCCAAAATAAAAAAACTTTCTGCAATTCTGTACCAAAATAAAAGAAATTTCAGCCTTTTTGCCCCAATATAAAAAAATTTCTGCTTTTTTTCTGAAATAAATGATATTTCTGCAATTTTGCCTCAAAATAAGGGAAATTTCTGTGTTTTTGCCCCCAAATAAGGGGAATTTCAGCCTTTTTGCCTCAAAATATGAAGACTTTCTGCATTTTTGACCCAAAATATGGGAAATTTCTGCCTTTTTGCCCCAAAATAAGAAAAATTTCTGCCATTTTGTACCAAAATAAGAGAAATTTCTGCCTTTTTGCCCCAAAATAAAAAAAAATTCTCATTTTTTCTGAAATAAGTGAAATTTCTGCAATTTTGCCCCAAAATAAGTGAAATTTCTTCAATTTTGCCCCCAAATAAGGGAAATTTCTGGAATTTTGCCTGAAAATAAGTGGAATTTCTGATTTTTGCGCAAAAATAAAGAGAATTTCTGTCTTTATGCCCCAACATATAGGGAATTTCTGCCTTTTTGCTCCACAATTAGGGGAATTTCTGCAATTTTGCTCCAAAATACGGGGTATTTCTGCCTTTTTGCCCGAATATAAGAAGAATGATTACCTTTTTGCCACAAAAATGGGAAATTTCTCCATTTTTGCTTTAAAATAAAGGGAATTTCTGCTTTTTTGCCTCTAAATAAGTGGAATTTCTGTCTTTTTCCCCCAAAACAAAGGGAATTTCTGTTTTTTGCCCGAAAATAAGGAAAATTTCTGACTTATTACCCTGAAATAAGTGAAATTTCTAAAATTTTGCACAAAATACATGGAATTTCTGAGTTTTGCCCCAAAATGAGGAGAATTTCTGTCTTTTTCCCCCAACATATAGGGAATTTCTGCCTTTTTGCCCTACAAATAGGGGAATTTCTGCTTTTTTGCCTCTAAATATGTGGAATTTCTGTCTTTTTCCCCCAAAACAAAGGGAATTTCTGTTTTTTTGCCCCAAAATAAGGAAAATTTCTGACTTATTACCCTGAAATAAGTGAAATTTCTGCAATTCTGCCCCAAAATAAGGGAAATTTCTGCCTTTTTGCCCCCAAATAAGGGGAATTTCAGCCTTTTTACCTCAAAATAAGGGGAATTTCTGCATTTTTGCCATAGAAAATTAGGAATTTCTGTTTTTTTCCCAAAAATAAGAAAAATTTCTGCCTTTTTTCCCTGAAATAAGTGAAATTTCTGCAATTTTGACCCAAAATAAGTGAAATTTCTGCAATTTTGCCCCAAAATAAGGGAAAATTCTAAAATTTTGCCCCAAATTAAGAGAAATTTCTGCCTTTTTGACCTCAAATAAGGGAAATTTCAGCCTTTTTACCTCAAAATATGGAGAATTTCTGAATTTTTGCCCAAAAATATGGGAAATTTCTGCCTTTTTGCCCCAAATTAAGAAAAATTTCTGCAATTTTGTACCAAAATAAAAGAAATTTCTGCCTTTTTGCCCCAAAATAAGAAAATTTCATCTTTTTTCTGAAATAAATGAAATTTCTGCAATTTTGCCTCAAAATAAGTTAAATTTCTGAATTTTTCCCTAAAATAAGAAGAATTTCTGTCTTTTTGCCCCAACATATAGGGAATTTCTGCCTTTTTTCCCCGCAATTAGGGGAATTTCTCCAATTTTGCTCCAATATATGGGGAATTTCTGCCTTTTTGTCCGAAAATAAGAAGAATGCATACCTTTTTGCCAAAAAAAAAGAAATTTCTTCATTTTTGCTCCAAAATAAGGGGAATTTCTGGTTTTTGCCTCTAAATAAGTGGAATTTCTGTCTTTCTCCCCCAAAACAAAGGGAATTTCTGTATTTTTTGCCCCAAAATAAGGAAAATTTCTGACTTATAACCCTGAAATAAGTTAAATTTCTGCAATTTTCCCCAAAATAAGGGAAATTTCTGCCTTTTTGCCCACAAATAAGGGGAATTTCAGCCTTTTTACCTCAAAATAAGGGGAATTTCTGCCTTTTTGCCCAAAATAAGAAAAATTTCTGCAATTTTGTACCAAAATAAAGGAAATTTCTGCCTTATTACCACAAAATATGAAAATTTCTGTTTTTTTCCCTGAAATAAGTGAAATTTCTGCAATTTTGCCCCAAAATAAGTGAAATTTCTGCAATTTTGCCTCAAAATAAAGGTAATTTCTGGAACTTTGCCCTAAATAAGTGGAATTTCTGAGTTTTGCCCCAAAATAAGGAGGATTTTTGTCTTTTTGCCCCAACATATAGGAAATTTCTTCCTTTTTGCCCCACAATTAGGGGAATTTCTGCAATTTTGCTTCAAAATACGGGGAATTTCTGCCTTTTGCCCGAAAATAAGAAGAATGCATACCTTTTTGCCATAAAAAAGGACAATTTCAGCCTTTTTACCTCAAAATAAGGGGAATTTCTGCTTTTTTGCCTCTAAATAAGTGGAATTTCTGTCTTTTTCCCCCAAAACAAAGGGAATTTCTGTCTTCTTTGCCCCAAAATAAGGAAAATTTCTAACTTATTACCCTGAAGTAAGTGAAATTTCTGCAATTATGCCCCAATATAAAAGAAATTTCTGCCTTTTTGCCCCCAAATAAGGGGAATTTCAGCCTTTTTACCTCAAAATAAGGGTAATTTCTGCATTTTTTCCCCAAAATATGGGAAATTTCTGCCTTTTGGCCCCAAAATAAGAAAAATTTCTGCAATTTTGTACCAAAATAAAAAAAAATTCTGCCTTTTTGCCCCAATATAAGAAAATTCTACTTTTTTTCTGAAATAAATGAAATTTCTGCAATTTTGCCCCAACATAAGAGAAATTTCTGCCTTTTTGCCACGAAATAAGGGGAATTTGAGAATTTTAACCTCAAAATAAGGGGACTTTCTGCATTTTTGACCCAAAATATGGGAAATTTCTGTCTTTTTGCCCCCAAAATTAGAAAAATTTCTGCAATTCTGTACCAAAATAAAAGAAATTTCAGCCTTTTTGCCCCAATATAAGAAAATTTCTGCTTTTTTTTTAAATAAATGATATTTCTGCAATTTTGCCTCAAAATAAGGTAAATTTCTGTGTTTTTGCCCCCAAATCAGGGGAATTTCAGCATTTTTACCTCAAAATATAAAGACTTTCTGCATTTTTGACCCAAAATATGGGAAATTTCTGCCTTTTTGCCCCAAAATAAGAAAAATTTCTGCCATTTTGTACCAAAATAAGAGAAATTTCTGCCTTTTTGCCCCAAAATAAAAAAAATTTCTCATTTTTTTTCTGAAATAAGTGAAATTTCTGCAATTTTGGCCCAAAATAAGTGAAATTTCTGCAATTTTGGCCTCAAATAAGGGAAATTTCTGGAATTTTGCCTGAAAATAAGTGGAATTTCTGAGTTTTGCGCAAAAATAAGGAGAATTTCTGTCTTTATGCCCCAACATATAGGGAATTTCTGCCTTTTTGCCCCACAAATAGTGGAATTTCTGCAACTTTGCTCCAAAATACGGGGTATTTCTGCCTTTTTGCCCGAATATAAGAAGAATGATTACCTTTTTGCCACAAAAATGGGAAATTTCTCTATTTTTGCTTTAAAATAAAGGGAATTTCTGCTTTTTTGCCTCTAAATAAGTGGAATTTCTGTCTTTTCCACCCAAAACAAAGGGAATTTCTGTTTTTTGCCCCCAAAAAAAGAAAATTTCTGACTTATAACCCTGAAATAAGTGAAATTTCTAAAATTTTGCACAAAATACATGGAATTTCTGAGTTTTGCCCCAAAATGAGGAGAATTTCTGTCTTTTTGCCCCAACATATAGAGAATATCTGCCTTTTTGCCCTACAAATAGGGGAATTTCTGCTTTTTTGCCTCTAAATATGTGGAATTTCTGTCTTTTTCCCCCAAAACAAAGGGAATTTCTGTCTTTTTTGCCCCAAAATGAGGAAAATTTCTGACTTATTACCCTGAAATAAGTAAAATTTCTGCAATTTTGCCCCAAAATAAGGGAAATTTCTGCCTTTTTGTCCCCAAATAAGGGGAATTTCAGCCTTTTTACCTCAAAATAAGAAGAAATTCTGCATTTTTGCCATAGAATATTAGGAATTTCTGTTTTTTTGCCCAAAAATAAGGAAAATTTCTGCCTTTTTTCCCTGAAATAAGTGAAATTTCTGCAATTTTGCCCCAAAATAAGTGAAATTTTTGCAATTTTGCCCCAAAATAAGGGATAATTCTAAAATTTTGCCCCAAATTAAGAGAAATTTCTGCCTTTTTGACCTCAAATAAGGAAATTTCAGCCTTTTTACCTCAAAATATGGAGAATTTCTGAATTTTTGCCCAAAAATATGGGAAATTTCTGCCTTTTTTTCTGAAATAAATGATATTTCTGCAATTTTGCCTCAAAATAAGAGAAATTTCTGCCTTTTTGCCTCCAAATCAGGGGAATTTCAGCCTTTTTACCTCAAAATATGAAGACTTTCTGCATTTTTGACCCAAATATGGAAAATTTCTGCCATTTTGCTCCGAAATAAGAAAAATTTCTGCAATTCTGTACCAAAATAAAATAAATTTCAGCCTTTTTGCCCTAATATAAGAAAATTTCTGCTTTTTTTCTGAAATAAGTGAAATTTCTGCAATTTTGCCCCAAAATAAGTGAAATTTCTGCAATTTTGCCCCCAAATAAGGGAAATTTCTGGAATTTTGCCTGAAAATAAGTGGAATTTCTGAGTTTTGCACAAAAATAAGGAGAATTTCTGTCTTTATGCCCCAACATATAGGGAATTTCTGCCTTTTTGCCCCACAATTAGGGGAATTTCTGCAATTTTGCTCCAAAATACAGGGTATTTCTGCCTTTTTGCCCGAATATAAGAAGAATGATTACCTTTTTGCCAGAAAAATGGGAAATTTCTCCATTTTTGCTTTAAAATAAAGGGAATTTCTGCTTTTTTGCCTCTAAATAAGTGGAATTTCTGTCTTTTTCCCCCAAAACAAAGGGAATTTCTGTTTTTTGCACCAAAATAAGGAAAATTTCTGACTTATTACCCTGAAATAAGTGAAATTTCTGCAATTTTGCCCCAAAATAAGGGAAATTTCTGCCTTTTTGCCCCCAAATAAGGGGAATTTCAGACTTTTTACCTCAAAATAAGGGGAATTTCTGCATTTATGCCATAGAATATTAGGAATTTCTGTTTTTTTGCCCAAAAATAAGGAAAATTTCTGCCTTTTTTCCCTGAAATAAGTGAAATTTCTGCAATTTTGCCCCAAAATAAGTGAAATTTCTGCAATTTTGCCACAAAATAAGGGAAATTTCTAAAATTTTGCCCCAAATTAAGAGAAATTTCTGTCTTTTTGACCTCAAATAAGGGAAATCTCAGCCTTTTACCTCAAAATATGGAGAATTTCTAAATTTTTGCCCAAAAATATGGGAAATTTCTGCCTTTTTGCCCCAAATTAAGAAAAATTTCTGCAATTTTGTACCAAAATATAAAAATTTCTGACTTTTTGCCCCAAAATAAGAAAATTTCTACTTTTTTTCTGAAATAAATGAAATTTCTGCAATTTTGCCCCAACATAAGAGAAATTTCTGCCTTTTTGCCACGAAATAAGAGGAATTTCAAACTTTTAACCTCAAAATAAGGGGACTTTCTGAATTTTTGACCCAAAATATGGGAAATTTCTGCCATTTTGCCACAAAATAAGAAAAATTTCTGCAATTCTGTACCAAAATAAAAGAAATTTCAGCCTTTTTGCCTCAATATAAAAAAATTTCTGCTTTTTTTCTGAAATAAATCATATTTCTGCAATTTTGCCTCAAAATAAGGGAAATTTCTGTGTTTTTGCCCACAAATAAGGGGAATTTCAGCCATTTTACCTCAAAATAAGGGGAACTTCTGCATTTTTGCCCCAAAATATGGGAAATTTCTGCCTTTTTGCCCCAAAATAAGAAAAATTTCTGCCATTTTGTACCAAAAGAAAAGAAATTTCTGCCTTTTTGCCCCAAAATAAGAAAATTTCTGCTTTTTTCCCTGAAATAAGTGAAATTTCTGCAATTTTGCCCCAAAATAAGTGAAATTTCTGCAATTTTGCCCCAAAATAAAGGAAATTTCTGGAATTTTGCCCCAAAATAGGGGAAATTTCTCGAATTTTGCCCCAAAATAGGGGAAATTTCTGGAATTTTGCCCCAAAATAAGTTTAATTTCTGAGTTCTTCCCCAAAATAAGGAAAATTTCTGCATTTTTGCCCCCAAATAAGGGGAATTTCAGCCTTTTTACCACAAAATAGGGGGAATTTCTGCATTTTTGCCACAAAATATTTGGAATTTCTGCTTTTTTGCTTCAAAATAAGGAAAATTTCTGCCTTTTTTCCCTGAAATAAGTGAAATTTCTGCAATTTTGCCCCAAAATAAGTGAAATTTCTGCAATTTTGCCCCAAAATAAGGGAAATTTCTGGAATTTTGCCCCAAATTAAGTTTAATTTCTGAGTTCAGCCCCAAAATGAGAATTTCTGTATTTATGCCCAAACATATAGGGAATTTCTGCCTTTTTGCCCCACAATTAGGGGAATTTCTGCAATTTTGCTCCAAAATACGGGGAATTTCTGCCTTTTTGCCCGAAAATAAAAAAAATGCATACCTTTTTGCCATAAAAAACGGAAATTTCTTAATTTTTGCTCCAAAATAAGGGAAATTTCTGCTTTTTGCCTCTAAATAAGTAGGTTTTCTGTCTTTTTCCTTCAAAACAAAAGGAATTTCTCTCATTTTGCCCCAAAATAAGAAAAATTTTTGATTATTACTCTGAAATAAGTGAAATTTCTGCAATTTTGCTCCAAAATAATGGAAATTTCTGCCTTTTTGCCCCCAAATAAGGGGAATTTCAGCCTTTTTACCTCAAAATAAGGGGAATTTCTGGATTTTTGCCACAAAAAATTAGGAATTTCTTCCTTTTTGCCCCAAAATAAAGAAAATTTTTGCCTATTTTCCCTGAAATAAGTGAAATTTCTGCAATTTTGCCCCAAAATAACTGAAATTTCTGCAATTTTGCCCCAAAATATGGAAAATTTCTGCATTTTTGCCACAAAATATTTAGAATTTCGGCCTTTTTGCCCAAAAATAAAGAAAATTTCTGCCCTTTTTCCGTGAAATAAGTGAAATTTCTGCAATTTTGCCCCAAAATAAAGAAAATTTCTCATTTTTTTTCTGAAATAAGTGAAATTTCTGCAATTTTGACCCAAATTAAGTGAAATTTCTGCAATTTTGCCCCCAAATAAGGAAAATTTCTGGAATTTTGCCTCAAAATAAGTGGAATTTATGAGTTTTGTGCCAAAATAATGAGAATTTCTGTCTTTTTGCCCCAACATATAGGGAATTTCTGCCTTTTTGCCCCACAATTAGGGGAATTTCTGCAATTTTGCTACAAAATACGGGGTATTTCTGCCTTTTTGCCCGAAAATATGAAGAATGAATACCTTTTTGCCATAAAAATGGGAAATTTCTCCATTTTTGCTCCAAAATAAAGGGAATTTCTGCTTTTTTCCCTCTAAATAAGTGGAATTTCTGTCTTTTTCCCCCAAAACAAAGGGAATTTCTGTTTTTTGCCCTAAAATAAGGAAAATTTCTGACTTATTACCCTGAAATAAGTGAAATTTCTGATATTTTGCTCCAAAATAAGGGAAATTTCTGCCTTTTTGCCTCCAAACAAGGGGAATTTCAGCCTTTTTACCTCAAAATAAAAAAAAATTTCTGCATTTTTGCCACAAAATATTTGGAATTTCTCCATTTTTGCCCTAAAATAAAGAAAATTTCTCCCTATTTTCCCTGAAATAAGTAAAATTTCTGCAATTTTGCCCCAAAATAAGGGATATTTCTGCAATTTTGCCCCAAAATAAGGGAAATTTCTGGAATTTTGACCCAAAGTAAGTTGAATTTATAAGTTTTACCCCAAAATAAGGAGAATTTATGTCATTATGCCCCAACATATAGGGAATTTTTGACTTTTTGCCCCACAATTAGGGGAATCTCTGCTATTTTTCTCCAAAATACGGGGAATTTCTGCCTTTTTGCACAAAAATAAGAAGAATGCATACCTTTTTGCCATAAAAAAGGGAAATTTCTTTATTTTTGCTTTAAAATAAGGGGAATTTCTGCTTTTTTGCCTCTAAATAAGTGGAATTTCTGTCTTTTTCCCCCAAAACAAAGTGAATTTCTGTCTTTTTTGCCCCAAAATAAGGAAAATTTCTGACTTATTACCGTGAAATAAGTGAAATTTCAGCAATTTTGCCCCAAAATAAGGAAAATTTCTACTTTTGCCCCCAAATAAGGAAAATTTCAGCCTTTTTACCTCAAAATAAGGGGAATTTCTGCATTTTTGCCACAAAATATTAGCAATTTCTGCCTTTTGCCACAAAATAAGGAAAATTTCTGCCTATTTTCCCTGAAATAAGTGAAATTTCTGCAATTTTGCCCCAAAATAAGTGAAATTTCTGCAATTTTGCCACAAAATATGGGAAATTTCTGGAATTTTGCCCCAAAATAAGTTTAATTTCTGAATTCTGCCCCAAAATAAGGAGAATTTCTGTCTTTATGCCCCAACTTATAGGGAATTTCTGCCTTTTTGCCCCACAATTAGGGGAATTTCTGCAATTTTGCTCCAAAATTCGGGGAATTTCTGCCTTTTTGCCCGAAAATAAAAAGAATGCATACGTTTTTGCTATAAAAAAGGAAAATTTCTTCATTTATGCTCCAAAATAAGTGAAATTTCTGCAATTTTGCCCCAAAATATGAGAAATTTCTGGAATTTTGCCCCAAATTAAGTGGAATTTCTGAGTTCTGCCCCAAAATAAGGAGAATTTCTGTCCATATGCCCCAACATATAGGGAATTTCTGCCTTTTTGCCCCACAATTAGGGGAATTTCTGCAATTTTGCTCCAAAATACGGGGAATTTCTGCCTTTTTGCCCGAAAACAAGAAGAATGCATACCTTTTTGCCATAAAAAAGGAAAATTTCTTCATTTTTGCTCCAAAATAAGGAGAATTTCTGCTTTTTTGCCTCTAAAATGGTGGAATTTTTGTCTTTTTCCTCAAAACAGAGAGAATTTGTGTCTTTTTTGCCCAAAAATAAGGAAAATTTCTGACTTATATCCCTGAAATAAGCAAAATTTCTGCAATTGTGCCCCAAAATAAAGGAAAATTCTGCCTTTTTGCATCCAAATTGGGGGAAATTCAGCCTTTTTACCTCAAAATAAGGGGAATTTCTGCATTTTTGCCGCAAAATATGGGAAATTTCTGCATTTTTGCCCCAAAATAAGAAAATTTCTGCTTTTTTTCTGAAATAAGTGAAATTTCTGCAATTTTGCCCCAAAATAATTGAAATTTCTGCAATTTTGCCTCAAAATAAGGGAAATTTCTTGAATTTTGCCCCAAAATAAGTGGAATTTCTGCCTTTTGCCCCAAAATAAGGAAGATGTCTGTCTTTTTGCCCCACAATTAGGGAAATTTCTACAATTTTGTTTTAAAATATGGGGAATTTCTGCCTTTTTGCCTGAAAATTAGAAGAATGCATACCTTTTTGCCATAAAAAAGAGAAATTTCTTCATTTTTGCTCCAAAATAAAAAGAATTTCTGCTTTTTTGCCTCTAAATAAGTGGAATTTCTGTCTTTTTCCCCCAAAACAAAGGGAATTCCTGTTTTTTGGCCCCAAAATAAGGAAAATTTCTTTCTTATTACCCTGAAATAAGTGAAATTTCTGCAATTTTGCCTCAAAATAAAGGAAATTTCGGCCTTTTTGCCCCCAAATAGGGGGAATTTCAGCCTTTTTACCTCAAAATAAGGGGAATTTCTGCATTTTTGCCACAAAATATTAGGAATTTCTGCATTTTTGCCCAAAAATAAGGACAATTTCTGCCTTTTTTCCCTGAAATAAGTGTAATTTCTGCAATTTTGCCTCAAAATAAGTGAAATTTCTGCCTTTTTGCCCCCAAATATAAGGAAATTCAGCCTTTTTACCTCAAAATAAGGGGAATTTCTGCATTTTTGCCCCAAAATATGGGAAATTTCTGCCTTTTTGCCCTAAAATAAGAAAAATTTCTGTAATTTTGTACCAAAATAATAGAAATTTCTGCCTTTTGGCCCCCAAATAAGAAAATTTCTGCTTTTTTTCTGAAATAAGTGAAATTTCTGAAATTTTGCCCCAAAATAAGTGAAATTTCTGCAATTTTGCCCCAAAATAAGTGAAATTTCTGAATATTTGCCCAATAATAAGTGGAATATATGAGTTTTGCCCCAAAATAAGAATTATTTCTGTCATTTTGCCTTAACATATAGAAAATTTCTGCCTTTTTGCCCCACATTTAGGGGAATTTCTGCAATTTTGCTACAAAATAAAGGGAATTTCTGCCTTTTTGCCGCTAAATAAGTGGAATTTCTGTCTTTTTCCCCCAAAACAAAGGGAATTTGTATCTTATTTGCAAAAAATAAGGAAAATTTCTGACTTATTACCCTGAAATAAGTGAAATTTCTGCAATTTTGCCCCAAAATAAGGGAAAATTCTGCATTTTTGCCCCCAAATAGGGGGAAATTCAGCCTTTTTACCTCAAAATAAGGGGAATTTCTGCATTTTTGCCACAAAATATGGGCAATTTCTTCATTTTTGCCCCAAAATAATAAAATTTCTGCTTTTTTCTGAAATAAGTGAAATTTCTGCAATTTTGCCCCAAAATAATTGAAATTTCTGAAATTTTGCCTCAAAATAAAAGAAATTTCTGGAATTTTGCCCCAAAATAAGTGGAATTTCTGTCTTTTGCCTCAAAATAAGGAGAATTTCTGTATTTTTGACCCACAATTAGGGGAATTTCTGCAATTTTGCTTTAAAATACGGGGAATTTCTGCCTTTTTGCCTGAAAATAAGAAGAATGCATACCTTTTTGCCATAAAAAAGGGAAATTTCTTCATTTTTGGTCCAAAATAAGGGGAATTTCTGCTTTTTTGCCTCTAAATAAGTGGAATATCTGTCTTTTTCCCCAAAACAAAGGGAATTCCTGGTTTTTTTTGCCCCAAAATAAGGAAAATTTCTGACTTATTACCCTGAAATAAGTGAAATTTCTGCAATTTTGCCCCAGAGTAAGGAAAATTTCTGCCTTTTTGTTCCCAAATAAGGGGAATTTCAGCCTTTTTACCTCAAAATAAGGGTAATTTCTGCATTTTTGCCACAAAATATTAGGAATTTCTGCCTTTTTGCCCCAAAATAAGGAAAATTTCTACCTTTTTTTCCTGAAATAAGTGAAATTTATGCAATTTTGCCCCAAAATAAGAGAAATTTCTGGAATTTTGCCCCAAAATAAGTGGAATTTCTGAGTTTTGCCCAAAATAAGGAAAATTTCTGTCTTTTTGCCCCAATATATAGGGAATTCCTGCCTTTTTGCCCCACAATTAGGGGAATTTCTGCAATTTTGCTAAAAAATACGGAGAAATTCTGCCATTTTGCCCAAAAATAAGAAAAATGCCTAACTTTTTGCCATAAAAAAGGGAAATTTCTTCATTTTTGCTTCAAAATAAGTGGAATTTCTGTCTTTTTCCCCCAAAACAAATGGAATTTCTGTCTTTTTGCCCAAAAATAAGGAAAATTTCTGACTTATTACCCTGAAATAAGTGGAATTTCTGCAATTTTTCCCCAAAATAAGGGAAATTTCTGCCTTTTTGCCCCGAAATAAGGGAAATTCACCATTTTACCTCAAAATAAGGGGAATTTCTGCATTTTTGCCACAAAATATTAGGAATTTCTGCCATTTTGCCCAAAAATAAGAAAAATTTCTGCCTTTTTTTCCTGAAATAAGTGAAATTTCTTCAATTTTGCCCAAAAATAAGTGAAATTTCTGCCTTTTTGCCCCCAAATAAGGGGAATTTGCGCATTTTTACCTCAAAATAAGAGGAATTTCTGCATATTTGCCCCAAAATATGGGAAATTTCTGCCTTTGTGCCCCCAAATAAGAAAATTTCTGATTTATATTCTGAAATAAGTGAAATTTCTGCAATTTTGCCCAAAAATAAGTTAAATTTCTGCAATTTTGCCCCAAAATAAGTAAAATTTCTGGATTTTTGCCCAAAAATAAGTGGAATTTCTGAGTTTTGCCCCAAAATAAGGATTATTTCTGTCTTTTTGCACCAATATATAGGGAATTTCTGCCTTTTTGCCCCACATTTAGGGGAATTTCTGCAATTTTGCTCCAAAATAAGGGGAATTTCTGCTTTTTTGCCTCTAAATAAGTGGAATTTCTGTCTTTTTTCCCCAAAACAAAGGGAATTTCTGTCTTTTTTGCCCCAAAATAAGGAAAATTTCAGACTTATTACCATGAAATAAGTGAAATTTCTGCAATTTTGCCCCAAAATAAGGGAAATTTCTGCCTTTTTGCCCCCAAATAAGGGGAATTTCAGCCTTTTTACCTCAAAATAAGGGTAATTTCTGCATTTTTGCCAAAAAATATTAGAAATTTCTGCCTTTTTGCCCCAAAATAAGGAAAATTTCTGCAATTTTGCCCCAAAACAAGTGAAATTTCTGCAATTTTGCCCCAAAACAAGTGAAATTTCTCCAACTTTTCCTCAAAATTAATGAAATTTCTGGAATTTTGTCCCAAAATACGTGGAATTTCTGAGTTTTGCCCCAAAATAAGGAGAATTTCTGTCTTTTTACCCTAACATATAGGGAATTTCTGCCTTTTTGCCACACCATTGGGAGAATTTCTGCAATTATACTACAAAATACGAGGAATTTCTGCCTTTTTGCCCAAAAATAAGAAGCATGCATACCTTTTTTCCATAAAAAAGGGAAATTTCTTCATTTTTGCTCCAAAATAAGGGGAATTTCTGCTTTTTTGCCTCTAAATAAGTGGAATTTCTGTCTTTTTCCTCAAAAACAAAGGGAATTTCTGTCTTTTTTGCCACAAAATAAGAAAAATTTCTGACTATTACCTTGAAATAAGTGAAATTTCTGCAATTTTGCCCCAAAATAAGGGAAATTTCTGCCTTTTTGCCCCTTAATAAGGGGAATTTTACCATTTTACCTCAAAATAAAGGGAATTTCTGTATTTTTGCCACAAAATATTAGGAATTTCTGCATTTTTGCCCAAAAATATGGAAAATTTCTGCTATTTTTCCCTGAAATAAGTGAAATTTCTGCAATTTTGCCCCAAAATAAAAGAAATTTCTGCCTTTTTGCCCCCAAATAAGGGGAATTTCAGCTTTTTATCTCAAATAAGGGGAATTTCTGCATTTTTTGCCGCAAAATATTAGAAATTTCTGCCTTTTTGCCCCAAAATAAGAAAAATTTCTGCAATTTTGTACCAAAATAAAAGAAATTTCTGCCTTTTTGCCCGAAAATAAGAAAATTTCTGCTTTTTTCTGAAATAAGTGAAATTTCTGCAATTTTGCCCAAAATAATAGAAATTTCTTCAATTTTGCCTCAAAATAAGGCAAATTTCTCTAATTTTGCACAAAAATAAGTGGAATTTCTGTCTTTTGCCCCAAAATAAGGAGAATTTCTGTATTTTTGCCACACAATTAGGGGAATTTCTCTAATTTTGCTTTAAAATACAGGGAATTTCTGCTTTTTTGCCTGAAAATAAGAAGAATGCATACCTTTTTGCCATAAAAATAGGAAATTTCTTCATTTTTGCTCCAAAATAAAAGGAATTTCTGCTTTTTTGCCTCTAAATAAGTTGAATTTCTGTCTTTTTCCCCCAAAACAAAGAGAATTCCTGTCTTTCGTGCCCCAAAATAAGGAAAATTTCTGACTTATTACCCTGAAATAAGTGAAATTTCTGCAATTTTGCCCCAAAATAAGGAAAATTTCTGCCTTCTTGCCCCGAAATAAAAGGAATTCCACCATTTTACCTCAAAATAAGGGGAATTTCTGCATTTTTGCAACAAAATATTAGGAATTTCTGCCTTTTTGCCCAAAAATAAGGAAAATTTCTGCATTTTTGCTCTCAAATAAAGGGAATTTCAGCCTTTTTACCTCAAAATAAGGGGAATTTCTGCATTTTTGCCACAAAATATTAGGAATTTCTGCATTTTTGCCCCAAAATAAAGAAAATTTCTGCCTATTTTCCCTGAAATAAGTGAAATTTCTGCAATTTTGCCCCAAAATTAAGGGAAATTTCTGCCTTTTTGCACCCAAATAAGGGGAATTTCAGCATTTTTACCTCAAAATAAGGGGAATTTCTGCATTTTTGCCCCAAAATTTAAAAAATTTCTGCCTTTTTGCCCCAAAATTAGAAAATTTTCTGCAATTTTTTACCAAAATAATAGAAATTTTTGCCTTTTTGCCCCCAAATAAAAAAATTTCTGCTTTTTCTTTTCTGAAATAAGTGAAATTTCTGCAATTTTGCCCCAAAATAAGTGAAATTTCTGCAATTTTGCCCCAAAATAAAGAAAATTTCTGCAATTTTGTACCAAAATAAAAGAAATTTCTGCCTTTTTGCTTCCAAATAAGAAAATTTCTGCTTTTTTTCTGAAATTAGTGAAATTTCTGAAATTTTGCCCAAAAATAAGTTAAATTTCTGCAATTTTGCCCCAAAATAAGTGAAATTTCTGGATTTTTGCCCAAAAATAAGTGGAATTTCTGAGTTTTGCCCCAAAATAAGGATTATTTCTGTCTTTTTGCACCAATATATAGGGAATTTCTGCCTTTTTGCCCCACATTTAGGGGAATTTCTGCAATTTTGCTCCAAAATAAGGGGAATTTCTGCTTTTTTGCCTCTAAATAAGTGGAATTTCTGTCTTTTTTCCCCAAAACAAAGGGAATTTCTGTCTTTTTTACCCCAAAATAAGGAAAATTTCAGACTTATTACCATGAAATAAGTGAAATTTCTGCAATTTTGCCCCAAAATAAGGGAAATTTCTGCCTTTTTGCCCCCAAATAAGGGGAATTTCAGCCTTTTTACCTCAAAATAAGGGTAATTTCTGCATTTTTGCCAAAAAATATTAGAAATTTCTGCCTTTTTGCCCCAAAATAAGGAAAATTTCTGCAATTTTGCCCCAAAACAAGTGAAATTTCTGCAATTTTGCCCCAAAACAAGTGAAATTTCTCCAACTTTTCCTCAAAATTAATGAAATTTCTGGAATTTTGTCCCAAAATAAGTGGAATTTCTGAGTTTTGCCCCAAAATAAGGAGAATTTCTGTCTTTTTACCCTAACATATAGGGAATTTCTGCCTTTTTGCCACACCATTGGGAGAATTTCTGCAATTATACTACAAAATACGAGGAATTTCTGCCTTTTTGCCCAAAAATAAGAAGCATGCATACCTTTTTTCCATAAAAAAGGGAAATTTCTTCATTTTTGCTCCAAAATAAGGGGAATTTCTGCTTTTTTGCCTCTAAATAAGTGGAATTTCTGTCTTTTTCCTCAAAAACAAAGGGAATTTCTGTCTTTTTTGCCACAAAATAAGAAAAATTTCTGACTTATTACCTTGAAATAAGTGAAATTTCTGCAATTTTGCCCCAAAATAAGGGAAATTTCTGCCTTTTTGCCCCTTAATAAGGGGAATTTTACCATTTTACCTCAAAATAAAGGGAATTTCTGTATTTTTGCCACAAAATATTAGGAATTTCTGCATTTTTGCCCAAAAATATGGAAAATTTCTGCTATTTTTCCCTGAAATAAGTGAAATTTCTGCAATTTTGCCCCAAAATAAAAGAAATTTCTGCCTTTTTGCCCCCAAATAAGGGGAATTTCAGCTTTTTATCTCAAAATAAGGGGAATTTCTGCATTTTTTGCCGCAAAATATTAGAAATTTCTGCCTTTTTGCCCCAAAATAAGAAAAATTTCTGCAATTTTGTACCAAAATAAAAGAAATTTCTGCCTTTTTGCCCGAAAATAAGAAAATTTCTGCTTTTTTCTGAAATAAGTGAAATTTCTGCAATTTTGCCCAAAATAATAGAAATTTCTTCAATTTTGCCTCAAAATAAGGCAAATTTCTCTAATTTTGCACAAAAATAAGTGGAATTTCTGTCTTTTGCCCCAAAATAAGGAGAATTTCTGTATTTTTGCCACACAATTAGGGGAATTTCTCTAATTTTGCTTTAAAATACAGGGAATTTCTGCTTTTTTGCCTGAAAATAAGAAGAATGCATACCTTTTTGCCATAAAAATAGGAAATTTCTTCATTTTTGCTCCAAAATAAAAGGAATTTCTGCTTTTTTGCCTCTAAATAAGTTGAATTTCTGTCTTTTTCCCCCAAAACAAAGAGAATTCCTGTCTTTCGTGCCCCAAAATAAGGAAAATTTCTGACTTATTACCCTGAAATAAGTGAAATTTCTGCAATTTTGCCCCAAAATAAGGAAAATTTCTGCCTTCTTGCCCCGAAATAAAAGGAATTCCACCATTTTACCTCAAAATAAGGGGAATTTCTGCATTTTTGCAACAAAATATTAGGAATTTCTGCCTTTTTGCCCAAAAATAAGGAAAATTTCTGCATTTTTGCTCTCAAATAAAGGGAATTTCAGCCTTTTTACCTCAAAATAAGGGGAATTTCTGCATTTTTGCCACAAAATATTAGGAATTTCTGCATTTTTGCCCCAAAATAAAGAAAATTTCTGCCTATTTTCCCTGAAATAAGTGAAATTTCTGCAATTTTGCCCCAAAATTAAGGGAAATTTCTGCCTTTTTGCACCCAAATAAGGGGAATTTCAGCATTTTTACCTCAAAATAAGGGGAATTTCTGCATTTTTGCCCCAAAATTTAAAAAATTTCTGCCTTTTTGCCCCAAAATTAGAAAATTTTCTGCAATTTTTTACCAAAATAATAGAAATTTTTGCCTTTTTGCCCCCAAATAAAAAAATTTCTGCTTTTTCTTTTCTGAAATAAGTGAAATTTCTGCAATTTTGCCCCAAAATAAGTGAAATTTCTGCAATTTTGCCCCAAAATAAAGAAAATTTCTGCAATTTTGTACCAAAATAAAAGAAATTTCTGCCTTTTTGCTTCCAAATAAGAAAATTTCTGCTTTTTTTCTGAAATTAGTGAAATTTCTGAAATTTTGCCCCAAAATAAAAGAAATTTCTGCCTTTTTTCCCCCTAAATAAGGGGAATTTCAGACTTTTTACCTCAAAATAAGGGGAATTTCTGAATTTTGGCACAAAATATTATGAATTTCTGCCTTTTTGCCCCAAAATAAGGAAATTTTCTTCCTTTTTCCCTGAAATAAGTGAAATTTCTGCAATTTTACCCCAAAATAAGTGAAATTTCTGCAATTTTGCCCCAAAATAAAAGAAATTTCTGGAATTTTGCCCCAAAATAATGGAATTTCTGACTTTTCCCCCAAAATAAAGAGAATTTCTGCCTTTTTGCCCCACAATTATGGAAATTTCTGGAATTTTGCCCTAAATAAGGGGAATTTCTGCCTTTTGCACCAAAATATGGCGAGTTTCTGCCTCTTTTTCCGAAAATAAGAAGAATGCATACCTTTTTGCCATAAAAAAGAGAAATTTCTTCATTTTTGCTCCAAAATAAGGGGAACTTTTGCCTCTAAATAATTGGAATTTCTGTGTTTTTCCCCCAAAACAAAGAGAATTTCTGTCTTTTTTGCCTCAAAATAAGGAAAATTTCTGACTTATTACCCTGAAATAAGTGAAATTTCTGCAAATTGCTTCAAAATAAGGGAAATTTCTGCATTTTTGCCCCCAAATAAGGGGAATTTCAGCCTTTTTACCTCAAAATAAGGGAAATTTCTGCATTTTTGCAACAAGATATTAGGAGTTTCTGCATTTTTGCCACAAAATATTAGGAATTTCGGCCTTTTTGCCCAAAAATAAGGAAAATTTCTGCCTTTTTTTCCCAGAAATAAGTGAAATTTCTGCAATTTAGCCCCAAAATAAGTGAAATTTCTTCAATTTTGCCCCAAAATAAAGGAAATTTCTGGAATTTTGCCCCAAAATAAATGGAATTTCTGAGTTTTACCCCAAAATAATGAGAATTTCTGCATTTTTGCCTCACAATTGGGGGAATTTCTGCAATTTTGCTCCAAAATACGAGGAATTTCTGCCTTTTTGCCCGAAAATAAAGGGAATGCATACCTTTTTGCCATAAAAAGGGGAATTTTCTTCATTTTTGCCCCAAATTAAGGGAAATTTCTGCATTTTGGCCCTGAAATATGTGAAATTTCTGCAATTTTAGCCCAAAATAAGGTGAATTTCTGCCTTTTTGCCCCAAAATAATAAGAATTTTTTCCTTTTTGCCCCAAAATAAAAAAAATTTTTGCTTTTTTTCTCTGAAATAAGTGAAATTTCTGCAATTTTGCCCTAAAACAAGGGAAATTTCTGCAATTTTTCCCTATAATAAGGGAAATTTCTGCAATTTTGCTCTAAAATAAAGGGAATTTTTGCCTTTTGCCCCAAAGTAAGGAGAATTTCTGCCTTTTTACCCCAAAATAAAAAAAATTACTGTAGTTTTTACCCCAAAATTAGGTGAATTTCTGCAATTTTGCTCCAAAATACGGGGATTTTTTGTCTTTTTCGCCTAAAATAAAGGGAATTTCTGCCATTTTGCTGCGAAATAAGTGAAATTTCTGCTGTTTTACCCCAAAATAAAAGGAATTTCTGCCTTTTGCCCCAAAATTAGGGGAATTTTTGCAATTTTGCTCCAAAATATTTGGAATTTCTGCCTTTTTGCCCGAAAATAAAGGGAATGTTTACCTTTTTGCCATAAAAAAAGGGAAATTTCTTCATTTTTTGCCCCAATATAAGGGGATTTTCCGCCTTTTGACTCAAAATAAGTGCAATTTCAGTCTTTTCCCCAAAAATAAATGAAATTTCTGTCTTTTTGCACCAAAATAAGGGGAATTTCTGAATTTTTGCCCGAAAATAAGGAGAATTTCAGCCTTTTTACCTCAAAATAAAGGGAATTTCTGCCTTTTTGCCCCAAAATATGGGGAATTTCTGCCTTTTTGCCCCAAAATAAGAAAAATTTCTGCAATTTTGTACCTAAATAAAAGAAATTTCTGCCTTTTTGCCCCCAAATAAGAAAATTTCTGCCTTTTTTATGAAATAAGTGAAATTTCTGCAATTTTGCCCCAAAATAAGGGAAATTTCTGCAATTTTGCCCCAAAATAAGTAGAATTTCTGAGTTTTGCCCCAAAATAATGAGAATTTCTGCCTTTTTGCGCCAACATATAGGGAATTTCTGCCTTTCTGCCCCACAATTAGGGGAATATCTGCAATTTTGCTCCAAAATACGGGAAATTTCTGCCTTTTTGCCCGAAAATAAGAAGAATGCATAACTTTTTGCCATAAAAAAAGAAATTTCTTGATTTTTGCTCCAAAATAAGGGGAATTTCTGCCTTTTTTCCCTGAAATAAGTGAAATTTCTGCAATTTTGCCCCAAAATAAATGAAATTTCTGCAATTTTGCCCCAAAATAAAAGAAATTTCTGGAATTTTGCCCTAAAATAAGTGGAATTTCTGAGTTTTGCCCCAAAATAAAGAGAATTTCTGTCTGTTTGCCCTAACATATAGGGAATTTCTGCTTTTTTGCTCCACAATTAGGGGAATTTCAGCAATTTTGCTCCAAAATACGGGGAATTTCTGCCTTTTTGCCCGAAAATAAGAAGAATGCATACGTTTTTGCTATAAAAAAGGGAAATTTCTTCATTTTTGCTCCAAAATAAGGGAAATTTCTGCTTTTTTGCCTCTAAACAAGTGGAATTTCTGTCTTTTTCCCCCAAAACAAAGGGAATTTCTTTCTTTTTTGCCGCAAAATAAGGAAAATTTCTTACTTTTTGTCCCCAAATAAGGGGAATTTCAGCCTTTTTACCTCAAAATAAGGGGAATTTATGCATTTTTGCCCCAATATATGGGAAATTTCTGCCTTTTTTCCGCAAAATAAGAAAAATTTCTGCAATTTTGTAACAAAATAATACAAATTTCTGCCTTTTAGCCCCCAAATAAGAAAATTTCTGCTTTTTTTCTGAAATAAGTGAAATTTCTGCAATTTTGCCCCAAAATAAATGAAATTTCTAGAATTTTGCCCCAAAATAAGTGGAATTTTTGAGTTTTGCCACAAAATAAAGAGAATTTCTGCCTTTTTGCCCCACAATTGGTGAAATTTCTGAAATTTTGCCCTAAAATAAGGGAAATTTCTGCATTTTTTCCCCATATTAAGGGAAATTTCTGCAACTTTGCCCCAAAATAAGTGGAATTTCAGTTTTTTGCCCCACAATTAGGGAAATTTCTGCAATTTTGCCCTAAATAAAAGGAATTTCTGCCTTTTGCCCCAAAATATGGGGAATTTCTGCCTTTTTGTCCGAAAATAAAAAGAATGCCTACCTATTTGCCATAAAAAAGAGAAATTTCTTCATTTTTGCTCAAAATTAAGGGGAACTTTTTCCTTTTTGCCGCTAAATAAGTGGAATTTCTGTCTTTTTCCCCCAAAACGAAAGGAATTTCTGTTTTTTTGCCCCAAAATAAGAAAAATTTCTGACTTTTTACACTGAAATAAGTGAAATTTCTGCAAATTGCCCCAAAATAAGTGAAATTTCTGCATTTTTGCCCCCAAATAAGGGGAATTTCAGACTTTTTACCTCAAAATAAGGGAAATTTCTGCATTTTTGCAACAAAATATTAGGAATTTCTGCATTTTTGCCACAAAATATTCGGAATTTCTGCGTTTTTGCCCCAAAATAAGAAAATTTCTTCTTTTTTTTTGAAATAAGGGAAATTTCTGCAATTTTGCCCCAAAATAAGTGAAATTTATGCAATTTTGCCCCAAAATAAGTGAAATTTCTGGAATTTTGCCCCAAAGTAAGTGGAATTTATGAGTTTTACCCCAAAATAAGGAGAATTTCTGTCTTTCTTCCCCAACATATAGGGAATTTCTGCCTTTTTGCCACACAATTAGGGGAATTTCTGCAATTTTGCTCCAAAATACGGGAAATTTCTGCCTTTCTGCCCGAAAATAAGAAGAATGCATAGCTTTTTGTCATAAAAAAGGGAAATTTCTTCATTTTTGCTCCAAAATAAGGGGAATTTCTGCTTTTTGGCCTCTAAATAAGTGGAATTTCTGTGTTTTTCCCCAAAAACAAAGGGAATTTCTGTATTTTTTGCCCCAAAATGAGGAAAATTTCTGACTTATTATTCTGAAATAAGTGAAATTTCTTCAATTTTGCCCCAAAATAAGGGAAATTTCTGCCTTTTTGCCCTTAAATAAGGGGAATTTCAGCCTTTTTACCTCAAAATAAAAGGAATTTCTGCATTTTTGCCCCAAAATATGGAAAATTTCTGCTTTTTTTGCCCAAAAATAAGAAAAATTTCTGAAATTTTGTACCAAAATAAAAGAAATTTCTGCCTTTTTGCCCCAAAATAAGATAATTTCTACTTTTTTTTGGAAATAAGTGAAATATCTGCAATTTTGCCCCAAAATAAGTGAAATTTCTGCAATTTTACCCCAAAATAAGAGAAATTTCTGAAATTTTGCCCCAAAGAAAGTGGAATTTATGAGTTTTACCTCAAAATAAGGATAATTTCTGTCTTTCTGCCCCAACATATAGGGAATTTCTGACTTTTTGCCCCACAATTAGGGGAATTTCTGCAATTTTGCTTCAAATTACGGAGAATTTCTGTCTTTTTGCCTGAAAATAAGAAGAATGCATACCTTTTTGCCATAAAAAAGGGAAATTTCTTCATTTTTGCTCCAAAATATGGGAATTTCTGCTTTTTTGCCTCTAAATAAGTGGAATTTCTGTCTTTTTTCCCCAAAACAAAGGGAATTTCTGTCTTTTTTGCCCCAAAATATGGAAAATTTCTGCCTATTTCCCCTAAAATAAGTGAAATATCTGCAATTTTACCCAAAAATAAGTGAAATTTCTGCAATTTGGCCCCAAAATATAAAAAATTTCTGGAATTTTCACCCAAAATAAGTGGAATTTCTGAGTTCTGCCCCAAAATAAGAAGAATTTCTGTCTTTATGCCTTAACATATAGGGAATTTCTTCCTTTTTGCCTGACAATTAGGGGAATTTCTGCAATTTTGCTTTAAAATACGGGAATTTCTGCTTTTTGCCCGAAAATAAGAAGAATGCATACCTTTTTGCCATAAAAAAGGAAAATTTCTTCATTTTTGCTCCAAAATAAAGGGAATTTCTGCTTTTTTGCCTCTAAATAAATGGAATTTCTGTCTTTTTCCCCCAAAACAAAGGGAATTTCTGTTTTTTGCCCCAAAATAAGGAAAATATCTGACTTATTGCCCTGAAATAATTGAAATTTCTGCAATTTTGCTCCAAAATAAGGGAAATTTCTGCGTTTTTGAACCCAAATAAGGGGAATTTCAGCCTCTTTACCTCAAAATAAGGGAAATTTCTGCATTTTTGCCACAATATTTGGAATTTCTGCTTTTTGCCCCAAAATAAGAAAAATTTCTGCCTATTTTCCCTGAAACAAGTGAAATTTCTGCAATTTTTCCCCAAAATAAGTGAAATTTCTGCTATTTTGCCCCAAAATAAGGAAAATTTCTGGAATTTTGCCCAAAAATAAGTGGAATTTCTGAGTTCTGCCGCAAAATCAGGAGAATTTCTGTCTCTATGCGCAAACATATAGGGAATTTCTGCCTTTTTGCCCCACAATTATGCGAAATTCTGCAATTTTGCTCCAAAATACGGGGAATTTCTGCCTTTTTGCCCGAAAATTAGAAGAATGCATACCTTTTTACCATAAAAAAGGGAAATTTCTTCATTTTTGCTCTAAAATAAGAAGAATTTCTGCTTTTTTGCCTCTAAATAAGTAGAATTTCTGTGTTTTTCCCCCAAAACAAAGGGAATTTCTGTATTTTTTGCTTCAAAATAAGGAAAATTTCTGACTAATTACCCTGAAATAAGTGAAATTTTTGCAATTTTGCCCCAAAATAAGGGAAATTTCTTACTTTTTGCCCCCAAATAAGGGGAATTTCAGGCTTTTTACCTCAAAATCAGGGGAATTACTGCATTTTTGCCCCAAAATATGGGAAATTTCTGCCTTTTATCCAAAAATAAAAAAAAAATTTCTGCGATTTTGTACCAAAATAAAAGAAATTTCTGCCTTTTTGCCCCAAAATAAGAAAATTTCTTTTTTTTTCTGAAATAAGTGAAATATCTGCATTTTTGCCCCAAAATAAGTGAAATATCTGCATTTTTGCCCAAAAATAAGGGAAATTTCTGGAATTTTGCCCCAAAGTAAGTGGAATTTATGAGTTTTACCCCAAAATAAGGAGAATTTCTGTCTTTTTGCCCCACAATTAGGGGAATGTCTGCAATTTTGCTCCAAAATACGGGGAATTTCTACCTTTTTGTCCGAAAATAAGAAGAATGCATACCTTTTTGCCATAAAAAAGGTAAATTTCTTTATTTTTGCTCCAAAATAAAAAGAATTTCTGCTTTTTTGCCTCTAATTAAGTGGAATTTCTGTCTTTTTCCCCCAAAACAAAGGGAATTTCTCTTTTTTTTGCCCCAAAATAAGGAAAGTTCCTGACTTATTACCCTGATATAAGTGAAATTTCTGCAATTTTGCCACAAAATAAGGGAAATTTCTGCATTTGCCCACAAATAAGGAGAATTTCAGCCATTTTACCTCAAAATAAGGGGAATTTCTGCATTTTTGCCAAAAAATATTAGGAATTTCTGCTTTTGCCCGAAAATAAGGGAAATTTCTGCCTATTTTCCCTGAAATAAGTGAAATTTCTGCAATTTTGCCCCAAAATAAGTGAAATTTCTGCAATTTTGCCCCAAAATATGGGAAATTTCTGGAATTTTGCCCCAAAATAAGTGAAATTTCTGAGTTCTGCCCCAAAATAAGGAGAATTTCTGTTTTTATGCCCCAACATATAGGGAATTTCTGCCTTTTTGCCCCACAATTAGGGAAATTTCTGCAATTTTGCACCAAAATACGGGGAATTTCTGCCTTTTTGCCTGAAAATAAGAAGAATGCATACCTTTTTGCCATAAAAAAAGAAAATTTCTTCATTTTTGCTCCAAAATAAGGGGAATTTCTGTGTTTTTCCCCCAAAACAAAGGGAATTTCTGTCTTTTTGCCCTAAAATAAAAAAAATTTCTGACTTAATACCCTGAAATAAGTGAAATTTCTTCCATTTTTCCCCAAAATAAGGGAAATTTCTGCTTTTTTGCCCCCAAATAAAAGAAATTTCAGCATTTTTACCTCAAAATAAGGGGAATTTCTATATTTTTGCCACAAAATATTTAGAATTTCTGCCTTTTTGCCCAAAAATAAGGAAAATTTCTGCCCTTTTTCCCTGAAATAAGTGAAATTTCTGCAATTTTGCCCCAAAATATTGGAAATTTCTGCCTTTTTGCCTCCAAATAATGGGAATTTCAGCCTTTCTACCTCAAAATAAGAGGAATTTCTGAATTTTTGCCACAAAATATTAGGAATTTCTGCCTTTTTGCCCAAAAATAAGAAAAATTTCTGCCTATTTTCTTTGAAATAAGTGAAATTTCTGCAATTTTGCCCCTAAATAAGGGAAATTTCTGGAATTTTGCCCAAAAATAAGTGGAATTTCTGAGTTCTGCCCCAAAATAAGGAGAATTTCTGTCTTTATGCACCAACATATAGGGAATTTCTGCCTTTTTGCCCCACAATTAGGCGAAATTCTGCAATTTTGCTCCAAAATACAAGGAATTTCTGCCTTTTTGCCCGAAAATAAGAAGAATGCATATCTTTTTGCCATAAAAAAAAGCAATTTCTTCATTTTTGCTCCAATATAATGGGAATTTCTACTTTTTGCCTCTAAATAAGTGGAATTTCTGTTTTCTTCCCAAAAAAAGGGAATTTCTGTCTTTTTTGCCCCAAAATAAGGAAAATTTCTGACTTAATACGATGAAATACGTGAAATTTCAGCAATTTTGCCCCAAAATATGAGAAATTTCTGCCTTTTTGCCCCCAAATAAGGGGGATTTCAGCCATTATACCTCAAAATAAGGAGAATTTCTGCATTTTTGCCCCAAAATATGGAAATTTCTGCCTTTTTGCTCCAAAATAAGAAAAATTTCTGCAATTTTGTACCAAAATAACAGAAATTTCTGCCTTTTTGCCCCAAAATAATAAAATTTCTCCTTTTTTTCTGAAATAAGTGAAATATCTGCAATTTTGCCCCAAAATAAGTGAAATTTCTGCAAATTTGCCCCAAAATAAGGGAAATTTCTGGAATTTTGCCCCAAAGTAAGTGGAATTTATGAGTTTTACCCCAAAATAAGAATAATTTCTGTCTTTCTGCCCCAACATATAGGGAATTTCTGCCTTTTTGCCTTACAATAAGGGGAATTTCTCCAATTTTGCTCCAAAATACGGGGAATTTCTGCCTTTTTGCCCGAAAATAAGTAGAATGCATACCTTTTTGCCATAAAAAAGGAAAATTTCTTTGTTTTCGCTCCAAAATAAAGGAATTTCTGCTTTATTGCCTCTAAATAAGTGGAATTTCTGTGTTTTTCACCCAAAACAAAGGGAATTTCTCTCTTTTTTGACCCAAAACAAGGAAAATTTCTGACTTATTACCCTGAAATAAGTGAAATTTCTGCAATTTTGCCCTAAAATAAGGGTAATTTCTGCCTTTTTGCCCCCAAGTAAGGGGAATTTCAGCCTTTTTACCTCAAAATAAGGGGAATTTCTGCATTTTTGCCAAAAAAAAATATTAGAAATTTCTGCCTTTTTGCCTCAAAATAATGGAAATTTCTGCCTATTTTCCCTGAAATAAGTGAAATTTCTGCAATTTTTCCCCAAAATAAGTGAAATTTCTGCAATTTTGCCCCAAAATATGGGAAATTTCTGGAATTTTGCACCAAAATAAGTGGAATTTCTGAGTTCTACCCCAAAATGAAGAATATTTCTGTCTTTATGCCCAAACTATAGGAAATTTCTGCATTTGGCCCCAAAATTAGAGGAATTTCTGCAATTTTGCTCCAAAATACAGGGAATTTCTGCCTTTTTGCCTGAAAATAAGAAGAATGCATACCTTTTTGCCATAAAAAAGGGAAATTTCTTCATTTTTGCTCCAAAATAATGGGAATTTCTGCTTTTTGGCCTCTAAATAAGTGGAATTTCTGTCTTTTTCCTCCAAAAACAAAGGGAATTTCTGTCTTTTTTGCCCCAAAATAAGGAAAATTTCTGACTTATTATTCTGGAATAAGTGAAATTTCTGCAATTTTGCCTTAAAATAAAAGAAATTTCTGCCTTTTTGCCCCCAAATAAAGGGAATTTCAGCCTTTTTACCTCAAAATAAGGGGAATTTCTGCATTTTTGCCACAAAATATTAGGAATTTCTGCCTTTTTGCCCCAAAATAAAGAAAATTTCTGCCTATTTTCCCGGAAATAAGTGAAATTTCTGCAATTTTGCCCCAAAATAAGTGAAATTTCTGCAATTTTGCCCTAAAATAAGGGAAATTTCTGGAATTTTGCCCAAAAATAAGTAAAATTTCTGAGTTCTGCCCCAAAATAAAGAGAATTTCTGTCTTTCTGCTCCAACATATAGGGAATTTATGCCTTTTTGCCTCACAATTAGGGGAATTTCTGCAATTTTTCTCCAATATACAATGAATTTCTGCCTTTTTGCCCGAAAATAAGAAGAATGCATACCTTTTTGCCATATATAAGGAAAATTTCTTTATTTTTGCTCCAAAATAAGGGGAATTTCTGCTTTTTTGCCTCTAAATAAGTGGAATTTCTGTCTTTTCTCCCAAATCAAAGTGAATTTCTGTATTTTTTGCCCCAAAATAAAAAAAATTTCTGACTTATTACCCTGAAATAAGTGAAATTTCTGCAATTTTGCCCCAAAATAAGGGAAATTTCTGCCTTTTTGCCCCCAAAAAGGGGAATTTCAGCCATTATACCTCAAAATAAGGGGAATTTCTGCATTTTTGCCCCAAAATATGGAAATTTCTGCCTTTTTGCTCCAAAATAAGAAAAATTTCTGCAATTTTGTACAAAAATAAAAGAAATTTCTGCCTTTTTGCCCCAAAATAATAAAATTTTTCCTTTTTTTCTGAAATAAGTGAAATATCTGCAATTTGGCCCCAAAATAAGTGATATTTTTGCAAATTTGCCCCAAAATAAGGGAAATTTCTGGAATTTTGCCCCAAGGTAAGTGGAATTTATGAGTTTTACCCCAAATTAAGAATAATTTCTGTCTTTCTGCCCCAACATATAGGGAATTTCTGCCTTTTTGCCTTACAATTAGGGGAATTTCTGCAATTTTGCTCCAAAATACGGGGAATTTCTGCATTTTTGCCCGAAAATAAGTAGAATGCATACCTTTTTGCCATAAAAAAGGAAAATTTCTTCATTTTCGCTCCAAAATAAAAGAAATTTCTGCTTTATTGCCTCTAAATAAGTGGAATTTCTGTCTTTTTCCCCCAAAACAAAGGGAATTTCTATCTTTTTTGCCACAAAATAAGGAAAATTTCTGACTTATTACCGTGAAATAAGTGAAATTTCAGCAATTTTGCCCCAAAATAAGAGAAATTTCTGCCTTGTTGACCCAAATAAGGGGAATTTCAGCCTTTTTATCTCAAAATAAGGGCAATTTCTGCATTTTCCCCAAAATATGGGAAATTTCTGCCCTTGTGCCCCAAAATAAGAAAAATTTCTGCAACTTTGTACCAAAATAATAGAAATTTCTGCCTTTTTGCCCCAAAATAAGAAAATTTCTCCTTTTTTTGAAATAAGTGAAATTTCTGCAATTTTGTCCCATAAAAAGTTAAATTTCTGCAATTTTGCCCCAAAATAAGGGAAATTTCTGGAATTTTGCCCAAAAATACGTGGAATTTCTGAGTTTTGCTTCAAAATAAGGAGAATTTCTGTCTTTATGCCCCAACATATAGGGAATTTCTGCATTTTGCTTCACAAATAGGGGAATTTCTGCAATTTTGCTCCAAAATACGGGGTATTTCTGCCTTTTTGCCCGAAAATAAGAAGAATCCATACCTTTTTGCCATTAAAAAGGGAAATTTCTTCATTTTTGTTCCAAAATAAGGGGAATTTCTGCTTTTTGGCCTCTAAATAAGTGGAATTTCTCTTTTTCCTCCAAAAACAAAGGGAATTTCTGTCTTTTTTGCCCCAACATAAGGAAAATTTCTGACTTACTATTCTGAAATAAGTGAAATTACTGCAATTTTGCCCTAAAATAAGGGTAATTTCTGCCTTTTTGACCCCAAGTAAGGGAAATTTCAGCCTTTTTACTGCAAAATAAGGGGAATTTCTGCATTTTTGCCAAAAAAATATTAGGAATTTCTGCCTTTTTGCCTCAAAATAAGGGAAATTTCTGCCTATTTTCCCTGAAATAAGTGAAATTTCTGCAATTTTGCCCCAAAATAAGTGAAATTTCTGCAATTTTGCCCCAAAATATGGGAAATTTCTGGAATTTTGCACCAAAATAAGTGGAATTTCTGAGTTCTGCCCCAAAATGAAGAATATTTCTGTCTTTATGCCCCAACTATAGGAAATTTCTGCATTTGGCCCCAAAATTAGAGGAATTTCTGCAATTTTGCTCCAAAATACAGGGAATTTCTGTCTTTTTGCCCGAAAATAAGAAGAATGCATACCTTTTTGCCATAAAAAAGGGAAATTTCTTTATTTTTGCTCCAAAATAATGGGAATTTCTGCTTTTTGGCCTCTAAATAAGTGGAATTTCTGTCTTTTTCCTCCAAAAACAAAGGGAATTTCTGTCTTTTTTGCCCCAAAATAAGGAAAATTTCTGACTTATTATTCTGGAATAAGTGAAATTTCTGCAATTTTGCCTTAAAATAAAAGAAATTTCTGCCTTTTTGCCCACAAATAAGGGGAATTTCAGCCTTTTTACCTCAAAATAAGGGGAATTTCTGCATTTTTGCCACAAAATATTAAAAATTTCTGCCTTTTTGCCCCAAAATAAAGAAAATTTCTGCTTATTTTCCCTGAAATAAGTGAAATTTCTGCAATTTTGCCCCAAAATAAGTGAAATTTCTGCATTTTTGCCCCAAAATTAGGGAAATTTCTAGAATTTTGCCCCATAATAAGTTTAATTTCTGAGTTCTGCCCCAAAATAAGGAGAATTTCTGTCTTTCTTCCCCAACATATAGGGAATTTATGCCTTTTTGCCTCACAATTAGGGGAATTTCTGCAATTTATCTCCAATATACAAGGAATTTCTTCCTTTTTGCCCGAAAATAAGAAGAATGCATACATTTTTGCCATAAATAAGGAAAATTTCTTTATTTTTGCTCCAAAATAAGGGGAATTTCTGCTTTTTTGCCTCTAAATAAGTGGAATTTCTGTCTTTTCTCCCAAATCAAAGTGAATTTCTGTATTTTTTGCCCCAAAATAAAAAAAATTTCTGACTTATTACCCTGAAATAAGTGAAATTTCTGCAATTTTGCCCCAAAATAAGGGAAATTTCTGCCTTTTTGCCCCCAAATAAGGGGAATTTCAGCCATTATACCTCAAAATAAGGGGAATTTCTGCATTTTTGCCCCAAAATATGGAAATTTCTGCCTTTTTGCTCCAAAATAAGAAAAATTTCTGCAATTTTGTACCAAAATAAAAGAAATTTCTGCCTTTTTGCCCCAAAATAATAAAATTTCTCCTTTTTTTTCTGAAATAAGTGAAATATCTGCAATTTTGCCACAAAATAAGTGAAATTTCTGCAAATTTGCCCCAAAATAAGGGAAATTTCTGGAATTTTGCCCCAAAATAAGTGGAATTTATGAGTTTTACCCCAAAATAAGAATAATTTCTGTCTTTCTGCCCCAACATATAGGGAATTTCTGCCTTTTTGCCTTACAATTAGGGGAATTTCTGCAATTTTGCTCCAAAATACGGGGAATTTCTGCCTTTTTGCCCGAAAATAAGTAGAATGCATACCTTTTTGCCATAAAAAAGAAAAATTTCTTCGTTTTCGCTCCAAAATAAAAGGAATTTCTGCTTTATTGCCTCTAAATAAGTGGAATTTCTGTCTTTTTCCCCCAAAACAAAGGGAATTTCTCTCTTTTTTGCCCCCAAAAAAGGAAAATTTCTGACTTATTACCCTGAAATAAGTGAAATTTCTGCAATTTTGCCCTAAAATAAGGGTAATTTCTGCCTTTTTGCCCCCAAGTAAGGGGAATTTCAGCCTTTTTACCTCAAAATAAGGGGAATTTCTGCATTTTTGCCAAAAAAATATTAGGAATTTCTGCCTTTTTGCCTCAAAATAAGGGAAATTTCTGCCTATTTTCCCTGAAATAAGTGAAATTTCTGCAATTTTGCCCCAAAATAAGTGAAATTTCTGCAATTTTGCCCCAAAATATGGGAAATTTCTGGAATTTTGCACCAAAATAAGTGGAATTTCTGAGTTCTGCGCCAAAATGAAGAATATTTCTGTCTTTATGCCCCAACTATAGGAAATTTCTGCATTTGGCCCCAAAATTAGAGGAATTTCTGCAATTTTGCTTCAAAATACAGGGAATTTCTGTCTTTTTCCCCGAAAATAAGAAGAATGCATAACTTTTTGCCATAAAAAAGGGAAATTTCTTCATTTTTGCTCCAAAATAATGGGAATTTCTGCTTTTTGGCCTCTAAATAAGTTTAATTTCTGTCTTTTTCCTCCAAAAACAAAGGGAATTTCTGTCTTTTTTGCCCTAAAATAAAAAAAATTTCTGACTTATTACCATGAAATAAGTGAAATTTACGCAATTTTGCCCCAAAATATGAGAAATTTCTGACTTTTTGCCCCCAAATAAGGGGAATTTCAGCCTTTTACCTCAAAATAAGGGCAATTTCTGCATTTTCCCCAAAATATGGGAAATTTCTGACCTTTTGCCCCAAAATAAGAAAAATATCTGCAACTTTGTACCAAAATAATAGAAATTTCTGTCTTTTTGCCCCAAAATAAGAAAATTTCTCCTTTTTTTGAAATAAGTGAAATTTCTGCAATTTTGTCCCATAAAAAGTGAAATTTCTGCAATTTTGCCCCAAAATAAGGGAAATTTCTGGAATTTTGCCCAAAAATAAGTGGAATTTCTGAGTTTTGCTTCAAAATAAGGAGAATTTCTGTCTTTATGCCCCAACATATAGGGAATTTCTGGATTTTGCTTCACAAATAGGGGAATTTCTGCAATTTTGCTCCAAAATACGGGGTATTTCTGCCTTTTTGCCCGAAAATAAGAAGAATGCATACATTTTTGCCATAAAAAAGGGAAATTTCTTCATTTTCGCTTAAAAATAAAAGGAATTTCTGCTTTTTGGCCTCTAAATAAGTGAAATTTCTGTCTTTTTTCTTCAAAAACAAAGGGAATTTCTGTCTTTTTTGCCCCAAAATAAGGAAAATTTCTGACTTATTATTCTGAAATAAGTGAAATTTCTGCAATTTTGCACAAAAATAAAAGAAATTTCTGCCTTTTTCCCCCAAATAAAGAGAATATCAGCCTTTTTAACTCAAAATAAGGAAAATTTCTGCATTTTTGCCACAAAATATTAAGAATTTCTCCTTTTTTGCCCGAAAATAAGAAAAATTTTTGCCTATATTTTGGAAATAAGTGAAATTTCTGCAATTTTGCCCCAAAATAAGTGAAATTTCTGCAAATTTGACCCAAAATAAGGGAAATTTCTGGAATTTTGCCCAAAAATAAGTGGAATTTCTGAGTTCTGCCCCAAAATAAGGAGATTTCTGTCTTTATGCCCCAACATATAGGGAATTTCTGCCTTTTTGCCCCACAATTAGGCGAAATTCTGCAATTTTGCTCCAAAATACAACGAATTTCTGCTTTTGCCCGAAAATAAGAAGAATGCATACCTTTTTGTCATAAAAAAGGGAAATTTCTTCATTTTTGCTCCAAAATAAAGGGAATTTCTACTATTTTGCCTCTAAATAAGTGGAATTTTTTTTCCCAAACAAAGGGAATTTCTGTCTTTTTTGCCCCAAAATAAAGAAAATTTCTGACTTATTACCGTGAAATAAGTGAAATTTCAGCAATTTTGCCCCAAAATAAGAGAAATTTCTGCCTTTTTGCCCCCAAATAAGGGGAATTTCAGCCTTTTTACCTCAAAATAAGGGGAATTTCTACATTTTCCTTAAAATATGGGAAATATCTGCCCTTGTGCCCCAAAATAAGAAAAATTTCTGCAACTTTGTACCAAAATAATAGAAATTTCTGCCTTTTTGCCCCAAAATAAGTAAATTTCTCCTTTTTTTGAAATAAGTGAATTTCTGTAATTTTGCCCCAAAATAAGTAAAATTTCTGCAATTTTGCCCCAAAATAAGGGAAATTTCTGGAATTATGCCCAAAAATAAGTGGAATTTCTGAGTTTTGCTTCAAAATAAGGAGAATTTCTGTCTTTATGCCCCAACATATAGGGAATTTCTGCATTTTGTTTCACAAATAGGGGAATTTCTGCAATTTTGCTCCAAAATACGGGGAATTTCTGACTTTTTGCCCGAAAATAAGAAGAATGCATAACTTTTTGTCATAAAAAAAGGAAATTTCTTCATTTTTGCTCCAAAATAAGGGGAATTTCTGCTTTTTGGCCTCTAAATAAGTGGAATTTCTCTTTTTCCTCCAAAAACAAAGGGAATTTCTGTCTTTTTTGCCCCAAAATAAGGAAAATTTCTGACTTACTATTCTGAAATAAGTGAAATTTCTGCAATTTTGCCCCAAAATAAGGGAAATTTCTGGAATTTTGCCCAAAAATAAGTGGAATTTCTGAGTTTTGCTTCAAAATAAGGAGAATTTCTGTCTTTATGCCCCAACATATAGGGAATTTCTGCATTTAGCTTCACAAATAGGGGAATTTCTGCAATTTTGCTCCAAAATACGGGGAATTTCTGCCTTTTTGCCCGAAAATAAGAAGAATGCTTACCTTTTTGCCATAAAAAAGGGAAATTTCTTCATTTTTGCTCCAAAATAAGGGGAATTTCTGCTTTTTGGCCTCTACATAAGTGGAATTTCTCTTTTTTCTCCAAAAACAAAGGGAATTTCTGTCTTTTTTGCCCCAAAATAAGGAAAATTTCTGACTTACTATTCTGAAATAAGTGAAATTTTTGCAATTTTGCCCCAAAATAAAAGAAATTTCTGCCTTTTTGCCCACAAATAAAGGGAATTTCAGCCTTTTTACCTCAAAATAAGGGGAATTTCTGCATTTTTGCCACAAAATATTAGGAATTTCTGCCTTTTTGCCCCAAAATAAAGAAAATTTCTGCCTATTTTCCCGGAAATAAGTGAAATTTCTGCAATTTTGCCCCAAAATAAGTGAAATTTCTGCATTTTTGCCCCAAAATAAGGGAAATTTCTGGAATTTTGCCCCATAATAAGTTTAATTTCTGAGTTCTGTCCCAAAATAAGGAGAATTTCTGTCTTTCTGTCCTAACATATAGGGAATTTATGCCTTTTTGCCTCACAATTAGGGGAATTTCTGCAATTTTTCTCCAATATACAAGGAATTTCTGCCTTTTTGCCCGAAAATAAGAAGAATGCATACCTTTTTGCCATAAATAAGGAAAATTTCTCTATTTTTGCTCCAAAATAAGGGGAATTTCTGCTTTTTTGCCTCTAAATAAGTGGAATTTCTGTCTTTTCTCCCAAATCAAAGTGAATTTCTGTATTTTTTGCCCCAAAATAAAAAAAATTCTGACTTATTACCCTGAAACAAGTGAAATTTCTGCAATTTTGCCCCAAAATAAGGGAAATTTCTGCCTTTTTGCCCCCAAATAAGGGGAATTTCAGCCATTATACCTCAAAATAAGGGGAATTTCTGCATTTTTGCCCCAAAATATGGAAATTTCTGCCTTTTTGCTCCAAAATAAGAAAAATTTCTGCAATTTTGTACCAAAATAAAAGAAATTTCTGCCTTTTTGCCCCAAAATAATAAAATTTCTCCTTTTTTTCTGAAATAAGTGAAATATCTGCAATTTTGCCCCAAAATAAGTGAAATTTCTGCAAATTTGCCCCAAAAAAAGGGAAATTTCTGGAATTTTGCCCCAAAGTAAGTGGAATTTATGAGTTTTACACCAAAATAAGAATAATTTCTGTCTTTTTGCCCCAACATATAGGGAATTTCTGCCTTTTTGCCTTACAATTAGGGGAATTTCTGCAATTTTGCTCCAAAATACGGGGAATTTCTGCCTTTTTGCCCGAAAATAAGTAGAATGCATACCCTTTTGCCATAAAAAAGGAAAATTTTTTCGTTTTCGCTCCAAAATAAAAGGAATTTCTGCTTTATTGCCTCTAAATAAGTGGAATTTCTGTCTTTTTCCCCCAAAACAAAGGGAATTTCTCTCTTTTTTGCCTGAAAACAAGAAAAATTTCTGACTTATTACCCTGAAATAAGTGAAATTTCTGCAATTTTGCCCTAAAATAAGAATAATTTCTGCCTTTTTGCCCCCAAGTAAGGGGAATTTCAGCCTTTTGACCTCAAAATAAGGGGAATTTCTGCATTTTTGCCAAAAAAATATTAGGAATTTCTGCCTTTTTGCCTCAAAATAAGGGAAATTTCTGCCTATTTTCCCTGAAATAAGTGAAATTTCTGCAATTTTGCCCCAAAATAAGTGAAATTTCTGCAATTTTGCCCCAAAATATGGGAAATTTCTGGAATTTTGCCCCAAAATAAGTGGAATTTCTTAGTTCTGCTTCAAAATGAAGAATATTTCTGTCTTTATGCCCCAACTATAAAGAATTTCTGCATTTGGCCCCAAAATTAGAGGAATTTCTGCAATTTTGCTCCAAAATACAGGGAATTTCTGCCTTTTTGCCCGAAAATAAGAAGAATGCATAACTTTTTGCCATAAAAAAGGGAAATTTCTTCATTTTTGCTCCAAAATAATGGGAATTTCTGCTTTTTGGCCTCTAAATATGTGGAATTACTGTCTTTTTCCTCCAAGAACAAAGGTAATTTCTGTCTTTTTTGCCCAAAAATAAGGAAAATTTCTGACTTATTATTCTGGAATAAGTGAAATTTCTGCAATTTTGCCTTAAAATAAAATAAATTTCTGCCTTTTTGCCCCCAAATAAAGGGAATTTCAGCCTTTTTACCTCAAAATAAGGGGAATTTCTGCATTTTTGCCACAAAATATTAGGAATTTCTGCCTTTTTGCCCCAAAATAAGAAAAATTTCAGCTTATTTTCTTTGAAATAAGTGAAATTTCTGCAATTTTCCCCCAAATAAGTGAAATTTCTGCAATTTTGCCCCAAAATAAGGGAAATTTCTAAAATTTTGCCCAAAAATAAGTAAAATTTCTGAGTTCTGCCCCAAAATAAGGAGAATTTCTGTCTTTATGCCCCAACATATAGGGAATTTCTGCCTTTTTGCCCAACAATTAGGCGAAATTCTGCAATTTTGCTCCAAAATACGAGGAATTTCTGCCTTTTTTCCCGAAAATAAGAAGAATGCATACATTTTTGCCATAAAAAAAGGAAATTTCTTCATTTTTGCTCCAAACTAAGGGGAATTTCTACTTTTTTGCCTCTAAATAAGTGGAATTTCTGTTTTTTTTTTTTCCCAAACAAAGGGAATTTCTGTCTGTTTTGCCCCAAAATAACGAAAATTTCTGACCTATTACTGTGAAATAAGTGAAACTTCAGCAATTTTGCCCCAAAATAAGAATAATTTCTGCCTTTATGCCTTCAAATAAGGAGAATTTCAGCAATTTTACCTCAAAATAAGGGGAATTTCTGCATTTTTGCCCCAAAATATAGGAAATTTCTGCCTTTTTGCCCGAAAATAAGAAAAATTTCTGCAATTTTGTACCAAAATAATACAAATTTCTGCCTTTTTGCCCCCAAATAAGAAAATTTCTGCTTTTTTTCTGAAATCAGTGAAATTTCTGCAATTTTGCCCCAGAATAAGTGAAATTTCTGCAATTTTGCCCCAAAATAAGGGAAATTTCGGAAATTTTGCCTCAAAATAAGTTTAATTTCTGAGTTCTGCACCAAAATAAGGAGAATTTCTGTCTTTATGCCCCAACATATAGGGAATTTCTGCCTTTTTGCCCCACAATTAGGGGAATTTCTGCAATTTTGCCCCAAAATAAGGGACATTTCTGCCATTTTGTCCCCAAATAGGGAAATTTCAGCCTTTTTACCTCAAAATAAGAGCAATTTCTGCATTTTTGCACAAAATATTAGGAATTTCTGCCTTTTTGCCCAAATATAAGAAAAATTTCTGCCTCTTTTCTCTGAAATAAGTGAAATTTCTGCAATTTTGCCCCAAAATAAGTGAAATTTCTGCTTTTTTGCCCACAAATAAAAGGAATTTCAGCCTTTTTACCTAAAAATAAGTTGAATTTCTGCATTTTTGCCCCAAAATATGGAAAATTTCTGCCTTTTTGCCCGAAAATAAGAAAAATTTCTGCAATTTTGTACCAAAATAATACAAATTTCTGCCTTTTTGCCCCCAAATAAGAAAATTTCTGCTTTTTTTCTGAAATCAGTGAAATTTCTGCAATTTTGCCCCAGAATAAGTGAAATTTCTGCAATTTTGCCCCAAAAAAAGAGAACTTTCTGGAATTTTGCCCAAAAATAAGTGGAATTTCTGAGTTTTGCCCCCAAAATAAGGAGAATTCCTGTTATGTTGCCCCAACATATAGGGAATTTCTGCCTTTTTGCCCCACAATTAGGGGAATTTCTGAAATTTTGCTCCAAAATAAGGGGAATTTCTGCACTTTTGCCTGTAATAAGTGGAATTTCTTCCTTTTTCTCCCAAAACAAAGGGAATTTCTGTCTTTTTTGCCCCAAAATAAGGAAAATTTCTGACTTATTACCCTGAAATAAGTGAAATTTCTGCAATTTTGTCCCAAAATAAGTGAAATTTCTGCAATTTTGCCCCAAAATATGGGAAATATCAAAATTTTGCCTCAAAAATAGTGGAATTTCTGAGTTTTGCCCCAAAATAAGTAGAATTTCTGTCTTTTTGCCCCAACATATAGGGAATTTCTGCCTTTTTGCCCCACAATTAGGGGAATTTCTGCAATTTTGCTCCAAAATACGGGGTATTTCTGCCTTTTTGCCTGAAAATAAGAAGAATGCATACCTTTTTGCCATAAAAAAGGGAAATTTCTTCATTTTTGCTCCAAAATAAGGGGAATTTCTGCATTTTTGCCTCTAAATAAGTTAAATTTCTGTCTTTTTCCCCCTAAACAAAGGAAATTTCTGTCTTTTTTGCCCCAAAATAAGGAAAATTTCTGACTTATTACCCTGAAATAAGTGAAATTTCTACAATTTTGCCCCAAAATAAGGGAAATTTCTGCCTTTTTGCCCCCAAATAAGGGGAATTTCAGCTTTTTATCTCAAAATAAGGGGAATTTCTGCATTTTTGCCACAAAATACTAGGAATTTCTGCATTTTGCCCCAAAATAAGAAAAATTTCTGCCTATTTTCCCTGAAAAAGTGAAATTTCTGCAATTTTGCCCTAAAATAAGTGAAATTTCTGCAATTTTGCACCAAAATAAGGGAAATTTCTGGAATTTTGCCCAAAAATAAGTGGAATTTCTCATTTCTATCCGAAAATAAGGAGAATTTCTGTCTTTATACAACAACATATATGGAATTTCTGCCTTTTGCCTCACAATTAGGCGAAATTCTGCAATTTTGCTCCATAATACGAGTAATTTCTGCCTTTTTGCCCGAAAATAAGAAGAATGCATACTTTTTGTCATAAAAAAGAGAAATTTCTTCATTTTTGCTCCAAAATAAGGGGAATTTCTGCTTTTTTGCCTCTAAATAAGTGGAATTTCTGTTTTTTCCCAAACAAAGGGAATTTCTATCTTTTTTGCCCCAAAATAAGGGAAATTTCTGACTTATTATTATGAAATAAGTGAAATTTCAGCAATTTTGCCCCAAAATAAGAGAAATTTCTGCCTTTTTGCCCCCAAATAAGGGAAATTTCAGCTTTTTTACCCCAAAATAAGGGGAATTTCTGCATTTTTGCCCCAAAATATGGGAAATTTCTGCCCTTTTGCCACAAAATAAGAAAAATTTCTGCAACTTTGTACCAAAATAAAAAAATTTTTGCCTTTTTGCCCCAAAATAAGAAAATTTCTCCTTTTCTTTCTGAAATAATTTTAATTTCTGCAATTTTGACCCAAAATAAGTGAAATTTCTGCAATTTTGCCACAAAATAAGGGAAATTTCTGGAATTTTGCCCCAAAATAAGTGGAATTTCTGAGTTTTTCCCTACAATAAGGAGAATTTCTGTCTTTATGCCCCAACATATAGGGAATTTCTGCCTTTTTGCCCCACAATTGGAGGAATTTCTGCAATTTTGCTCCAAAATACGGGGATTTTGTGCCTTTTTGCCCGAAAATAAGAAGAATGCATACCTTTTTGCCATAAAAAAGGAAAAGTTCTTCATTTTTGCTCCAAAATAAGGGGAATTTCTGCTTTTTTGCCTCTAAATAAGTAGAATATCTGTCTTTTTTCCCCCAAAATAAAGGGAATTTCTGTCTTTTTTGCCACAAAATAAGGAAAATTTCTGACTTATTTCCCTGAAATAAGTGAATTTTCTGCAATTTTGCCTCAAAATAAGGGAAATTTCTGCATTTTTGCTCCCAAATAAGGGAAATTTCAGCCTTTTACCTCAAAATAAGGGGAATTTCTGCATTTTTGCCACAAAATATTAGGAATTCCTGCCTTTTTGCCCCAAAATAAGAAAAATTTCTGCCTATATTCCATTAAATAAGTGAAATTTCTGCAATTTTGCTTCAAAATAAGGGAAATTTCTACCTTTCTGCCCCCAAATAAGGGGAATTTCAGCCTTTGTACCTCAAAATAAGGGGAATTTCTGCATTTTTGCCCCAAAATATGGGAAATTTCTGCCTTTTTGCCCCAAAATAAAAAAAATTTCTGCAATTTTGTACCAAAATAAAAGAAATTTCTGCCTTTTTGCCCCAAAATAAGAAAATTTCTCTTTTTTTCTGAAATAAGTTAAATTTCTGCAATTTTTCCCCAAAATAAGTGAAATTTCTGCAATTTTGCCCCAAAATAAGGGAAATTTCTGGAATTTTGCCCCAAAATAAGTGTAATTTCTGAGTTCTTACCCAAAATAAGGTGAATTTCTGTCTTTTTGCCCCAACATATAGGGAATTTCTGCCCTTTTGCCCCACAATTAGGGGAATTTCTTCAATTTTGCTCCAAAATACGGGGAATTTCTGCCTTTTTGCACGAAAATAAGAAGAATGCAAACTTTTGTGCCAGAAAAAATGGAAATTTCTTCATTTTTGTTCAAAAATAAGGGGAATTTCTGCTTCTTGCCTTTAAATAAGTTGAATTTCTGTCTTTTTCCCACAAAACAAAGGGAATTTCTGTCTTTTTTGCCCCAAAATAAGGAAATTTTCTGACTTATTACGCTGAAGTAAGTGAAATTTCTGTAACTTACCCCAAAATAAGGGAAATTTCTGCCTTTTTGCCCCCAAATAAAGGGAATTTCAGCCTTTTTACCTCAAAATAAGGGAAATTTCTGCATTTTTGCCACAAAATATTAGGAATTTCTGCCTTTTTTCCCCAAAATAAGAAAAATTTCTGCCTATTTTCCCTGAAACAAGTGAAATTTCTGCAATTTTTCCCCAAAATAAGTGAAATTTCTGCTATTTTGCCCCAAAATAAGGAAAATTTCTGGAATTTTGCCCAAAAATAAGTGGAATTTCTGAGTTCTGCCGCAAAATAAGGAGAATTTCTGTCTCTATGCGCAAACATATAGGGAATTTCTGCCTGTTTGCCCCACAATTATGCGAAATTCTGCAATTTTGCTCTAAAATACGAGGAATTTCTGCCTTTTTGCCCGAAAGTAAGAAGAATGCATACCTTTTTGCCATAAAAAGGGGAAATTTCTTCATTTTTGCTCCAAAATAAGGGGAATTTCTGCTTTTTTGCCTCTAAATTAGTGGAATTTCTGTCTTTTTTTTCCCAAACAAAGGGAATTTCTGTATTTTTTGCCCCAAAGTAAGGAAAATTTCTGACTTATTACCGTGAAATAAGTGAAATTTCAGCAATTTTGCCCCAAAATAAGGGAAATTTCTGCTTTTTGCCCCCAAATAAGGGTAATTATAGCCTTTTTACCACAAAATAAGGGGAATTTCTGCATTTTTGCCCCAAAATATGGGAAATTTCTGCCCTTTTGCCCCAAAATACGAAAAATTTCTGCAACTTTGTACCAAAATAAAAGAAATTTCTGCCTTTTTAGCACAAAAATAAGAAAATTTATCCTTTTTTTTGAAATAAGTGAAATTTCTGCAATTTTGTCCCATAAAAATTGAAATTTCTGAAATTTTGCCCCAAAATAAGGGAAATTTCTGGAATTTTGCCCCAAAATAATTGGAATTTCTGAGTTTTGCCCCAAATTAAGGAGAATTTCTGTCTTTATGCCCCATCATATAGGGAATTTCTGCCTTTTTGCTTCACAATTAGGGGAATTTCTGAAATTTTGCTCCAAAATACGGGGAATTTCGGCCTTTTTGCCCGAAAATAAGAAGAATGCATAACTTTTTGCCATAAAAAGTGAAATTTCTTCATTTTTGCTCCAAAATAAGGGGAATTTCTGCTTTTTTGCCTCTAAATAAGTGGAATTTCTGTCTTATCCCACAAAAACAAAGGGAATTTCTGTCTTTTTTGGCCCAAAAGAAGGAAAATTTCTGACTTATTATCCTGAAATAAGTGAAATTTTTGCAATTTTGCCTTAAAATAAGGGAAATTTCTGCCTTTTTGCTCCCCAATAAGGGGAATTTCAGCCTTTTAACTCAAAATAAGGGGAATTTCTGCATTTTTGCCACAAAATATTAGGAATTCCTGCCTTTTTGCCCCAAAATAAGGAAAATTTCTGCCTATTTTACCTGAAATAAGTGAAATTTCTGCAATTTTGCCCCAAAATAAGGGAAATTTCGGAAATTTTGCCTCAAAATAAGTTTAATTTCTGAGTTCTGCACCAAAATAAGGAGAATTTCTGTTTTTATGCCCCAACATATAGGGAATTTCTGCCTTTTTGCCCCACAATTAGGAGAATTTCTGCAATTTTGCCCCAAAATAAGAGACATTTCTGCCATTTTGTCCCCAAATAGGGAAATTTCAGCCTTTTTACCTCAAAATAAGAGCAATTTCTGCATTTTTGCACAAAATATTAGGAATTTCTGCCTTTTTGCCCAAATATAAGAAAAATTTCTGCCTCTTTTCTCTGAAATAAGTGAAATTTCTGCAATTTTGCCCCAAAATAAGTGAAATTTCTGCTATTTTGCCCACAAATAAAAGGAATTTCAGCCTTTTTACCTAAAAATAAGTTGAATTTCTGCATTTTTGCCGCAAAATATGGAAAATTTCTGCCTTTTTGCCCGAAAATAAGAAAAATTTCTGCAATTTTGTACCAAAATAATACAAATTTCTGCCTTTTTGCCCCCAAATAAGAAAATTTCTGCTTTTTTTCTGAAATCAGTGAAATTTCTGCAATTTTGCCCCAGAATAAGTGAAATTTCTGCAATTTTGCCCCAAAAAAAGAGAACTTTCTAGAATTTTGCCCAAAAATAAGTGGAATTTCTGAGTTTTGCCCCCAAAATAAGGAGAATTCCTGTTATGTTGCCCCAACATATAGGGAATTTCTGCCTTTTTGCCCCACAATTAGGGGAATTTCTGAAATTTTGCTCCAAAATAAGGGGAATTTCTGCACTTTTGCCTGTAATAAGTGGAATTTCTTCCTTTTTCTCCCAAAACAAAGGGAATTTCTGTCTTTTTTGCCCCAAAATAAGGAAAATTTCTGACTTATTACCCTGAAATAAGTGAAATTTCTGCAATTTTGTCCCAAAATAAGTGAAATTTCTGCAATTTTGCCCCAAAATATGGGAAATATCAAAATTTTGCCTCAAAAATAGTGGAATTTCTGAGTTTTGCCCCAAAATAAGTAGAATTTCTGTCTTTTTGCCCCAACATATAGGGAATTTCTGCCTTTTTGCCCCACAATTAGGGGAATTTCTGCAATTTTGCTCCAAAATACGGGGTATTTCTGCCTTTTTGCCTGAAAATAAGAAGAATGCATACCTTTTTGCCATAAAAAAGGGAAATTTCTTCATTTTTGCTCCAAAATAAGGGGAATTTCTGCATTTTTGCCTCTAAATAAGTTAAATTTCTGTCTTTTTCCCCCTAAACAAAGGAAATTTCTGTCTTTTTTGCGCCAAAATAAGGAAAATTTCTGACTTATTACCCTGAAATAAGTGAAATTTCTACAATTTTGCCCCAAAATAAGGGAAATTTCTGCCTTTTTGCCCCCAAATAAGGGGAATTTCAGCTTTTTTTCTCAAAATAAGGGGAATTTCTGCATTTTTGCCACAAAATACTAGGAATTTCTGCATTTTGCCCCAAAATAAGAAAAATTTCTGCCTATTTTCCCTGAAAAAGTGAAATTTCTGCAATTTTGCCCTAAAATAAGTGAAATTTCTGCAATTTTGCACCAAAATAAGGGAAATTTCTGGAATGTTGCCCAAAAATAAGTGGAATTTCTCAGTTCTGCCCGAAAATAAGGAGAATTTCTGTCTTTATACCACAACATATATGGAATTTCTGCCTTTTGCCTCACAATTAGGCGAAATTCTGCAATTTTGCTCCATAATACGAGTAATTTCTGCCTTTTTGCCCGAAAATAAGAAGAATGCATCCTTTTTGCCATAAAAAAGAGAAATTTCTTCATTTTTGCTCCAAAATAAGGGGAATTTCTGCTTTTTTGCCTCTAAATAAGTGGAATTTCTGTTTTTTTCCCAAACAAAGGGAATTTCTATCTTTTTTGCCCCAAAATAAGGGAAATTTCTTACTTATTATTATGAAATAAGTGAAATTTCAGCAATTTTGTCCCAAAATAAGAGAAATTTCTGCCTTTTTGCCCCCAAATAAGGAAAATTTCAGCTTTTTTACCCCAAAATAAGGGGAATTTCTGCATTTTTGCCCCAAAATATGGGAAATTTCTGCCCTTTTGCCACAAAATAAGAAAAATTTCTGCAACTTTGTACCAAAATAAAAAAATTTTTGCCTTTTTGCCCCAAAATAAGAAAATTTCTCCTTTTCTTTCTGAAATAATTGAAATTTCTGCAATTTTGACCCAAAATAAGTGAAATTTCTGCAATTTTGCCACAAAATAAGGGAAATTTCTGGAATTTTGCCCCAAAATAAGTGGAATTTCTGAGTTTTTCCCTACAATAAGGAGAATTTCTGTCTTTATGCCCCAACATATAGGGAATTTCTGACTTTTTGCCCCACAGTTGGAGGAATTTCTGCAATTTTGCTCCAAAATACGGGGAATTTGTGCCTTTTTGCCCGAAAATAAGAAGAATGCATACCTTTTTGCGATAAAAAAGGAAAATTTCTTCATTTTTGCTCCAAAATAAGGGGAATTTCTGCTTTTTTGCCTCTAAATAAGTAGAATATCTTTCTTTTTTCCCCCAAAACAAAGGGAATTTCTGTCTTTTTTGCCACAAAATAAGGAAAATTTCTGACTTATTTCCCTGAAATAAGTGAATTTTCTGCAATTTTGCCTCAAAATAAGGGAAATTTCTGCATTTTTGCTCCCAAATAAGGGAAATTTCAGCCTTTTACCTCAAAATAAGGGGAATTTCTGCATTTTTGCCACAAAATATTAGGAATTCCTGCCTTTTTGCCCCAAAATAAGGAAAATTTCTGCCTATATTCCATTAAATAAGTGAAATTTCTGCAATTTTGCTTCAAAATAAGGGAAATTTCTACCTTTCTGCCCCCAAATAAGGGGAATTTCAGCCTTTGTACCTCAAAATAAGGGGAATTTCTGCATTTTTGCCCCAAAATATGGGAAATTTCTGCCTTTTTGCCCCAAAATAAAAAAAATTTCTGCAATTTTGTACCAAAATAAAAGAAATTTCTGCCTTTTTGCCCCAAAATAAGAAAATTTCCCTTTTTTTCTGAAATAAGTTAAATTTCTGCAATTTTTCCCCAAAATAAGTGAAATTTCTGCAATTTTGCCCCAAAATAAGGGAAATTTCTGGAATTTTGCCCCAAAATAAGTGTAATTTCTGAGTTCTTCCCCAAAATAAGGTGAATTTCTGTCTTTTTGCCCCAACATATAGGGAATTTCTGCCCTTTTGCCCCACAATTAGGGGAATTTCTTCAATTTTGCTCCAAAATACGGGGAATTTCTGCCTTTTTGCACGAAAATAAGAAGAATGCAAACTTTTGTGCCAGAAAAAATGGAAATTTCTTCATTTTTGTTCAAAAATAAGGGGAATTTCTGCTTCTTGCCTTTAAATAAGTTGAATTTCTGTCTTTTTCCCACAAAACAAAGGCAATTTCTGTTTTTTTGCCCCAAAATAAGGAAATTTTCTGACTTATTACGCTGAAGTAAGTGAAATTTCTGTAACTTACCCCAAAATAAGGGAAATTTCTGCCTTTTTGCCCCCAAATAAAGGGAATTTCAGCCTTTTTACCTCAAAATAAGGGAAATTTCTGCATTTTTGCCACAAAATATTAGGAATTTCTGCCTTTTTTCCCCAAAATAAGAAAAATTTCTGCCTATTTTCCCTGAAACAAGTGAAATTTCTGCAATTTTTCCCCAAAATAAGTGAAATTTCTGCTATTTTGCCCCAAAATAAGGAAAATTTCTGGAATTTTGCCCAAAAATAAGTGGAATTTCTGAGTTCTGCCGCAAAATAAGGAGAATTTCTGTCTCTATGCGCAAACATATAGGGAATTTCTGCCTGTTTGCCCCACAATTATGCGAAATTCTGCAATTTTGCTCTAAAATACGAGGAATTTCTGCCTTTTTGCCCGAAAGTAAGAAGAATGCATACCTTTTTGCCATAAAAAGGGGAAATTTCTTCATTTTTGCTCCAAAATAAGGGGAATTTCTGCTTTTTTGCCTCTAAATTAGTGGAATTTCTGTCTTTTTTTTCCCAAACAAAGGGAATTTCTGTATTTTTTGCCCCAAAGTAAGGAAAATTTCTGACTTATTACCGTGAAATAAGTGAAATTTCAGCAATTTTGCCCCAAAATAAGGGAAATTTCTGCTTTTTGCCCCCAAATAAGGGTAATTATAGCCTTTTTACCACAAAATAAGGGGAATTTCTGCATTTTTGCCCCAAAATATGGGAAATTTCTGCCCTTTTGCCCCAAAATACGAAAAATTTCTGCAACTTTGTACCAAAATAAAAGAAATTTCTGCCTTTTTAGCACAAAAATAAGAAAATTTATCCTTTTTTTGAAATAAGTGAAATTTCTGCAATTTTGTCCCATAAAAATTGAAATTTCTGAAATTTTGCCCCAAAATAAGGGAAATTTCTGGAATTTTGCCCCAAAATAATTGGAATTTCTGAGTTTTGCCCCAAATTAAGGAGAATTTCTGTCTTTATGCCCCATCATATAGGGAATTTCTGCCTTTTTGCTTCACAATTAGGGGAATTTCTGCAATTTTGCTCCAAAATACGGGGAATTTCGGCCTTTTTGCCCGAAAATAAGAAGAATGCATAACTTTTTGCCATAAAAAGTGAAATTTCTTCATTTTTGCTCCAAAATAAGGGGAATTTCTGCTTTTTTGCCTCTAAATAAGTGGAATTTCTGTCTTATCCCACAAAAACAAAGGGAATTTCTGTCTTTTTTGGCCCAAAATAAGGAAAATTTCTGACTTATTATCCTGAAATAAGTGAAATTTTTGCAATTTTGCCTTAAAATAAGGGAAATTTCTGCCTTTTTGCTCCCCAATAAGGGGAATTTCAGCCTTTTAACTCAAAATAAGGGGAATTTCTGCATTTTTGCCACAAAATATTAGGAATTCCTGCCTTTTTGCCCCAAAATAAGGAAAATTTCTGCCTATTTTACCTGAAATAAGTGAAATTTCTGCAATTTTGCCCCAAAATAAGGGAAATTTCAGAAATTTTGCCTCAAAATAAGTTTAATTTCTGAGTTCTGCACCAAAATAAGGAGAATTTCTGTCTTTATGCCCCAACATATAGGGAATTTCTGCCTTTTTGCCCCACAATTAGGGGAATTTCTGCAATTTTGCCCCAAAATAAGAGACATTTCTGCCATTTTGTCCCCAAATAGGGAAATTTCAGCCTTTTTACCTCAAAATAAGAGCAATTTCTGCATTTTTGCACAAAATATTAGGAATTTCTGCCTTTTTGCCCAAATATAAGAAAAATTTCTGCCTCTTTTCTCTGAAATAAGTGAAATTTCTGCAATTTTGCCCCAAAATAAGTGAAATTTCTGCTATTTTGCCCACAAATAAAAGGAATTTCAGCCTTTTTACCTAAAAATAAGTTGAATTTCTGCATTTTTGCCGCAAAATATGGAAAATTTCTGCCTTTTTGCCCGAAAATAAGAAAAATTTCTGCAATTTTGTACCAAAATAATACAAATTTCTGCCTTTTTGCCCCCAAATAAGAAAATTTCTGCTTTTTTTCTGAAATCAGTGAAATTTCTGCAATTTTGCCCCAGAATAAGTGAAATTTCTGCAATTTTGCCCCAAAAAAAGAGAACTTTCTAGAATTTTGCCCAAAAATAAGTGGAATTTCTGAGTTTTGCCCCCAAAATAAGGAGAATTCCTGTTATGTTGCCCCAACATATAGGGAATTTCTGCCTTTTTGCCCCACAATTAGGGGAATTTCTGAAATTTTGCTCCAAAATAAGGGGAATTTCTGCACTTTTGCCTGTAATAAGTGGAATTTCTTCCTTTTTCTCCCAAAACAAAGGGAATTTCTGTCTTTTTTGCCCCAAAATAAGGAAAATTTCTGACTTATTACCCTGAAATAAGTGAAATTTCTGCAATTTTGTCCCAAAATAAGTGAAATTTCTGCAATTTTGCCCCAAAATATGGGAAATATCAAAATTTTGCCTCAAAAATAGTGGAATTTCTGAGTTTTGCCCCAAAATAAGTAGAATTTCTGTCTTTTTGCCCCAACATATAGGGAATTTCTGCCTTTTTGCCCCACAATTAGGGGAATTTCTGCAATTTTGCTCCAAAATACGGGGTATTTCTGCCTTTTTGCCTGAAAATAAGAAGAATGCATACCTTTTTGCCATAAAAAAGGGAAATTTCTTCATTTTTGCTCCAAAATAAGGGGAATTTCTGCATTTTTGCCTCTAAATAAGTTAAATTTCTGTCTTTTTCCCCCTAAACAAAGGAAATTTCTGTCTTTTTTGCGCCAAAATAAGGAAAATTTCTGACTTATTACCCTGAAATAAGTGAAATTTCTACAATTTTGCCCCAAAATAAGGGAAATTTCTGCCTTTTTGCCCCCAAATAAGGGGAATTTCAGCTTTTTTTCTCAAAATAAGGGGAATTTCTGCATTTTTGCCACAAAATACTAGGAATTTCTGCATTTTGCCCCAAAATAAGAAAAATTTCTGCCTATTTTCCCTGAAAAAGTGAAATTTCTGCAATTTTGCCCTAAAATAAGTGAAATTTCTGCAATTTTGCACCAAAATAAGGGAAATTTCTGGAATGTTGCCCAAAAATAAGTGGAATTTCTCAGTTCTGCCCGAAAATAAGGAGAATTTCTGTCTTTATACCACAACATATATGGAATTTCTGCCTTTTGCCTCACAATTAGGCGAAATTCTGCAATTTTGCTCCATAATACGAGTAATTTCTGCCTTTTTGCCCGAAAATAAGAAGAATGCATCCTTTTTGCCATAAAAAAGAGAAATTTCTTCATTTTTGCTCCAAAATAAGGGGAATTTCTGCTTTTTTGCCTCTAAATAAGTGGAATTTCTGTTTTTTTCCCAAACAAAGGGAATTTCTATCTTTTTTGCCCCAAAATAAGGGAAATTTCTTACTTATTATTATGAAATAAGTGAAATTTCAGCAATTTTGTCCCAAAATAAGAGAAATTTCTGCCTTTTTGCCCCCAAATAAGGAAAATTTCAGCTTTTTTACCCCAAAATAAGGGGAATTTCTGCATTTTTGCCCCAAAATATGGGAAATTTCTGCCCTTTTGCCACAAAATAAGAAAAATTTCTGCAACTTTGTACCAAAATAAAAAAATTTTTGCCTTTTTGCCCCAAAATAAGAAAATTTCTCCTTTTCTTTCTGAAATAATTGAAATTTCTGCAATTTTGACCCAAAATAAGTGAAATTTCTGCAATTTTGCCACAAAATAAGGGAAATTTCTGGAATTTTGCCCCAAAATAAGTGGAATTTCTGAGTTTTTCCCTACAATAAGGAGAATTTCTGTCTTTATGCCCCAACATATAGGGAATTTCTGACTTTTTGCCCCACAGTTGGAGGAATTTCTGCAATTTTGCTCCAAAATACGGGGAATTTGTGCCTTTTTGCCCGAAAATAAGAAGAATGCATACCTTTTTGCGATAAAAAAGGAAAATTTCTTCATTTTTGCTCCAAAATAAGGGGAATTTCTGCTTTTTTGCCTCTAAATAAGTAGAATATCTTTCTTTTTTCCCCCAAAACAAAGGGAATTTCTGTCTTTTTTGCCACAAAATAAGGAAAATTTCTGACTTATTTCCCTGAAATAAGTGAATTTTCTGCAATTTTGCCTCAAAATAAGGGAAATTTCTGCATTTTTGCTCCCAAATAAGGGAAATTTCAGCCTTTTACCTCAAAATAAGGGGAATTTCTGCATTTTTGCCACAAAATATTAGGAATTCCTGCCTTTTTGCCCCAAAATAAGGAAAATTTCTGCCTATATTCCATTAAATAAGTGAAATTTCTGCAATTTTGCTTCAAAATAAGGGAAATTTCTACCTTTCTGCCCCCAAATAAGGGGAATTTCAGCCTTTGTACCTCAAAATAAGGGGAATTTCTGCATTTTTGCCCCAAAATATGGGAAATTTCTGCCTTTTTGCCCCAAAATAAAAAAAATTTCTGCAATTTTGTACCAAAATAAAAGAAATTTCTGCCTTTTTGCCCCAAAATAAGAAAATTTTCCTTTTTTTCTGAAATAAGTTAAATTTCTGCAATTTTTCCCCAAAATAAGTGAAATTTCTGCAATTTTGCCCCAAAATAAGGGAAATTTCTGGAATTTTGCCCCAAAATAAGTGTAATTTCTGAGTTCTTCCCCAAAATAAGGTGAATTTCTGTCTTTTTGCCCCAACATATAGGGAATTTCTGCCCTTTTGCCCCACAATTAGGGGAATTTCTTCAATTTTGCTCCAAAATACGGGGAATTTCTGCCTTTTTGCACGAAAATAAGAAGAATGCAAACTTTTGTGCCAGAAAAAATGGAAATTTCTTCATTTTTGTTCAAAAATAAGGGGAATTTCTGCTTCTTGCCTTTAAATAAGTTGAATTTCTGTCTTTTTCCCACAAAACAAAGGCAATTTCTGTTTTTTTGCCCCAAAATAAGGAAATTTTCTGACTTATTACGCTGAAGTAAGTGAAATTTCTGTAACTTACCCCAAAATAAGGGAAATTTCTGCCTTTTTGCCCCCAAATAAAGGGAATTTCAGCCTTTTTACCTCAAAATAAGGGAAATTTCTGCATTTTTGCCACAAAATATTAGGAATTTCTGCCTTTTTTCCCCAAAATAAGAAAAATTTCTGCCTATTTTCCCTGAAACAAGTGAAATTTCTGCAATTTTTCCCCAAAATAAGTGAAATTTCTGCTATTTTGCCCCAAAATAAGGAAAATTTCTGGAATTTTGCCCAAAAATAAGTGGAATTTCTGAGTTCTGCCGCAAAATAAGGAGAATTTCTGTCTCTATGCGCAAACATATAGGGAATTTCTGCCTGTTTGCCCCACAATTATGCGAAATTCTGCAATTTTGCTCTAAAATACGAGGAATTTCTGCCTTTTTGCCCGAAAGTAAGAAGAATGCATACCTTTTTGCCATAAAAAGGGGAAATTTCTTCATTTTTGCTCCAAAATAAGGGGAATTTCTGCTTTTTTGCCTCTAAATTAGTGGAATTTCTGTCTTTTTTTTCCCAAACAAAGGGAATTTCTGTATTTTTTGCCCCAAAGTAAGGAAAATTTCTGACTTATTACCGTGAAATAAGTGAAATTTCAGCAATTTTGCCCCAAAATAAGGGAAATTTCTGCTTTTTGCCCCCAAATAAGGGTAATTATAGCCTTTTTACCACAAAATAAGGGGAATTTCTGCATTTTTGCCCCAAAATATGGGAAATTTCTGCCCTTTTGCCCCAAAATACGAAAAATTTCTGCAACTTTGTACCAAAATAAAAGAAATTTCTGCCTTTTTAGCACAAAAATAAGAAAATTTATCCTTTTTTTGAAATAAGTGAAATTTCTGCAATTTTGTCCCATAAAAATTGAAATTTCTGAAATTTTGCCCCAAAATAAGGGAAATTTCTGGAATTTTGCCCCAAAATAATTGGAATTTCTGAGTTTTGCCCCAAATTAAGGAGAATTTCTGTCTTTATGCCCCATCATATAGGGAATTTCTGCCTTTTTGCTTCACAATTAGGGGAATTTCTGCAATTTTGCTCCAAAATACGGGGAATTTCGGCCTTTTTGCCCGAAAATAAGAAGAATGCATAACTTTTTGCCATAAAAAGTGAAATTTCTTCATTTTTGCTCCAAAATAAGGGGAATTTCTGCTTTTTTGCCTCTAAATAAGTGGAATTTCTGTCTTATCCCACAAAAACAAAGGGAATTTCTGTCTTTTTTGGCCCAAAATAAGGAAAATTTCTGACTTATTATCCTGAAATAAGTGAAATTTTTGCAATTTTGCCTTAAAATAAGGGAAATTTCTGCCTTTTTGCTCCCCAATAAGGGGAATTTCAGCCTTTTAACTCAAAATAAGGGGAATTTCTGCATTTTTGCCACAAAATATTAGGAATTCCTGCCTTTTTGCCCCAAAATAAGGAAAATTTCTGCCTATTTTACCTGAAATAAGTGAAATTTCTGCAATTTTGCCCCAAAATAAGGGAAATTTCAGAAATTTTGCCTCAAAATAAGTTTAATTTCTGAGTTCTGCACCAAAATAAGGAGAATTTCTGTCTTTATGCCCCAACATATAGGGAATTTCTGCCTTTTTGCCCCACAATTAGGGGAATTTCTGCAATTTTGCCCCAAAATAAGAGACATTTCTGCCATTTTGTCCCCAAATAGGGAAATTTCAGCCTTTTTACCTCAAAATAAGAGCAATTTCTGCATTTTTGCACAAAATATTAGGAATTTCTGCCTTTTTGCCCAAATATAAGAAAAATTTCTGCCTCTTTTCTCTGAAATAAGTGAAATTTCTGCAATTTTGCCCCAAAATAAGTGAAATTTCTGCTTTTTTGCCCAAAAATAAAAGGAATTTCAGCCTTTTTACCTAAAAATAAGTTGAATTTCTGCATTTTTGCCCCAAAATATGGAAAATTTCTGCCTTTTTGCCCGAAAATAAGAAAAATTTCTGCAATTTTGTACCAAAATAATACAAATTTCTGCCTTTTTGCCCCCAAATAAGAAAATTTCTGCTTTTTTTCTGAAATCAGTGAAATTTCTGCAATTTTGCCCCAGAATAAGTGAAATTTCTGCAATTTTGCCCCAAAAAAAGAGAACTTTCTAGAATTTTGCCCAAAAATAAGTGGAATTTCTGAGTTTTGCCCCCAAAATAAGGAGAATTCCTGTTATGTTGCCCCAACATATAGGGAATTTCTGCCTTTTTGCCCCACAATTAGGGGAATTTCTGAAATTTTGCTCCAAAATAAGGGGAATTTCTGCACTTTTGCCTGTAATAAGTGGAATTTCTTCCTTTTTCTCCCAAAACAAAGGGAATTTGTGTCTTTTTTGCCCCAAAATAAGGAAAATTTCTGACTTATTACCCTGAAATAAGTGAAATTTCTGCAATTTTGTCCCAAAATAAGTGAAATTTCTGCAATTTTGCCCCAAAATATGGGAAATATCAAAATTTTGCCTCAAAAATAGTGGAATTTCTGAGTTTTGCCCCAAAATAAGTAGAATTTCTGTCTTTTTGCCCCAACATATAGGGAATTTCTGCCTTTTTGCCCCACAATTAGGGGAATTTCTGCAATTTTGCTCCAAAATACGGGGTATTTCTGCCTTTTTGCCTGAAAATAAGAAGAATGCATACCTTTTTGCCATAAAAAAAAGAAATTTCTTCATTTTTGCTCCAAAATAAGGGGAATTTCTGCATTTTTGCCTCTAAATAAGTTAAATTTCTGTCTTTTTCCCCCTAAATAAAGGAAATTTCTGTCTTTTTTGCGCCAAAATAAGGAAAATTTCTGACTTATTACCCTGAAATAAGTGAAATTTCTACAATTTTGCCCCAAAATAAGGGAAATTTCTGCCTTTTTGCCCCCAAATAAGGGGAATTTCAGCTTTTTTTCTCAAAATAAGGGGAATTTCTGCATTTTTGCCACAAAATACTAGGAATTTCTGCATTTTGCCCCAAAATAAGAAAAATTTCTGCCTATTTTCCCTGAAAAAGTGAAATTTCTGCAATTTTGCCCTAAAATAAGTGAAATTTCTGCAATTTTGCACCAAAATAAGGGAAATTTCTGGAATGTTGCCCAAAAATAAGTGGAATTTCTCAGTTCTGCCCGAAAATAAGGAGAATTTCTGTCTTTATACCACAACATATATGGAATTTCTGCCTTTTGCCTCACAATTAGGCGAAATTCTGCAATTTTGCTCCATAATACGAGTAATTTCTGCCTTTTTGCCCGAAAATAAGAAGAATGCATCCTTTTTGCCATAAAAAAGAGAAATTTCTTCATTTTTGCTCCAAAATAAGGGGAATTTCTGCTTTTTTGCCTCTAAATAAGTGAAATTTCTGTTTTTTTCCCAAACAAAGGGAATTTCTATCTTTTTTGCCCCAAAATAAGGGAAATTTCTTACTTATTATTATGAAATAAGTGAAATTTCAGCAATTTTGCCCCAAAATAAGAGAAATTTCTGCCTTTTTGCCCCCAAATAAGGGAAATTTCAGCTTTTTTACCCCAAAATAAGGGGAATTTCTGCATTTTTGCCCCAAAATATGGGAAATTTCTGCCCTTTTGCCACAAAATAAGAAAAATTTCTGCAACTTTGTACCAAAATAAAAAAAATTTTGCCTTTTTGCCCCAAAATAAGAAAATTTCTCCTTTTCTTTCTGAAATAATTGAAATTTCTGCAATTTTGACCCAAAATAAGTGAAATTTCTGCAATTTTGCCACAAAATAAGGGAAATTTCTGGAATTTTGCCCCAAAATAAGTGGAATTTCTGAGTTTTTCCCTACAATAAGGAGAATTTCTGTCTTTATGCCCCAACATATAGGGAATTTCTGACTTTTTGCCCCACAGTTGGAGGAATTTCTGCAATTTTGCTCCAAAATACGGGGAATTTGTGCCTTTTTGCCCGAAAATAAGAAGAATGCATACCTTTTTGCCATAAAAAAGGAAAATTTCTTCATTTTTGCTCCAAAATAAGGGGAATTTCTGCTTTTTTGCCTCTAAATAAGTAGAATATCTGTCTTTTTTCCCCCAAAACAAAGGGAATTTCTGTCTTTTTTGCCACAAAATAAGGAAAATTTCTGACTTATTTCCCTGAAATAAGTGAATTTTCTGCAATTTTGCCTCAAAATAAGGGAAATTTCTGCATTTTTGCTCCCAAATAAGGGAAATTTCAGCCTTTTACCTCAAAATAAGGGGAATTTCTGCATTTTTGCCACAAAATATTAGGAATTCCTGCCTTTTTGCCCCAAAATAAGGAAAATTTCTGCCTATATTCCATTAAATAAGTGAAATTTCTGCAATTTTGCTTCAAAATAAGGGAAATTTCTACCTTTCTGCCCCCAAATAAGGGGAATTTCAGCCTTTGTACCTCAAAATAAGGGGAATTTCTGCATTTTTGCCCCAAAATATGGGAAATTTCTGCCTTTTTGCCCCAAAATAAAAAAAATTTCTGCAATTTTGTACCAAAATAAAAGAAATTTCTGCCTTTTTGCCCCAAAATAAGAAAATTTCTCTTTTTTTCTGAAATAAGTTAAATTTCTGCAATTTTTCCCCAAAATAAGTGAAATTTCTGCACTTTTGCCCCAAAATAAGGGAAATTTCTGGAATTTTGCCCCAAAATAAGTGTAATTTCTGAGTTCTTCCCCAAAATAAGGTGAATTTCTGTCTTTTTGCCCCAACATATAGGGAATTTCTGCCCTTTTGCCCCACAATTAGGGGAATTTCTTCAATTTTGCTCCAAAATACGGGGAATTTCTGCCTTTTTGCACGAAAATAAGAAGAATGCAAACTTTTGTGCCAGAAAAAATGGAAATTTCTTCATTTTTGTTCAAAAATAAGGGGAATTTCTGCTTCTTGCTTTTATATAAGTTGAATTTCTGTCTTTTTCCCACAAAACAAAGGGAATTTCTGTCTTTTTTGCCCCAAAATAAGGAAATTTTCTGACTTATTTCGCTGAGGTAAGTGAAATTTCTGCAACTTACCCCAAAATAAGGGAAATTTCTGCCTTTTTGCCCCCAAATAAGGGGAATTTCAGCCTTTTTACCTCAAAATAAGGGAAATTTCTGCATTTTTGCCACAAAATATTAGGAATTTCTGCCTTTTTTCCCCAAAATAAGAAAAATTTCTGCCTATTTTCCCTGAAACAAGTGAAATTTCTGCAATTTTTCCCCAAAATAAGTGAAATTTCTGCTATTTTGCCCCAAAATAAGGGAAATTTCTGGAATTTTGCCCCAAAATAAGTGTAATTTCTGAGTTCTTCCCCAAAATAAGGTGAATTTCTGTCTTTTTGCCCCAACATATAGGGAATTTCTGCCCTTTTGCCCCACAATTAGGTGAATTTCTTCAATTTTGCTCCAAAATACGGGGAATTTCTGCCTTTTTGCACGAAAATAAGAAGAATGCAAACTATTGTGCCAGAAAAAATGGAAATTTCTTCATTTTTGTTCAAAAATAAGGGGAATTTCTGCTTCTTGCTTTTAAATAAGTTGAATTTCTGTCTTTTTCCCACAAAGCAAAGGGAATTTCTGTCTTTTTTGCCCCAAAATAAGGAAATTTTCTGACTTATTACGCTGAAGTAAGTGAAATTTCTGCAACTTACCCCAAAATAAGGGAAATTTCTGCCTTTTTGCCCCCAAATAAGGGGAATTTCAGCCTTTTTACCTCAAAATAAGGGAAATTTCTGCATTTTTGCCACAAAATATTAGGAATTTCTGCCTTTTTTCCCCAAAATAAGAAAAATTTCTGCCTATTTTCCCTGAAACAAGTGAAATTTCTGCAATTTTTCCCCAAAATAAGTGAAATTTCTGCTATTTTGCCCCAAAATAAGGGAAATTTCTGGAATTTTGCCCAAAAATAAGTGGAATTTCTGAGTTCTGCCGCAAAATAAGGAGAATTTCTGTCTCTATGCGCAAACATATGGGGAATTTCTGCCTGTTTGCCCCACAATTATGCGAAATTCTGCAATTTTGCTCTAAAATACGAGGAATTTCTGCCTTTTTGCCCGAAAGTAAGAAGAATGCATACCTTTTTGCCATAAAAAAGGGAAATTTCTTCATTTTTGCTCCAAAATAAGGGGAATTTCTGCTTTTTTGCCTCTAAATAAGTGGAATTTCTGTCTTTTTTTTCCCAAACAAAGGGAATTTCTGTATTTTTTGCCCCAAAATAAGGAAAATTTCTGACTTATTACCGTGAAATAAGTGAAATTTCAGCAATTTTGCCCAAAATAAGGGAAATTTCTGCTTTTTGCCCCCAAATAAGGGTAATTATAGCCTTTTTACCACAAAATAAAGGGAATTTCTGCATTTTTGCCCCAAAATATGGGAAATTTCTGCCCTTTTGCCCCAAAATACGAAAAATTTCTGCAACTTTGTACCAAAATAAAAGAAATTTCTGCCTTTTTAGCCCAAAATAAGAAAATTTATCCTTTTTTTGAAATAAGTGAAATTTCTGCAATTTTGTCCCATAAAAATTGAAATTTCTGAAATTTTGCCCCAAAATAAGGGAAATTTCTGGAATTTTGCCCCAAAATAAGTGGAATTTCTGAGTTTTGCCCCAAATTAAGGAGAATTTCTGTCTTTATGCCCCATCATATAGGGAATTTCTGCCTTTTTGCTTCACAATTAGGGGAATTTCTGCAATTTTGCTCCAAAATACGGGGAATATCGGCCTTTTTGCCCGAAAATAAGAAGAATGCATAACTTTTTGCCATAAAAAGTGAAATTTCTTCATTTTTGCTCCAAAATAAGGGGAATTTCTGCTTTTTTGCCTCTAAATAAGTGGAATTTCTGTCTTTTCCCACAAAAACAAAGGGAATTTCTGTCTTTTTAGGCCCAAAATAAGGAAAATTTCTGACTTATTATCCTGAAATAAGTGAAATTTTTGCAATTTTGCCTTAAAATAAGGGAAATTTCTGCCTTTTTGCTCCCCAATAAGGGGAATTTCAGCCTTTTAACTCAAAATAAGGGGAATTTCTGCATTTTTGCCACAAAATATTAGGAATTCCTGCCTTTTTGCCCCAAAATAAGGAAAATTTCTGCCTATTTTACCTGAAATAAGTGAAATTTCTGCAATTTTGCCCCAAAATAAGGGAAATTTCGGAAATTTTGCCTCAAAATAAGTTTAATTTCTGATTTCTGCACCAAAATAAGGAGAATTTCTGTCTTTATGCCCCAACATATAGGGAATTTCTGCCTTTTTGCCCCACAATTAGGGGAATTTCTGCAATTTTGCCCCAAAATAAGGGACATTTCTGCCATTTTGTCCCCAAATAGGGAAATTTCAGCCTTTTTACCTCAAAATAAGAGCAATTTCTGCATTTTTGCACAAAATATTAGGAATTTCTGCCTTTTTGCCCAAATATAAGAAAAATTTCTGCCTCTTTTCTCTGAAATAAGTGAAATTTCTGCAATTTTGCCCCAAAATAAGTGAAATTTCTGCTTTTTTGCCCACAAATAAAAGGAATTTCAGCCTTTTTACCTAAAAATAAGTTGAATTTCTGCATTTTTGCCCCAAAATATGGAAAATTTCTGCCTTTTTGCCCGAAAATAAGAAAAATTTCTGCAATTTTGTACCAAAATAATACAAATTTCTGCCTTTTTGCCCCCAAATAAGAAAATTTCTGTTTTTTTTCTGAAATCAGTGAAATTTCTGAAATTTTGCACCAGAATAAGTGAAATTTCTGCAATTTTGCCCCAAAAAAAGAGAACTTTCTGGAATTTTGCCCAAAAATAAGTGGAATTTCTGAGTTTTGCCACCAAAATAAGGAGAATTCCTGTTATGTTGCCCCAACATATAGGGAATTTCTGCCTTTTTGCCCCACAATTAGGGGAATTTCTGAAATTTTGCTCCAAAATAAGGGGAATTTCTGCACTTTTGCCTGTAATAAGTGGAATTTCTTCCTTTTTCTCCCAAATCAAAGGGAATTTCTGTCTTTTTTGCCCCAAAATAAGGAAAATTTCTGACTTATTACCCTGAAATAAGTGAAATTTCTGCAATTTTGTCCCAAAATAAGTGAAATTTCTGCAATTTTGCCCCAAAATATGGGAAATATCAAAATTTTGCCTCAAAAATAGTGGAATTTCTGAGTTTTGCCCCAAAATAAGTAGAATTTCTGTCTTTTTGCCCCAACATATAGGGAATTTCTGCCTTTTTGCCCCACAATTAGGGGAATTTCTGCAATTTTGCTCCAAAATACGGGGTATTTCTGCCTTTTTGCCTGAAAATAAGAAGAATGCATACCTTTTTGCCATAAAAAAGGGAAATTTCTTCATTTTTGCTCCAAAATAAGGGGAATTTCTGCATTTTTGCCTCTAAATAAGTTAAATTTCTGTCTTTTTCCCCCTAAACAAAGGAAATTTCTGTCTTTTTTGCGCCAAAATAAGGAAAATTTCTGACTTATTACCCTGAAATAAGTGAAATTTCTACAATTTTGCCCCAAAATAAGGGAAATTTCTGCCTTTTTGCCCCCAAATAAGGGGAATTTAAGCTTTTTATCTCAAAATAAGGGGAATTTCTGCATTTTTGCCACAAAATACTAGGAATTTCTGCATTTTGCCCCAAAATAAGAAAAATTTCTGCCTATTTTCCCTGAAAAAGTGAAATTTCTGCAATTTTGCCCTAAAATAAGTGAAATTTCTGCAATTTTGCACCAAAATAAGGGAAATTTCTGGAATTTTGCCCAAAAATAAGTGGAATTTCTCATTTCTATCCGAAAATAAGGAGAATTTCTGTCTTTATACAACAACATATATGGAATTTCTGCCTTTTGCCTCACAATTAGGCGAAATTCTGCAATTTTGCTCCATAATACGAGTAATTTCTGCCTTTTTGCCCGAAAATAATAAGAATGCATCCTTTTTGTCATAAAAAAGAGAAATTTCTTCATTTTTGCTCCAAAATAAGGGGAATTTCTGCTTTTTTGCCTCTAAATAAGTGGAATTTCTGTTTTTTCCCAAACAAAGGGAATTTCTATCTTTTTTGCCCCAAAATAAGGGAAATTTCTGACTTATTATTATGAAATAAGTGAAATTTCAGCAATTTTGCCCCAAAATAAGAGAAATTTCTGCCTTTTTGCCCCCAAATAAGGGAAATTTCAGCTTTTTTACCCCAAAATAAGGGGAATTTCTGCATTTTTGCCCCAAAATATGGGAGATTTCTGCCCTTTTGCCACAAAATAAGAAAAATTTCTGCAACTTTGTACCAAAATAAAAAAATTTTTGCCTTTTTGCCCCAAAATAAGAAAATTTCTCCTTTTCTTTCTGAAATAATTGAAATTTCTGCAATTTTGACCCAAAATAAGTGAAATTTCTGCAATTTTGCCACAAAATAAGGGAAATTTCTGGAATTTTGCCCCAAAATAAGTGGAATTTCTGAGTTTTTCCCTACAATAAGGAGAATTTCTGTCTTTATGCCCCAACATATAGGGAATTTCTGCCTTTTTGCCCCACAATTGGAGGAATTTCTGCAATTTTGCTCCAAAATACGGGGAATTTGTGCCTTTTTGCCCGAAAATAAGAAGAATGCATACCTTTTTGCCATAAAAAAGGAAAATTTCTTCATTTTTGCTCCAAAATAAGGGGAATTTCTGCTTTTTTGCCTCTAAATAAGTAGAATATCTGTCTTTTTTCCCCCAAAACAAAGGGAATTTCTGTCTTTTTTGCCACAAAATAAGGAAAATTTCTGACTTATTTCCCTGAAATAAGTGAATTTTCTGCAATTTTGCCTCAAAATAAGGGAAATTTCTGCATTTTTGCTCCCAAATAAGGGAAATTTCAGCCTTTTACCTCAAAATAAGGGGAATTTCTGCATTTTTGCCACAAAATATTAGGAATTCCTGCTTTTTTGCCCCAAAATAAGGAAAATTTCTGCCTATATTCCATTAAATAAGTGAAATTTCTGCAATTTTGCTTCAAAATAAGGGAAATTTCTACCTTTCTGCCCCCAAATAAGGGGAATTTCAGCCTTTGTACCTCAAAATAAGGGGAATTTCTGCATTTTTGCCCCAAAATATGGGAAATTTCTGCCTTTTTGCCCCAAAATAAAAAAAATTTCTGCAATTTTGTACCAAAATAAAAGAAATTTCTGCCTTTTTGCCCCAAAATAAGAAAATTTCTCTTTTTTTCTGAAATAAGTTAAATTTCTGCAATTTTTCCCCAAAATAAGTGAAATTTCTGCAATTTTGCCCCAAAATAAGGGAAATTTCTGGAATTTTGCCCCAAAATAAGTGTAATTTCTGAGTTCTTCCCCAAAATAAGGTGAATTTCTGTCTTTTTGCCCCAACATATAGGGAATTTCTGCCCTTTTGCCCCACAATTAGGGGAATTTCTTCAATTTTGCTCCAAAATACGGGGAATTTCTGCCTTTTTGCACGAAAATAAGAAGAATGCAAACTTTTGTGCCAGAAAAAATGGAAATTTCTTCATTTTTGTTCAAAAATAAGGGGAATTTCTGCTTCTTGCCTTTAAATAAGTTGAATTTCTGTCTTTTTCCCACAAAACAAAGGGAATTTCTGTCTTTTTTGCCCCAAAATAAGGAAATTTTCTGACTTATTACGCTGAAGTAAGTGAAATTTCTGTAACTTACCCCAAAATAAGGGAAATTTCTGCCTTTTTGCCCCCAAATAAAGGGAATTTCAGCCTTTTTACCTCAAAATAAGGGAAATTTCTGCATTTTTGCCACAAAATATTAGGAATTTCTGCCTTTTTTCCCCAAAATAAGAAAAATTTCTGCCTATTTTCCCTGAAACAAGTGAAATTTCTGCAATTTTTCCCCAAAATAAGTGAAATTTCTGCTATTTTGCTCCAAAATAAGGAAAATTTCTGGAATTTTGCCCAAAAATAAGTGGAATTTCTGAGTTCTGCCGCAAAATAAGGAGAATTTCTGTCTCTATGCGCAAACATATAGGGAATTTCTGCCTGTTTGCCCCACAATTATGCGAAATTCTGCAATTTTGCTCTAAAATACGAGGAATTTCTGCCTTTTTGCCTGAAAGTAAGAAGAATGCATACCTTTTTGCCATAAAAAGGGGAAATTTCTTCATTTTTGCTCCAAAATAAGGGGAATTTCTGCTTTTTTGCCTCTAAATTAGTGGAATTTCTGTCTTTTTTTTCCCAAACAAAGGGAATTTCTGTATTTTTTGCCAAAAAGTAAGGAAAATTTCTGACTTATTACCGTGAAATAAGTGAAATTTCAGCAATTTTGCCCCAAAATAAGGGAAATTTCTGCTTTTTGCCCCCAAATAAGGGTAATTATAGCCTTTTTACCACAAAATAAGGGGAATTTCTGCATTTTTGCCCCAAAATATGGGAAATTTCTGCTCTTTTGCCCCAAAATACGAAAAATTTCTGCAACTTTGTACCAAAATAAAAGAAATTTCTGCCTTTTTAGCACAAAAATAAGAAAATTTATCCTTTTTTTTGAAATAAGTGAAATTTCTGCAATTTTGTCCCATAAAAATTGAAATTTCTGAAATTTTGCCCCAAAATAAGGAAAATTTCTGGAATTTTGCCCCAAAATAATTGGAATTTCTGAGTTTTGCCCCAAATTAAGGAGAATTTCTGTCTTTATGCCCCATCATATAGGGAATTTCTGCCTTTTTGCTTCACAATTAGGGGAATTTCTGCAATTTTGCTCCAAAATACGGGGAATTTCGGCCTTTTTGCCGGAAAATAAGAAGAATGCATAACTTTTTGCCATAAAAAGTGAAATTTCTTCATTTTTGCTCCAAAATAAGGGGAATTTCTGCTTTTTTGCCTCTAAATAAGTGGAATTTCTGTCTTATCCCACAAAAACAAAGGGAATTTCTGTCTTTTTTGGCCCAAAATAAGGAAAATTTCTGACTTATTATCCTGAAATAAGTGAAATTTTTGCAATTTTGCCTTAAAATAAGGGAAATTTCTGCCTTTTTGCTCCCCAATAAGGGGAATTTCAGCCTTTTAACTCAAAATAAGGGGAATTTCTGCATTTTTGCCACAAAATATTAGGAATTCCTGCCTTTTTGCCCCAAAATAAGGAAAATTTCTGCCTATTTTACCTGAAATAAGTGAAATTTCTGCAATTTTGCCCCAAAATAAGGGAAATTTCAGAAATTTTGCCTCAAAATAAGTTTAATTTCTGAGTTCTGCACCAAAATAAGGAGAATTTCTGTCTTTATGCCCCAACATATAGGGAATTTCTGCCTTTTTACCCCACAATTAGGGGAATATTTGCAATTTTGCCCCAAAATAAGAGACATTTCTGCCATTTTGTCCCCAAATAGGGAAATTTCAGCCTTTTTACCTCAAAATAAGAGCAATTTCTGCATTTTTGCACAAAATATTAGGAATTTCTGCCTTTTTGCCCAAATATAAGAAAAATTTCTGCCTCTTTTCTCTGAAATAAGTGAAATTTCTGCAATTTTGCCCCAAAATAAGTGAAATTTCTGCTTTTTTGCCCACAAATAAAAGGAATTTCAGCCTTTTTACCTAAAAATAAGTTGAATTTCTGCATTTTTGCCCCAAAATATGGAAAATTTCTGACTTTTTGCCCGAAAATAAGAAAAATTTCTGCAATTTTGTACCAAAATAATACAAATTTCTGCCTTTTTGCCCCCAAATAAGAAAATTTCTGCTTTTTTTCTGAAATCAGTGAAATTTCTGCAATTTTGCCCCAGAATAAGTGAAATTTCTGCAATTTTGCCCCAAAAAAAGAGAACTTTCTGGAATTTTGCCCAAAAATAAGTGGAATTTCTGAGTTTTGCCCCCAAAATAAGGAGAATTCCTGTTATGTTGCCCCAACATATAGGGAATTTCTGCCTTTTTGCCCCACAATTAGGGGAATTTCTGAAATTTTGCTCCAAAATAAGGGGAATTTCTGCACTTTTGCCTGTAATAAGTGGAATTTCTTCCTTTTTCTCCCAAATCAAAGGGAATTTCTGTCTTTTTTGCCCCAAAATAAGGAAAATTTCTGACTTATTACCCTGAAATAAGTGAAATTTCTGCAATTTTGTCCCAAAATAAGTGAAATTTCTGCAATTTTGCCCCAAAATATGGGAAATATCAAAATTTTGCCTCAAAAATAGTGGAATTTCTGAGTTTTGCCCCAAAATAAGTAGAATTTCTGTCTTTTTGCCCCAACATATAGGGAATTTCTGCCTTTTTGCCCCACAATTAGGGGAATTTCTGCAATTTTGCTCCAAAATACGGGGTATTTCTGCCTTTTTGCCTGAAAATAAGAAGAATGCATACCTTTTTGCCATAAAAAAGGGAAATTTCTTCATTTTTGCTCCAAAATAAGGGGAATTTCTGCATTTTTGCCTCTAAATAAGTTAAATTTCTGTCTTTTTCCCCCTAAACAAAGGAAATTTCTGTCTTTTTTGCCCCAAAATAAGGAAAATTTCTGACTTATTACCCTGAAATAAGTGAAATTTCTACAATTTTGCCCCAAAATAAGGGAAATTTCTGCCTTTTTGCCCCCAAATAAGGGGAATTTCAGCTTTTTATCTCAAAATAAGGGGAATTTCTGCATTTTTGCCACAAAATACTAGGAATTTCTGCATTTTGCCCCAAAATAAGAAAAATTTCTGCCTATTTTCCCTGAAAAAGTGAAATTTCTGCAATTTTGCCCTAAAATAAGTGAAATTTCTGCAATTTTGCACCAAAATAAGGGAAATTTCTGGAATTTTGCCCAAAAATAAGTGGAATTTCTCATTTCTATCCGAAAATAAGGAGAATTTCTGTCTTTATACAACAACATATATGGAATTTCTGCCTTTTGCCTCACAATTAGGCGAAATTCTGCAATTTTGCTCCATAATACGAGTAATTTCTGCCTTTTTGCCCGAAAATAAGAAGAATGCATACTTTTTGTCATAAAAAAGAGAAATTTCTTCATTTTTGCTCCAAAATAAGGGGAATTTCTGCTTTTTTGCCTCTAAATAAGTGGAATTTCTGTTTTTTCCCAAACAAAGGGAATTTCTATCTTTTTTGCCCCAAAATAAGGGAAATTTCTGACTTATTATTATGAAATAAGTGAAATTTCAGCAATTTTGCCCCAAAATAAGAGAAATTTCTGCCTTTTTGCCCCCAAATAAGGGAAATTTCAGCTTTTTTACCCCAAAATAAGGGGAATTTCTGCATTTTTGCCCCAAAATATGGGAAATTTCTGCCCTTTTGCCACAAAATAAGAAAAATTTCTGCAACTTTGTACCAAAATAAAAAAATTTTTGCCTTTTTGCCCCAAAATAAGAAAATTTCTCCTTTTCTTTCTGAAATAATTGAAATTTCTGCAATTTTGACCCAAAATAAGTGAAATTTCTGCAATTTTGCCACAAAATAAGGGAAATTTCTGGAATTTTGCCCCAAAATAAGTGGAATTTCTGAGTTTTTCCCTACAATAAGGAGAATTTCTGTCTTTATGCCCCAACATATAGGGAATTTCTGCCTTTTTGCCCCACAATTGGAGGAATTTCTGCAATTTTGCTCCAAAATACGGGGATTTTGTGCCTTTTTGCCCGAAAATAAGAAGAATGCATACCTTTTTGCCATAAAAAAGGAAAAGTTCTTCATTTTTGCTCCAAAATAAGGGGAATTTCTGCTTTTTTGCCTCTAAATAAGTAGAATATCTGTCTTTTTTCCCCCAAAACAAAGGGAATTTCTGTCTTTTTTGCCACAAAATAAGGAAAATTTCTGACTTATTTCCCTGAAATAAGTAAATTTTCTGCAATTTTGCCTCAAAATAAGGGAAATTTCTGCATTTTTGCTCCCAAATAAGGGAAATTTCAGCCTTTTACCTCAAAATAAGGGGAATTTCTGCATTTTTGCCACAAAATATTAGGAATTCCTGCTTTTTTGCCCCAAAATAAGGAAAATTTCTGCCTATATTCCATTAAATAAGTGAAATTTCTGCAATTTTGCTTCAAAATAAGGGAAATTTCTACCTTTCTGCCCCCAAATAAGGGAAATTTCAGCCTTTGTACCTCAAAATAAGGGGAATTTCTGCATTTTTGCCCCAAAATATGGGAAATTTCTGCCTTTTTGCCCCAAAATAAAAAAAATTTCTGCAATTTTGTACCAAAATAAAAGAAATTTCTGCCTTTTTGCCCCAAAATAAGAAAATTTCTCTTTTTTTTTTTATAAGTTAAATTTCTGCAATTTTTCCCCAAAATAAGTGAAATTTCTGCAATTTTGCCCCAAAATAAGGGAAATTTCTGGAATTTTGCCCCAAAATAAGTGTAATTTCTGAGTTCTTACCCAAAATAAGGTGAATTTCTGTCTTTTTGCCCCAACATATAGGGAATTTCTGCCCTTTTGCCCCACAATTAGGGGAATTTCTTCAATTTTGCTCCAAAATACGGGGAATTTCTGCCTTTTTGCACGAAAATAAGAAGAATGCAAACTTTTGTGCCAGAAAAAATGGAAATTTCTTCATTTTTGTTCAAAAATAAGGGGAATTTCTGCTTCTTGCCTTTAAATAAGTTGAATTTCTGTCTTTTTCCCACAAAACAAAGGGAATTTCTGTCTTTTTTGCCCCAAAATAAGGAAATTTTCTGACTTATTACGCTGAAGTAAGTGAAATTTCTGTAACTTACCCCAAAATAAGGGAAATTTCTGCCTTTTTGCCCCCAAATAAAGGGAATTTCAGCCTTTTTACCTCAAAATAAGGGAAATTTCTGCATTTTTGCCACAAAATATTAGGAATTTCTGCCTTTTTTCCCCAAAATAAGAAAAATTTCTGCCTATTTTCCCTGAAACAAGTGAAATTTCTGCAATTTTTCCCCAAAATAAGTGAAATTTCTGCTATTTTGCTCCAAAATAAGGAAAATTTCTGGAATTTTGCCCAAAAATAAGTGGAATTTCTGAGTTCTGCCGCAAAATAAGGAGAATTTCTGTCTCTATGCGCAAACATATAGGGAATTTCTGCCTGTTTGCCCCACAATTATGCGAAATTCTGCAATTTTGCTCTAAAATACGAGGAATTTCTGCCTTTTTGCCTGAAAGTAAGAAGAATGCATACCTTTTTGCCATAAAAAGGGGAAATTTCTTCATTTTTGCTCCAAAATAAGGGGAATTTCTGCTTTTTTGCCTCTAAATTAGTGGAATTTCTGTCTTTTTTTTCCCAAACAAAGGGAATTTCTGTATTTTTTGCCAAAAAGTAAGGAAAATTTCTGACTTATTACCGTGAAATAAGTGAAATTTCAGCAATTTTGCCCCAAAATAAGGGAAATTTCTGCTTTTTGCCCCCAAATAAGGGTAATTATAGCCTTTTTACCACAAAATAAGGGGAATTTCTGCATTTTTGCCCCAAAATATGGGAAATTTCTGCTCTTTTGCCCCAAAATACGAAAAATTTCTGCAACTTTGTACCAAAATAAAAGAAATTTCTGCCTTTTTAGCACAAAAATAAGAAAATTTATCCTTTTTTTTGAAATAAGTGAAATTTCTGCAATTTTGTCCCATAAAAATTGAAATTTCTGAAATTTTGCCCCAAAATAAGGGAAATTTCTGGAATTTTGCCCCAAAATAATTGGAATTTCTGAGTTTTGCCCCAAATTAAGGAGAATTTCTGTCTTTATGCCCCATCATATAGGGAATTTCTGCCTTTTTGCTTCACAATTAGGGGAATTTCTGCAATTTTGCTCCAAAATACGGGGAATTTCGGCCTTTTTGCCGGAAAATAAGAAGAATGCATAACTTTTTGCCATAAAAAGTGAAATTTCTTCATTTTTGCTCCAAAATAAGGGGAATTTCTGCTTTTTTGCCTCTAAATAAGTGGAATTTCTGTCTTATCCCACAAAAACAAAGGGAATTTCTGTCTTTTTTGGCCCAAAATAAGGAAAATTTCTGACTTATTATCCTGAAATAAGTGAAATTTTTGCAATTTTGCCTTAAAATAAGGGAAATTTCTGCCTTTTTGCTCCCCAATAAGGGGAATTTCAGCCTTTTAACTCAAAATAAGGGGAATTTCTGCATTTTTGCCACAAAATATTAGGAATTCCTGCCTTTTTGCCCCAAAATAAGGAAAATTTCTGCCTATTTTACCTGAAATAAGTGAAATTTCTGCAATTTTGCCCCAAAATAAGGGAAATTTCGGAAATTTTGCCTCAAAATAAGTTTAATTTCTGAGTTCTGCACCAAAATAAGGAGAATTTCTGTCTTTATGCCCCAACATATAGGGAATTTCTGCCTTTTTACCCCACAATTAGGGGAATTTCTGCAATTTTGCCCCAAAATAAGAGACATTTCTGCCATTTTGTCCCCAAATAGGGAAATTTCAGCCTTTTTACCTCAAAATAAGAGCAATTTCTGCATTTTTGCACAAAATATTAGGAATTTCTGCCTTTTTGCCCAAATATAAGAAAAATTTCTGCCTCTTTTCTCTGAAATAAGTGAAATTTCTGCAATTTTGCCCCAAAATAAGTGAAATTTCTGCTTTTTTGCCCACAAATAAAAGGAATTTCAGCCTTTTTACCTAAAAATAAGTTGAATTTCTGCATTTTTGCCCCAAAATATGGAAAATTTCTGACTTTTTGCCCGAAAATAAGAAAAATTTCTGCAATTTTGTACCAAAATAATACAAATTTCTGCCTTTTTGCCCCCAAATAAGAAAATTTCTGCTTTTTTTCTGAAATCAGTGAAATTTCTGCAATTTTGCCCCAGAATAAGTGAAATTTCTGCAATTTTGCCCCAAAAAAAGAGAACTTTCTAGAATTTTGCCCAAAAATAAGTGGAATTTCTGAGTTTTGCCCCCAAAATAAGGAGAATTCCTGTTATGTTGCCCCAACATATAGGGAATTTCTGCCTTTTTGCCCCACAATTAGGGGAATTTCTGAAATTTTGCTCCAAAATAAGGGGAATTTCTGCACTTTTGCCTGTAATAAGTGGAATTTCTTCCTTTTTCTCCCAAAACAAAGGGAATTTCTGTCTTTTTTGCCCCAAAATAAGGAAAATTTCTGACTTATTACCCTGAAATAAGTGAAATTTCTGCAATTTTGTCCCAAAATAAGTGAAATTTCTGCAATTTTGCCCCAAAATATGGGAAATATCAAAATTTTGCCTCAAAAATAGTGGAATTTCTGAGTTTTGCCCCAAAATAAGTAGAATTTCTGTCTTTTTGCCCCAACATATAGGGAATTTCTGCCTTTTTGCCCCACAATTAGGGGAATTTCTGCAATTTTGCTCCAAAATACGGGGTATTTCTGCCTTTTTGCCTGAAAATAAGAAGAATGCATACCTTTTTGCCATAAAAAAGGGAAATTTCTTCATTTTTGCTCCAAAATAAGGGGAATTTCTGCATTTTTGCCTCTAAATAAGTTAAATTTCTGTCTTTTTCCCCCTAAACAAAGGAAATTTCTGTCTTTTTTGCGCCAAAATAAGGAAAATTTCTGACTTATTACCCTGAAATAAGTGAAATTTCTACAATTTTGCCCCAAAATAAGGGAAATTTCTGCCTTTTTGCCCCCAAATAAGGGGAATTTCAGCTTTTTTTCTCAAAATAAGGGGAATTTCTGCATTTTTGCCACAAAATACTAGGAATTTCTGCATTTTGCCCCAAAATAAGAAAAATTTCTGCCTATTTTCCCTGAAAAAGTGAAATTTCTGCAATTTTGCCCTAAAATAAGTGAAATTTCTGCAATTTTGCACCAAAATAAGGGAAATTTCTGGAATGTTGCCCAAAAATAAGTGGAATTTCTCAGTTCTGCCCGAAAATAAGGAGAATTTCTGTCTTTATACCACAACATATATGGAATTTCTGCCTTTTGCCTCACAATTAGGCGAAATTCTGCAATTTTGCTCCATAATACGAGTAATTTCTGCCTTTTTGCCCGAAAATAAGAAGAATGCATCCTTTTTGCCATAAAAAAGAGAAATTTCTTCATTTTTGCTCCAAAATAAGGGGAATTTCTGCTTTTTTGCCTCTAAATAAGTGGAATTTCTGTTTTTTTCCCAAACAAAGGGAATTTCTATCTTTTTTGCCCCAAAATAAGGGAAATTTCTGACTTATTATTATGAAATAAGTGAAATTTCAGCAATTTTGCCCCAAAATAAGAGAAATTTCTGCCTTTTTGCCCCCAAATAAGGGAAATTTCAGCTTTTTTACCCCAAAATAAGGGGAATTTCTGCATTTTTGCCCCAAAATATGGGAAATTTCTGCCCTTTTGCCACAAAATAAGAAAAATTTCTGCAACTTTGTACCAAAATAAAAAAATTTTTGCCTTTTTGCCCCAAAATAAGAAAATTTCTCCTTTTCTTTCTGAAATAATTTTAATTTCTGCAATTTTGACCCAAAATAAGTGAAATTTCTGCAATTTTGCCACAAAATAAGGGAAATTTCTGGAATTTTGCCCCAAAATAAGTGGAATTTCTGAGTTTTTCCCTACAATAAGGAGAATTTCTGTCTTTATGCCCCAACATATAGGGAATTTCTGACTTTTTGCCCCACAGTTGGAGGAATTTCTGCAATTTTGCTCCAAAATACGGGGAATTTGTGCCTTTTTGCCCGAAAATAAGAAGAATGCATACCTTTTTGCCATAAAAAAGGAAAATTTCTTCATTTTTGCTCCAAAATAAGGGGAATTTCTGCTTTTTTGCCTCTAAATAAGTAGAATATCTGTCTTTTTTCCCCCAAAACAAAGGGAATTTCTTTCTTTTTTGCCACAAAATAAGGAAAATTTCTGACTTATTTCCCTGAAATAAGTGAATTTTCTGCAATTTTGCCTCAAAATAAGGGAAATTTCTGCATTTTTGCTCCCAAATAAGGGAAATTTCAGCCTTTTACCTCAAAATAAGGGGAATTTCTGCATTTTTGCCACAAAATATTAGGAATTCCTGCCTTTTTGCCCCAAAATAAGGAAAATTTCTGCCTATATTCCATTAAATAAGTGAAATTTCTGCAATTTTGCTTCAAAATAAGGGAAATCTCTACCTTTCTGCCCCCAAATAAGGGGAATTTCAGCCTTTGTACCTCAAAATAAGGGGAATTTCTGCATTTTTGCCCCAAAATATGGGAAATTTCTGCCTTTTTGCCCCAAAATAAAAAAAATTTCTGCAATTTTGTACCAAAATAAAAGAAATTTCTGCCTTTTTGCCCCAAAATAAGAAAATTTCTCTTTTTTTCTGAAATAAGTTAAATTTCTGCAATTTTTCCCCAAAATAAGTGAAATTTCTGCAATTTTGCCCCAAAATAAGGGAAATTTCTGGAATTTTGCCCCAAAATAAGTGTAATTTCTGAGTTCTTCCCCAAAATAAGGTGAATTTCTGTCTTTTTGCCCCAACATATAGGGAATTTCTGCCCTTTTGCCCCACAATTATGGGAATTTCTTCAATTTTGCTCCAAAATACGGGGAATTTCTGCCTTTTTGCACGAAAATAAGAAGAATGCAAACTTTTGTGCCAGAAAAAATGGAAATTTCTTCATTTTTGTTCAAAAATAAGGGGAATTTCTGCTTCTTGCCTTTAAATAAGTTGAATTTCTGTCTTTTTCCCACAAAACAAAGGGAATTTCTGTCTTTTTTGCCCCAAAATAAGGAAATTTTCTGACTTATTACGCTGAAGTAAGTGAAATTTCTGCAACTTACCCCAAAATAAGGGAAATTTCTGCATTTTTGCCCCCAAATAAAGGGAATTTCAGCCTTTTTACCCCAAAATAAGGGAAATTTCTGCATTTTTGCCACAAAATATTAGGAATTTCTGCCTTTTTTCCCCAAAATAAGAAAAATTTCTGCCTATTTTCCCTGAAACAAGTGAAATTTCTGCAATTTTTCCCCAAAATAAGTGAAATTTCTGCTATTTTGCCCCAAAATAAGGGAAATTTCTGGAATTTTGCCCAAAAATAAGTGGAATTTCTGAGTTCTGCCGCAAAATAAGGAGAATTTCTGTCTCTATGCGCAAACATATAGGGAATTTCTGCCTGTTTGCCCCACAATTATGCGAAATTCTGCAATTTTGCTCTAAAATACGAGTAATTTCTGCCTTTTTGCCCGAAAGTAAGAAGAATGCATACCTTTTTGCCATAAAAAGGGGAAATTTCTTCATTTTTGCTCCAAAATAAGGGGAATTTCTGCTTTTTTGCCTCTAAATTAGTGGAATTTCTGTCTTTTTTTTCCCAAACAAAGGGAATTTCTGTATTTTTTGCCCCAAAGTAAGGAAAATTTCTGACTTATTACCGTGAAATAAGTGAAATTTCAGCAATTTTGCCCCAAAATAAGGGAAATTTCTGCTTTTTGCCCCCAAATAAGGGTAATTATAGCCTTTTACCACAAAATAAGGGGAATTTCTGCATTTTTGCCCCAAAATATGGGAAATTTCTGCCCTTTTGCCCCAAAATACGAAAAATTTCTGCAACTTTGTACCAAAATAAAAGAAATTTCTGCCTTTTTAGCACAAAAATAAGAAAATTTATCCTTTTTTTTGAAATAAGTGAAATTTCTGCAATTTTGTCCCATAAAAATTGAAATTTCTGAAATTTTGCCCCAAAATAAGGGAAATTTCTGGAATTTTGCCCCAAAATAATTGGAATTTCTGAGTTTTGCCCCAAATTAATGAGAATTTCTGTCTTTATGCCCCATCATATAGGGAATTTCTGCCTTTTTGCTTCACAATTAGGGGAATTTCTGCAATTTTGCTCCAAAATACGGGGAATTTCGGCCTTTTTGCCCGAAAATAAGAAGAATGCATAACTTTTTGCCATAAAAAGTGAAATTTCTTCATTTTTGCTCCAAAATAAGGGGAATTTCTGCTTTTTTGCCTCTAAATAAGTGGAATTTCTGTCTTATCCCACAAAAACAAAGGGAATTTCTGTCTTTTTTGGCCCAAAAGAAGGAAAATTTCTGACTTATTATCCTGAAATAAGTGAAATTTTTGCAATTTTGCCTTAAAATAAGGGAAATTTCTGCCTTTTTGCTCCCCAATAAGGGGAATTTCAGCCTTTTAACTCAAAATAAGGGGAATTTCTGCATTTTTGCCACAAAATATTAGGAATTCCTGCCTTTTTGCCCCAAAATAAGGAAAATTTCTGCCTATTTTACCTGAAATAAGTGAAATTTCTGCAATTTTGCCCCAAAATAGGGGAAATTTCGGAAATTTTGCCTCAAAATAAGTTTAATTTCTGAGTTCTGCACCAAAATAAGGAGAATTTCTGTCTTTATGCCCCAACATATAGGGAATTTCTGCCTTTTTGCCCCACAATTAGGGGAATTTCTGCAATTTTGCCCCAAAATAAGAGACATTTCTGCCATTTTGTCCCCAAATAGGGAAATTTCAGCCTTTTTACCTCAAAATAAGAGCAATTTCTGCATTTTTGCACAAAATATTAGGAATTTCTGCCTTTTTGCCCAAATATAAGAAAAATTTCTGCCTCTTTTCTCTGAAATAAGTGAAATTTCTGCAATTTTGCCCCAAAATAAGTGAAATTTCTGCTTTTTTGCCCACAAATAAAAGGAATTTCAGCCTTTTTACCTAAAAATAAGTTGAATTTCTGCATTTTTGCCCCAAAATATGGAAAATTTCTGCCTTTTTGCCCGAAAATAAGAAAAATTTCTGCAATTTTGTACCAAAATAATACAAATTTCTGCCTTTTTGCCCCCAAATAAGAAAATTTCTGCTTTTTTTCTGAAATCAGTGAAATTTCTGCAATTTTGCCCCAGAATAAGTGAAATTTCTGCAATTTTGCCCCAAAAAAAGAGAACTTTCTAGAATTTTGCCCAAAAATAAGTGGAATTTCTGAGTTTTGCCCCCAAAATAAGGAGAATTCCTGTTATGTTGCCCCAACATATAGGGAATTTCTGCCTTTTTGCCCCACAATTAGGGGAATTTCTGAAATTTTGCTCCAAAATAAGGGGAATTTCTGCACTTTTGCCTGTAATAAGTGGAATTTCTTCCTTTTTCTCCCAAAACAAAGGGAATTTCTGTCTTTTTTGCCCCAAAATAAGGAAAATTTCTGACTTATTACCCTGAAATAAGTGAAATTTCTGCAATTTTGTCCCAAAATAAGTGAAATTTCTGCAATTGTGCCCCAAAATATGGGAAATATCAAAATTTTGCCTCAAAAATAGTGGAATTTCTGAGTTTTGCCCCAAAATAAGTAGAATTTCTGTCTTTTTGCCCCAACATATAGGGAATTTCTGCCTTTTTGCCCCACAATTAGGGGAATTTCTGCAATTTTGCTCCAAAATACGGGGTATTTCTGCCTTTTTGCCTGAAAATAAGAAGAATGCATACCTTTTTGCCATAAAAAAGGGAAATTTCTTCATTTTTGCTCCAAAATAAGGGGAATTTCTGCATTTTTGCCTCTAAATAAGTTAAATTTCTGTCTTTTTCCCCCTAAACAAAGGAAATTTCTGTCTTTTTTGCGCCAAAATAAGGAAAATTTCTGACTTATTACCCTGAAATAAGTGAAATTTCTACAATTTTGCCCCAAAATAAGGGAAATTTCTGCCTTTTTGCCCCCAAATAAGGGGAATTTCAGCTTTTTTTCTCAAAATAAGGGGAATTTCTGCATTTTTGCCACAAAATACTAGGAATTTCTGCATTTTGCCCCAAAATAAGAAATATTTCTGCCTATTTTCCCTGAAAAAGTGAAATTTCTGCAATTTTGCCCTAAAATAAGTGAAATTTCTGCAATTTTGCACCAAAATAAGGGAAATTTCTGGAATGTTGCCCAAAAATAAGTGGAATTTCTCAGTTCTGCCCGAAAATAAGGAGAATTTCTGTCTTTATACCACAACATATATGGAATTTCTGCCTTTTGCCTCACATTTAGGCGAAATTCTGCAATTTTGCTCCATAATACGAGTAATTTCTGCCTTTTTGCCCGAAAATAAGAAGAATGCATCCTTTTTGCCATAAAAAAGAGAAATTTCTTCATTTTTGCTCCAAAATAAGGGGAATTTCTGCTTTTTTGCCTCTAAATAAGTGGAATTTCTGTTTTTTTCCCAAACAAAGGGAATTTCTATCTTTTTTGCCCCCAAATAAGGGAAATTTCTTACTTATTATTATGAAATAAGTGAAATTTCAGCAATTTTGCCCCAAAATAAGAGAAATTTCTGCCTTTTTGCCCCCAAATAAGGGAAATTTCAGCTTTTTTACCCCAAAATAAGGGGAATTTCTGCATTTTTGCCCCAAAATATGGGAAATTTCTGCCCTTTTGCCACAAAATAAGAAAAATTTCTGCAACTTTGTACCAAAATAAAAAAATTTTTGCCTTTTTGCCCCAAAATAAGAAAATTTCTCCTTTTCTTTCTGAAATAATTTTAATTTCTGCAATTTTGACCCAAAATAAGTGAAATTTCTGCAATTTTGCCACAAAATAAGGGAAATTTCTGGAATTTTGCCCCAAAATAAGTGGAATTTCTGAGTTTTTCCCTACAATAAGGAGAATTTCTGTCTTTATGCCCCAACATATAGGGAATTTCTGACTTTTTGCCCCACAGTTGGAGGAATTTCTGCAATTTTGCTCCAAAATACGGGGAATTTGTGCCTTTTTGCCCGAAAATAAGAAGAATGCATACCTTTTTGCCATAAAAAAGGAAAATTTCTTCATTTTTGCTCCAAAATAAGGGGAATTTCTGCTTTTTTGCCTCTAAATAAGTAGAATATCTGTCTTTTTTCCCCCAAAACAAAGGGAATTTCTTTCTTTTTTGCCACAAAATAAGGAAAATTTCTGACTTATTTCCCTGAAATAAGTGAATTTTCTGCAATTTTGCCTCAAAATAAGGGAAATTTCTGCATTTTTGCTCCCAAATAAGGGAAATTTCAGCCTTTTACCTCAAAATAAGGGGAATTTCTGCATTTTTGCCACAAAATATTAGGAATTCCTGCCTTTTTGCCCCAAAATAAGGAAAATTTCTGCCTATATTCCATTAAATAAGTGAAATTTCTGCAATTTTGCTTCAAAATAAGGGAAATTTCTACCTTTCTGCCCCCAAATAAGGGGAATTTCAGCCTTTGTACCTCAAAATAAGGGGAATTTCTGCATTTTTGCCCCAAAATATGGGAAATTTCTGCCTTTTTGCCCCAAAATAAAAAAAATTTCTGCAATTTTGTACCAAAATAAAAGAAATTTCTGCCTTTTTGCCCCAAAATAAGAAAATTTCTCTTTTTTTCTGAAATAAGTTAAATTTCTGCAATTTTTCCCCAAAATAAGTAAAATTTCTGCAATTTTGCCCCAAAATAAGGGAAATTTCTGGAATTTTGCCCCAAAATAAGTGTAATTTCTGAGTTCTTCCCCAAAATAAGGTGAATTTCTGTCTTTTTGCCCCAACATATAGGGAATTTCTGCCCTTTTGCCCCACAATTAGGGGAATTTCTTCAATTTTGCTCCAAAATACGGGGAATTTCTGCCTTTTTGCACGAAAATAAGAAGAATGCAAACTTTTGTGCCAGAAAAAATGGAAATTTCTTCATTTTTGTTCAAAAATAAGGGGAATTTCTGCTTCTTGCCTTTAAATAAGTTGAATTTCTGTCTTTTTCCCACAAAACAAAGGGAATTTCTGTCTTTTTTGCCCCAAAATAAGGAAATTTTCTGACTTATTACGCTGAAGTAAGTGAAATTTCTGTAACTTACCCCAAAATAAGGGAAATTTCTGCCTTTTTGCCCCCAAATAAAGGGAATTTCAGCCTTTTTACCTCAAAATAAGGGAAATTTCTGCATTTTTGCCACAAAATATTAGGAATTTCTGCCTTTTTTCCCCAAAATAAGAAAAATTTCTGCCTATTTTCCCTGAAACAAGTGAAATTTCTGCAATTTTTCCCCAAAATAAGTGAAATTTCTGCTATTTTGCCCCAAAATAAGGGAAATTTCTGGAATTTTGCCCCAAAATAAGTGTAATTTCTGAGTTCTTCCCCAAAATAAGGTGAATTTCTGTCTTTTTGCCCCAACATATAGGGAATTTCTGCCCTTTTGCCCCACAATTAGGTGAATTTCTTCAATTTTGCTCCAAAATACGGGGAATTTCTGCCTTTTTGCACGAAAATAAGAAGAATGCAAACTATTGTGCCAGAAAAAATGGAAATTTCTTCATTTTTGTTCAAAAATAAGGGGAATTTCTGCTTCTTGCTTTTAAATAAGTTGAATTTCTGTCTTTTTCCCACAAAACAAAGGGAATTTCTGTCTTTTTTGCCCCAAAATAAGGAAATTTTCTGACTTATTACGCTGAAGTAAGTGAAATTTCTGCAACTTACCCCAAAATAAGGGAAATTTCTGCCTTTTTGCCCCCAAATAAGGGGAATTTCAGCCTTTTTACCTCAAAATAAGGGAAATTTCTGCATTTTTGCCACAAAATATTAGGAATTTCTGCCTTTTTTCCCCAAAATAAGAAAAATTTCTGCCTATTTTCCCTGAAACAAGTGAAATTTCTGCAATTTTTCCCCAAAATAAGTGAAATTTCTGCTATTTTGCCCCAAAATAAGGGAAATTTCTGGAATTTTGCCCAAAACTAAGTGGAATTTCTGAGTTCTGCCGCAAAATAAGGAGAATTTCTGTCTCTATGCGCAAACATATGGGGAATTTCTGCCTGTTTGCCCCACAATTATGCGAAATTCTGCAATTTTGCTCTAAAATACGAGGAATTTCTGCCTTTTTGCCCGAAAGTAAGAAGAATGCATACCTTTTTGCCATAAAAAAGGGAAATTTCTTCATTTTTGCTCCAAAATAAGGGGAATTTCTGCTTTTTTGCCTCTAAATAAGTGGAATTTCTGTCTTTTTTTTCCCAAACAAAGGGAATTTCTGTATTTTTTGCCCCAAAATAAGGAAAATTTCTGACTTATTACCATGAAATAAGTGAAATTTCAGCAATTTTGCCCAAAATAAGGGAAATTTCTGCTTTTTGCCCCCAAATAAGGGTAATTATAGCCTTTTTACCACAAAATAAAGGGAATTTCTGCATTTTTGCCCCAAAATATGGGAAATTTCTGCCCTTTTGCCCCAAAATACGAAAAATTTCTGCAACTTTGTACCAAAATAAAAGAAATTTCTGCCTTTTTAGCAAAAAATAAGAAAATTTATCCTTTTTTTGAAATAAGTGAAATTTCTGCAATTTTGTCCCATAAAAATTGAAATTTCTGAAATTTTGCCCCAAAATAAGGGAAATTTCTGGAATTTTGCCCCAAAATAAGTGGAATTTCTGAGTTTTGCCCCAAATTAAGGAGAATTTCTGTCTTTATGCCCCATCATATAGGGAATTTCTGCCTTTTTGCTTCACAATTAGGGGAATTTCTGCAATTTTGCTCCAAAATACGGGGAATTTCGGCCTTTTTGCCCGAAAATAAGAAGAATGCATAACTTTTTGCCATAAAAAGTGAAATTTCTTCATTTTTGCTCCAAAATAAGGGGAATTTCTGCTTTTTTGCCTCTAAATAAGTGGAATTTCTGTCTTATCCCATAAAAACAAAGGGAATTTCTGTCTTTTTTGGCCCAAAAGAAGGAAAATTTCTGACTTATTATCCTGAAATAAGTGAAATTTTTGCAATTTTGCCTTAAAATAAGGGAAATTTCTGCCTTTTTGCTCCCCAATAAGGGGAATTTCAGCCTTTTAACTCAAAATAAGGGGAATTTCTGCATTTTTGCCACAAAATATTAGGAATTCCTGCCTTTTTGCCCCAAAATAAGGAAAATTTCTGCCTATTTTACCTGAAATAAGTGAAATTTCTGCAATTTTGTCCCAAAATAGGGGAAATTTCGGAAATTTTGCCTCAAAATAAGTTTAATTTCTGAGTTCTGCACCAAAATAAGGAGAATTTCTGTCTTTATGCCCCAACATATAGGGAATTTCTGCCTTTTTGCCCCACAATTAGGGGAATTTCTGCAATTTTGCCCCAAAATAAGAGACATTTCTGCCATTTTGTCCCCAAATAGGGAAATTTCAGCCTTTTTACCTCAAAATAAGAGCAATTTCTGCATTTTTGCACAAAATATTAGGAATTTCTGCCTTTTTGCCCAAATATAAGAAAAATTTCTGCCTCTTTTCTCTGAAATAAGTGAAATTTCTGCAATTTTGCCCCAAAATAATTGAAATTTCTGCTTTTTTGCCCACAAATAAAAGGAATTTCAGCCTTTTTACCTAAAAATAAGTTGAATTTCTGCATTTTTGCCCCAAAATATGGAAAATTTCTGCCTTTTTGCCCGAAAATAAGAAAAATTTCTGCAATTTTGTACCAAAATAATACAAATTTCTGCCTTTTTGCCCCCAAATAAGAAAATTTCTGCTTTTTTTCTGAAATCAGTGAAATTTCTGCAATTTTGCCCCAGAATAAGTGAAATTTCTGCAATTTTGCCCCAAAAAAAGAGAACTTTCTAGAATTTTGCCCAAAAATAAGTGGAATTTCTGAGTTTTGCCCCCAAAATAAGGAGAATTCCTGTTATGTTGCCCCAACATATAGGGAATTTCTGCCTTTTTGCCCCACAATTAGGGGAATTTCTGAAATTTTGCTCCAATATAAGGGGAATTTCTGCACTTTTGCCTGTAATAAGTGGAATTTCTTCCTTTTTCTCCCAAAACAAAGGGAATTTCTGTCTTTTTTGCCCCAAAATAAGGAAAATTTCTGACTTATTACCCTGAAATAAGTGAAATTTCTGCAATTTTGTCCCAAAATAAGTGAAATTTCTGCAATTTTGCCCCAAAATATGGGAAATATCAAAATTTTGCCTCAAAAATAGTGGAATTTCTGAGTTTTGCCCCAAAATAAGTAGAATTTCTGTCTTTTTGCCCCAACATATAGGGAATTTCTGCCTTTTTGCCCCACAATTAGGGGAATTTCTGCAATTTTGCTCCAAAATACGGGGTATTTCTGCCTTTTTGCCTGAAAATAAGAAGAATGCATACCTTTTTGCCATAAAAAAGGGAAATTTCTTCATTTTTGCTCCAAAATAAGGGGAATTTCTGCATTTTTGCCTCTAAATAAGTTAAATTTCTGTCTTTTTCCCCCTAAACAAAGGAAATTTCTGTCTTTTTTGCGCCAAAATAAGGAAAATTTCTGACTTATTACCCTGAAATAAGTGAAATTTCTACAATTTTGCCCCAAAATAAGGGAAATTTCTGCCTTTTTGCCCCCAAATAAGGGGAATTTCAGCTTTTTTTCTCAAAATAAGGGGAATTTCTGCATTTTTGCCACAAAATACTAGGAATTTCTGCATTTTGCCCCAAAATAAGAAAAATTTCTGCCTATTTTCCCTGAAAAAGTGAAATTTCTGCAATTTTGCCCTAAAATAAGTGAAATTTCTGCAATTTTGCACCAAAATAAGGGAAATTTCTGGAATGTTGCCCAAAAATAAGTGGAATTTCTCAGTTCTGCCCGAAAATAAGGAGAATTTCTGTCTTTATACCACAACATATATGGAATTTCTGCCTTTTGCCTCACAATTAGGCGAAATTCTGCAATTTTGCTCCATAATACGAGTAATTTCTGCCTTTTTGCCCGAAAATAAGAAGAATGCATCCTTTTTGCCATAAAAAAGAGAAATTTCTTCATTTTTGCTCCAAAATAAGGGGAATTTCTGCTTTTTTGCCTCTAAATAAGTGGAATTTCTGTTTTTTTCCCAAACAAAGGGAATTTCTATCTTTTTTGCCCCCAAATAAGGGAAATTTCTTACTTATTATTATGAAATAAGTGAAATTTCAGCAATTTTGCCCCAAAATAAGAGAAATTTCTGCCTTTTTGCCCCCAAATAAGGGAAATTTCAGCTTTTTTACCCCAAAATAAGGGGAATTTCTGCATTTTTGCCCCAAAATATGGGAAATTTCTGCCCTTTTGCCACAAAATAAGAAAAATTTCTGCAACTTTGTACCAAAATAAAAAAATTTTTGCCTTTTTGCCCCAAAATAAGAAAATTTCTCCTTTTCTTTCTGAAATAATTGAAATTTCTGCAATTTTGACCCAAAATAAGTGAAATTTCTGCAATTTTGCCACAAAATAAGGGAAATTTCTGGAATTTTGCCCCAAAATAAGTGGAATTTCTGAGTTTTTCCCTACAATAAAAAGAATTTCTGTCTTTATGCCCCAACATATAGGGAATTTCTGACTTTTTGCCCCACAGTTGGAGGAATTTCTGCAATTTTGCTCCAAAATACGGGGAATTTGTGCCTTTTTGCCCGAAAATAAGAAGAATGCATACCTTTTTGCCATAAAAAAGGAAAATTTCTTCATTTTTGCTCCAAAATAAGGGGAATTTCTGCTTTTTTGCCTCTAAATAAGTAGAATATCTGTCTTTTTTCCCCCAAAACAAAGGGAATTTCTGTCTTTTTTGCCACAAAATAAGGAAAATTTCTGACTTATTTCCCTGAAATAAGTGAATTTTCTGCAATTTTGCCTCAAAATAAGGGAAATTTCTGCATTTTTGCTCCCAAATAAGGGAAATTTCAGCCTTTTACCTCAAAATAAGGGGAATTTCTGCATTTTTGCCACAAAATATTAGGAATTCCTGCCTTTTTGCCCCAAAATAAGGAAAATTTCTGCCTATATTCCATTAAATAAGTGAAATTTCTGCAATTTTGCTTCAAAATAAGGGAAATTTCTACCTTTCTGCCCCCAAATAAGGGGAATTTCAGCCTTTGTACCTCAAAATAAGGGGAATTTCTGCATTTTTGCCCCAAAATATGGGAAATTTCTGCCTTTTTGCCCCAAAATAAAAAAAATTTCTGCAATTTTGTACCAAAATAAAAGAAATTTCTGCCTTTTTGCCCCAAAATAAGAAAATTTCTCTTTTTTTCTGAAATAAGTTAAATTTCTGCAATTTTTCCCCAAAATAAGTGAAATTTCTGCAATTTTGCCCCAAAATAAGGGAAATTTCTGGAATTTTGCCCCAAAATAAGTGTAATTTCTGAGTTCTTCCCCAAAATAAGGTGAATTTCTGTCTTTTTGCCCCAACATATAGGGAATTTCTGCCCTTTTGCCCCACAATTAGGGGAATTTCTTCAATTTTGCTCCAAAATACGGGGAATTTCTGCCTTTTTGCACGAAAATAAGAAGAATGCAAACTTTTGTGCCAGAAAAAATGGAAATTTCTTCATTTTTGTTCAAAAATAAGGGGAATTTCTGCTTCTTGCTTTTATATAAGTTGAATTTCTGTCTTTTTCCCACAAAACAAAGGGAATTTCTGTCTTTTTTGCCCCAAAATAAGGAAATTTTCTGACTTATTTCGCTGAAGTAAGTGAAATTTCTGCAACTTACCCCAAAATAAGGGAAATTTCTGCCTTTTTGCCCCCAAATAAGGGGAATTTCAGCCTTTTTACCTCAAAATAAGGGAAATTTCTGCATTTTTGCCACAAAATATTAGGAATTTCTGCCTTTTTTCCCCAAAATAAGAAAAATTTCTGCCTATTTTCCCTGAAACAAGTGAAATTTCTGCAATTTTTCCCCAAAATAAGTGAAATTTCTGCTATTTTGCCCCAAAAATAAGGGAAATTTCTGGAATTTTGCCCCAAAATAAGTGTAATTTCTGAGTTCTTCCCCAAAATAAGGTGAATTTCTGTCTTTTTGCCCCAACATATAGGGAATTTCTGCCCTTTTGCCCCACAATTAGGTGAATTTCTTCAATTTTGCTCCAAAATACGGGGAATTTCTGCCTTTTTGCACGAAAATAAGAAGAATGCAAACTATTGTGCCAGAAAAAATGGAAATTTCTTCATTTTTGTTCAAAAATAAGGGGAATTTCTGCTTCTTGCTTTTAAATAAGTTGAATTTCTGTCTTTTTCCCACAAAACAAAGGGAATTTCTGTCTTTTTTGCCCCAAAATAAGGAAATTTTCTGACTTATTACGCTGAAGTAAGTGAAATTTCTGCAACTTACCCCAAAATAAGGGAAATTTCTGCCTTTTTGCCCCCAAATAAGGGGAATTTCAGCCTTTTTACCTCAAAATAAGGGAAATTTCTGCATTTTTGCCACAAAATATTAGGAATTTCTGCCTTTTTTCCCCAAAATAAGAAAAATTTCTGCCTATTTTCCCTGAAACAAGTGAAATTTCTGCAATTTTTCCCCAAAATAAGTGAAATTTCTGCTATTTTGCCCCAAAATAAGGGAAATTTCTGGAATTTTGCCCAAAACTAAGTGGAATTTCTGAGTTCTGCCGCAAAATAAGGAGAATTTCTGTCTCTATGCGCAAACATATGGGGAATTTCTGCCTGTTTGCCCCACAATTATGCGAAATTCTGCAATTTTGCTCTAAAATACGAGGAATTTCTGCCTTTTTGCCCGAAAGTAAGAAGAATGCATACCTTTTTGCCATAAAAAAGGGAAATTTCTTCATTTTTGCTCCAAAATAAGGGGAATTTCTGCTTTTTTGCCTCTAAATAAGTGGAATTTCTGTCTTTTTTTTCCCAAACAAAGGGAATTTCTGTATTTTTTGCCCCAAAATAAGGAAAATTTCTGACTTATTACCGTGAAATAAGTGAAATTTCAGCAATTTTGCCCAAAATAAGGGAAATTTCTGCTTTTTGCCCCCAAATAAGGGTAATTATAGCCTTTTTACCACAAAATAAAGGGAATTTCTGCATTTTTGCCCCAAAATATGGGAAATTTCTGCCCTTTTGCCCCAAAATACGAAAAATTTCTGCAACTTTGTACCAAAATAAAAGAAATTTCTGCCTTTTTAGCCCAAAATAAGAAAATTTATCCTTTTTTTGAAATAAGTGAAATTTCTGCAATTTTGTCCCATAAAAATTGAAATTTCTGAAATTTTGCCCCAAAATAAGGGAAATTTCTGGAATTTTGCCCCAAAATAAGTGGAATTTCTGAGTTTTGCCCCAAATTAAGGAGAATTTCTGTCTTTATGCCCCATCATATAGGGAATTTCTGCCTTTTTGCTTCACAATTAGGGGAATTTCTGCAATTTTGCTATAAAATACGGGGAATATCGGCCTTTTTGCCCGAAAATAAGAAGAATGCATAACTTTTTGCCATAAAAAGTGAAATTTCTTCATTTTTGCTCCAAAATAAGGGGAATTTCTGCTTTTTTGCCTCTAAATAAGTGGAATTTCTGTCTTTTCCCACAAAAACAAAGGGAATTTCTGTCTTTTTAGGCCCAAAATAAGGAAAATTTCTGACTTATTATCCTGAAATAAGTGAAATTTTTGCAATTTTGCCTTAAAATAAGGGAAATTTCTGCCTTTTTGCTCCCCAATAAGGGGAATTTCAGCCTTTTAACTCAAAATAAGGGGAATTTCTGCATTTTTGCCACAAAATATTAGGAATTCCTGCCTTTTTGCCCCAAAATAAGGAAAATTTCTGCCTATTTTACCTGAAATAAGTGAAATTTCTGCAATTTTGCCCCAAAATAAGGGAAATTTCGGGAATTTTGCCTCAAAAGAAGTTTAATTTCTGAGTTCTGCACCAAAATAAGGAGAATTTCTGTCTTTATGCCCCAACATATAGGGAATTTCTGCCTTTTTGCCCCACAATTAGGGGAATTTCTGCAATTTTGCTTCAAAATACGGGGAATTTCTGCCTTTTTGCCCCAATATAAGAAGAATGCATACCTTTTTGCCATAAAAAAAGAAAATTTCTTCATTTTTGCTCCAAAATTTTTGCCTCTAAATAAGTGGAATTTCTGCCTTTTTTCCCCAAAACACAGGGAATTTCTGTCTTTTTGCCCCAAAATAAAGAAAACTTCTGACTTATTTCCCTGAAATAAGTGAAATTTCTGCAATTTTGCCCCTAAATAAGAGAAATTTCTGCCTTTTTGCCCCCAAATAAGGGGAATTTCCGCCTTTTTACCTCAAAATAAGGGGAATTTCTCCATTTTTGCCCCAAAATATGGGAAATTTCTGCCTTTTTGCCCCAAAATAAGAAAAATTTCTGCAACTTTGTACCAAAATAAAAGAAATCTCTGCCTTTTTAGCCCAAAATAAGAAAATTTATCCTTTTTTTTTTGAAATAAGTGAAATTTCTGCAATTTTGTCCCATAAAAATTGAAATTTCTGAAATTTTGCCCCAAAATAAGGGAAATTTCTAAAATTTTGCCCCAAAATAATTGGAATTTCTGAGTTTTGCCCCAAAATAAGGAGAATTTCTGTCTTTATGTCCCATCATATAGGGAATTTCTGCCTTTTTGCTTCACAATTAGGGAAATTTCTGCAATTTTGCTCCAAAATACGGGGAATTTCTGCCTTTTTGCCCGAAAATAAGAAGAATGCATAACTTTTTGCCATAAAAATGGGAAATTTCTTCATTTTTGCTCCAAAATAAGGGGAATTTCTGCTTTTTTGCCTCTAAATAAGTGGAGTTTCTGTCTTTTCCCCCAAAAACAAAGGGAATTTCTGTCTTTTTTGCCCAAAATAAGGAATATTTCGGACTTATTATTCTGAAATAAGTGAAATTTTTGCAATTTTGCATTAAAATATGGGAAATTTCTGCCTTTTTGCTCCCAAATAAGGGAAATTTCAGCCTTTTACCTCTAAATAAGGGGAATTTCTGCATTTTTGCCACAAAATATTAGGAATTCCTGCCTTTTTGCCACATAATAAGGAAAATTTCTGCCTATTTTACCTGAAATAAGTGAAATTTCTGCAATTTTGCCCCAAAATAAGGGAAATTTCTCGAATTTTTCCCCAAAATGATTTTAATTTCTGAGTTCTGCACAAAAATAAGAAAAATTTCTGTCTTTATTCCCCAACATATAGGGAATTTCTGCCTTTTTTCCCCACAATTAGGGGAATTTCTGCAATTTTGCTCCAAAATACAGGGAATTTCTGCCTTTTTGCCCGAAAATAAGAAGAATGCATACCTTTTTGCCATAAAAAAGGAAAATTTCTTCATTTTTGCTCCAAAATATGAAGAATTTCTGCTTTTTTGCCTCTAAATAAGTGGAATTTCTGTCTTTTTTCCCCCAAAAAACAGGGAATTTCTTTCTTTTTTGCCCAAAAATAAAGAAAATTTCTGACTTATTTCTTTGAAATAAGTGAAATTTCTGCAATTTTGCCCCAAAATAAGGGAAATTTCTGCCTTATTGCCCCCAAATAAGGGGAATTTCAGCCTTTTTACCTCAAAATATGGGGAATTTCTGCATTTTTGCCACAAAATATTAAGAATTTCTGCCTTTTTGCCCCAAAATAAGGAAAATTTCTGCCTATTTTTCATGAAATAAGTGAAATTTCTGCAATTGTGCTTCAAAATAAGGGAAATTTCTACCTTTCTGCCCCCAAATAAGGGGAATATCAGCCTTTTTACCTCAAAATAAGGGGAATTTCTGCATTTTTGCCCCAAAATATGGGAAATTTCTGCCTTTTTGCCCCAAAATAAGAAAAATTTCTGCAATTTTGTACCAAAATAAAAGAAATTTCTGCCTTTTTGCCCCAAAATAAGAAAATTTCTTTTTTTTTCTGAAATAAGTTAAATTTGCAATTTTTCCGCAAAATAAGTGAAATTTCTGCAATTTTGCCCCACAATAAGGGAAATTTCTGAACTTCTGCCCCAAAATAAGTGGAATTTCTGAGTTTTGCCCCAAAATAAGGAGAATTTCTGTCTTTTTGCACCAACATATAGGAAATTTCTGCACTTTTGCCCCACAATTAGGGGAATTTCTTCAATTTTGCTCCAAAATACGGGGAATTTCTGCCTTTTTGCACGAAAATAAGAAGAATGCCAACCTTTGTGCCAGAAAAAAATGGAAATTTCTTCATTTTTGCTCCAAAATAAGGGGAATTTCTGCTTTTTTGCCTCTAAATAAGTTGAATTTCTGTCTTTTTCCCACAAAACAAAGGGAATTTCTGTCTTTTTTGCCCCAAAATAAGAAAAATTTCTTAATTATTACCCTGAAATAAGTGAAATTTCTGCAATTTTGCCCCAAAATAAGGGAAATTTCGGCCTTTTTGCCCCCAAATAAGGGGAATTTCAGCCTTTTTACCTCAAAATAAGAAGAATTTCTGCATTTTTGCCACAAAATATTAGGAATTTTTGCCTTTTTGCCCCAAAATAAGGAAAATTTCTGCCTATTTTCCCTTAAACAAGTGAAATTTCTGCAATTTTTCCCCAAAATAAGTGAAATTTCTGCAATTTTGCCCCAAAATAAGGGAAATTTCTGGAATTTTGCCCAAAAATATGTGGAATTTCTGAGTTCTTCCGCAAAATAAGGAGAATTTCAGTCTCTATGCGCCAACATAAAGGGAATTTCTGCCTTTTTGCCCCACAATTATTCTAAATTCTGCAATTTTGCTCCAAAATACGAGGAATTTATGCCTTTTTGCCTGAAAATAAGAAGAATGCATGCCTTTTTGCCATAAAAAAGGGAAATTTCTTCATTTTTGCTCCAAAAAAAGGGAATTTCTCCTTTTTTGCCTCTAAATAAGTGGAAATTCTGTCTTTTTTTCCCGAAAAAAGGGAATTTCTGTCTTTTTTGCCCCAAAAGAAGGAAAATTTCTGACTTATTACTGTGAAATAAGTGAAATTTCAGCAATTTTGCTCCAAAATAAGGGAAATTTTTGCATTTGGCCCCAAATAAGGGGAATTTCAGCATTTTTACCTCAAAATAAGGGGAATTTCAGCATTTTTGGCCCAAAATATGGGAAATTTCTGCCTTTTTGCACCAAAATAAAAAAAATTTCTGCAATTTTGTACCAAAATAAAAGAAATTTCTGCCTTTTTGCCCCAAAATAAGAAAATTTTTGCAATTTTGCCCCAAAATAAAAGAAATTTCTGCAATTTTGCCCCAAAACAAGGGAAATTTCTGGAATTTCGCCCCAAAATAATTGGAATTTCTGAGTTTTGCCCCAAAATAAGGAAAATTTCTGTCTTTTTCCCTTAATATATAGGGAATTTCTGCCTTTTTGCCCCACAATTAGGGGAATTTCTGCAATTTTGATCCAAAATACGGGGAATTTCTGCCTTTGTGCTCGAAAATAAAAAGAATGCATACCTTTGTGCCATAAAAATGGAAATTTCTTCATTTTGCTCCAAAATAAGGGGAATTTCTGCTTTTTTGCCTCTAAATAAGTGGAATTTCTGTCTTTTTCCCCAAAAAGAGGAAATTTCTGTCTTGTTTGCCACAAAATAAGGAAAAATTCTGACTTATTACCCTGAAATAAGTGAAATTTCTGAAATTTTGCCCCAAAATAAGGGAAATTTCTGCCTTTTTGCCCCCAAATAAGGGAATTTCATCCTTTTTACCACAAAATAATGGGAATTTCTGCATTTTTGCCACAAAATATTAGGAATTTCTGCCTTTTTGCCCCTAAATAAAAAAATTTCTGCTCTTTTTCCCTAAAATAATTGAAATTTCTGCAATTTTGCCGCAAAATAAGTGAAATTTCTGCAATTTTGCCCCAAAAATAAGGAAATTTCTGGAATTTTGCCCCAAAATAAGTGGAATTTCTGAGTTTTGCCCCAAAATAAAAAGAATTTCTGTCTTTTTGCCCTAACATATAGGGAATTACTGCCTTTTTGCTTCACAATTAGTGGAATTTCTGCACTTTTGCTACAAAATACGGGAAATTTCTGCTTTTTAGCCTGAATATAAGGGGAATGAATACCTTTTGCCACAAAAAAAAGAAATTTCTTCTTTTTTGCTCCAAAATAAGGGGAATTTCTGCTTTTTTGCCTCTAAAAATGTGGATTTCAGTCTTTTTCCTCCAAAAGAAAGGGAATTTCTGTCTTTTTTGCCCAAAAATAAGGAAAATTTTTGACTTATTACCCTGAAATAAGTGAAATTTCTGCAATTTTGCCCCAAAATAAGGAAAATTTCTGCCTTTTTGCCCCAAAATAAGAAAAATTTCTGCAATTTTGTACCAAAATAAAAGAAATTTCTGCCTTTTTGCCCCAAAATAAGAAAATTTCTCTTTTTTTCTGAAATAAGTGAAATTTCTGCAATTTTGCCCAAAAATAAGTGAAATTTCTGCAATTTTGCCCCCAAATAAGGAAATTTCTGGAATTTTGCCCCAAAATAAGTGGAATTTCTGAGTTTTGCCCAAAAATAACGAGAATTTATGTCTTTTTGCACCAACATATAGGGAATTTCTGCCTTTATGACCAACAATAAGAGAAATTTCTGGAATTTGCCCCAAAATAAGTGGAATTTCTGAGTTTTGCCCCAAAATAAGGAGGATTCCCATCATATAAGGAATTTCTGCTTTTTTGGCCCACAATTAGGGGAATTTCTGCAATTTTGCTACAAAATATGGGGAATTTCTGACTTTTTGCCCAAAAATAAGAAGAATGCATACATTTTTGCCATAAAAAAAGGAAATTTCTTCATTATTGCTCCAAAATAAGGGGAATTTCTGCTTTTTTGCCTCTAAATAAGTGGAATTTCTGTCTTTTTTCCCAAAACAAAGGGAATTTCTGTCTTTTTTGCCCAAAAATAAGGAAAATTTCTGACTTATTACTCTGAAATAAGTGAAATTTCTGCAATTTTGCCCCAAAATAAGGAAAATTCTGCCTTTTTGCCGCCAAATAAGGGGAATTTCAGCCTTTTTACCTCAAAATAAGGGGAATTTCTGCATTTTTGCCACAAAATATTAGGAATTTCTGCGTTTTTACCCCAAAATAAGGAAAATTTCTGGCTTTTTTCCATGAAATAAGTGAAATTTCTGAAATTTTGCCCCAAAATAAGTGAAATTTCTGCCTTTTTGCCCCCAAATAAGGGAATTTCATACTTTTTACCTCAAAATAATGGGAATTTCTGCATTTTTGCCACAAAATATTAGGAATTTCTGCCTTTTTGCCACAAAATAAAAAAAATTTCTGCTTTTTTTCCCTGAAATAAGTGAAATTTCTGCTTTTTTGCCCCAAAATAAATGAAATTTCTTCAATTTTGCCCCAAAAATAAGGAAATTTCTGGAATTTTGCCCCAAAATAAGTGGAATTTCTGAGTTTTGCCCCAAAATAAGGAGAATTTCTGTCTTTTTGCTCTAACATATAGGGAATTACTGCCTTTTTGCTTCACAATTAGTGGAATTTCTGCAATTTTGCTGCAAAATACGGGGAATTTCTGCTTTTTAGCCTGAATATAAAAGGAATGAATACCTTTTGCCACAAAAAAAAGAAATTTCTTCTTTTTTGCTCCAAAATAAAGGGAATTTCTGCTTTTTTGCCTCTAAAAATGTGGAATTTCAGTCTTTTTCCCCCAAAAGAAAGGGAATTTCTGTCTTTTTTGCCCAAAAATAAGGAAAATTTCTGACTTATTACCCTGAAATAAGTGAAATTTCTGCAATTTGGCCCCAAAATAAGGGAAATTTCTGCCTTTTTGCCCCAAAATAAGAAAAATTTCTGCAATTTTGTACCAAAATAAAAGAAATTTCTGCCTTTTTCCCCAAAATAAGAAAATTTCTCTTTTTTTCTGAAATAAGTGAAATTTCTGCAATTTTGCCCAAAAATAAGTGAAATTTCTGCAATTTTGCCCCCAAATAAGGGAAATTTCTGGAATTTTGCCCCAAAATAAGTGGAATTTCTGAGTTTTGCGCAAAAATAACGAGAATTTCTGTCTTTTTGCCCCAACATATAGGGAATTTCTGCCTTTATGCCCAACAATTAGGGGAATTTCTGCAATTTTGCTCCAAAATATGGGGATTTTCTGGAATTTTCCCCGAAAATAAGTGGAATTTCTGAGTTTTGCCCTAAAATAAGGAGAATTTATGTCTTTTTGCTCCAACATATAGGGAATTTCTGCCTTTTTGCCCCACAATTAGGGGAATTTCTGCAATTTTGCTCCAAAATACAAGGAATTTCTGCCTTTTTGCCTGAAAATAAGAAGAATGCATACCTTTTTGCAATTAAAAAAAGGGAAATTTCTTCATTTTTACTCCAAAATAAGGGGAATTTCTTCCTTTTTGCCTCTAAATAAGTGGAATTTTTTATTTTTCCCCCAAAACAAAGGGAATTTCTGTCTTTTTTGCACCAAAATAAGGAAATTTCTGACTTATTACGCTGAAGTAAGTAAAATTTCTGCAATTTTGGCCCAAAATAAGGAAAATTTCTGCCTTTTTGCCCCCAAATAAGATGAATTTCAGCCTTTTTACCTCAAAATAAGAGGAATTTCTGCAGTTTTGCCACAAAATATAAGAAATCTACCTTTTTGCCACAAAATAAGGAAAATTTCTGCCTTTTTTCTCTGAAATAAGTGAAATTTCTGCAATTTTGCCCCAAAATAAATAAAATTTCTACAATTTTGCCCCAAAATAAGGGAAATTTCTGGAATTTTGCCCCAAAATAAGTGGAATTTTTGAGTTTTGAACCAAAATAAGGGGAATTTCTGCTTTTTTGCCTCTAAACAAGTGGAATTTCTGTTTTTCTCCTCAAAAACAAAGGGAATTTCTGTCTTTTTGGCCCCAAAATAAGAAAATTTTCTGACTTATTACCCTGAAATAAGTGAAATTTCTGCAATTTTACCCCAAAATAAAGGAAATTTCTGCCTTTTTGCCCCCAAATAAAAGGAATTTCAGCCTTTTTACCTCAAAATAAGGGGGATTTCTGTATCTTTGCCACAAAATATGAGAAATATATATTTTTTTGCCCCAAAATAAGAAAAATTTCTGCAATTTTGTACCAAAATAATAGAAATTTCTGCCTTTTTGTCCCCAAATGAGAAAATTTCTGCTTTTTTTCTGAAATAAGTGAAATTTCTGCAATTTTGCCCCATAATAAGTGAAATTTCTGCAATTTTGCCCCAAAATAAGTGAAATTTCTGAAATTTTGCGCCAAAAGAAGTGGAATTTTTGAGTTTTGCCCCAAAATAAAGAGAATTTCTATCTTTTTGCCCCAACATATAGGGAATTTCTGCCTTTTTGCCCCACAATTAGGAAAATTCCTGCAATTTTGCTCCAAAATAAGGGGAATTTCTGCTTTATTGCCTCTAAATAAGTGGAATTTCTATCTTTTTCTCCCAAAACAAAGGTAATTCCTGTTTTTTGGCCCAAAATAAAAAAAAATTCTGACTTATTACCCTGAAATAAGTGAAATTTCTGCAATTTTGCCCCAAAATAAGGGAAATTTCTTCCTTTTTGCCCCCAAATAATGGGAATTTCAGCCTTTTTACCTCAAAATAAGGGGAATTTTTGCATTTTTGCCCAAAATAAGGGAAATTTCTGCCTTTTTGCCCCCAAAAAAGAAATATTTCTGCAATTTTGTACCAAAATAAAAGAAATTTCTGCCTTTTTGCCCCAAAATAATAAAACTTCTGCTTTTTTTTTCTGTAATAAGTGAAATTTCTGCCATTTTGCCCCAAAATAAGTGAAATTTCTGCAATTTTGCCCCAAAATATGTGAAATTTTTGGAATTTTCCCCGAAAATAAGTGGAATTTCTGAGTTTTGCTCCAAAATAAGGAGAATTTTTGTCCATTTTCCCCAACATAAAGGGAATTTCTGCCTTTTGCCCACATTTAGGGGAATTTCTGCAATTTTGCTCCAAAATAAGGGGAATTTCAGCTTTTTTGCCTCTAAATAAGTGAAATTTCTGTCTTTTTCCCCCAAAACCAAGGGAAATTCTATATTTTTTTCCGCAAAATAAGGAAAATTTCTGACATATTACCCTGATATAAGTGAAATTTCTGCAATTTTGCCCCAAAATAAAGGAAATATCTGCCTTTTTGCCCCCAAATAATGGAAATTTCAGCCTTTTTACCTCAAAATAAGGGGAATTTCGGCATATTTGCCCCAAAATAAGGGAAATTTCTGCCTTTTTGCCCCAAAATAAGACAAATTTCTGCAATTTTGTACCAAAATAAAAGAAATTTCTGCCTTTTTGCTTCAAAATAAGAAAATTTCTGCTTTTTTTCCTGAAATTTTCCTTTTTGCCCCAAAATAATGGGAATTTCAGCCTTTTTACCTCAAAATAAGGGGAATTTCTGCAATTTTGCCCCAAAATAAGGGAAATTTCTGGAATTTTGCCCCAAAATAATTGGAATTTCTGAGTTTTGCCTTAAAATAAAAAGAATTTCTGTCTTTTTGCCCCAACATATAGGGAATTTCTGCATTTTTACGTCACAATTAGAGAATTTCTGCAATTTTGCTCCAAAATATGGGGAATTTCTGCCTTTTTGCCCGAAAATAAGAAGAATGCATAACTTTTTGCCATAAAAAAGGGAAATTTCTTCATTTTTGCTCCATATTAAGTGGAATTTCTGCTTTTTTGCCTCTAAATAATTGGAATTTTTATCTTTTTCCCCCAAAACAAAGGGAATTTCTGTCTTTTTTGCCGCAAAATAAGGAAAATTTCTGACTTATTACCCTGAAATAAGTGAAATTTCTGCAATTTTGCCCCAAAATACTAGGAATTTCTGCCTTTTTGCCCCCAAATAAGGGGAATTTTAGCCTTTTTACCTCAAAATAAGGGGAATTTCTGCATTTTTGCCATAAAATACTAAGAATTTCTGCCTTTTTGCCCCAAAATAAGAAAAATTTCTGCCTTTTTTCCCTGAAATAAGTGAAATTTCTGCAATTTTGCCTCAAAATAGGGGAATTTTCTGCACTTTTGCCCCAAAATAAGGGGAATTTCTGGAATTTTGCCCCAAAATAAGTGGAATTTCTGAGTTTTGCCCCAAAATAAAGAGAATTTCTGTCTTTTTGCCCTAACATATAGCGAATTTCTGCCTTTTTGCCCCACAATTAGGGGAATTTCTGCAATTTTGTTCCAAAATAAGGGGAATTTCTGCTTTTTTGCCTATAAATAAGTGGAATTTCTGTCTTTTTCCCCCAAAACAAAGGGAATTTCTGTCTTTTTTTTCCACAAAATAAAGAAAATTTCTGACTTATTACTCTGAAATAAGTGAAATGTCTGCAATTTTGCCCCAAAATAAGGGAAAATTCTGACTTTTTGCCCCCGAACAAGGGGAATTTCAATCCTTTTACCTCAAAATAAGGGGAATTTCTGCATTTTTGCCACAAAATATTAGGAATTTCTGCCTTTTTGCCCCAAAATAAGGAAAATTTCTGCCTTATTTCCCTGAAATAAGTGAAATTTCTGCAATTATGTCCCAAAATAAGTGAAATTTCTGCAATTTTGCCCCAAAATAAGGGAAATTTCTGGAATTTTGCCCCAAAATAAGTGGAATTTCTTAGTTTTGCCCAAAAATAAGGAGAATTTCTTCGTTTTGCCCTAACATATAGAGAATTTCTGCCTTTTTGCCCTACAATTAGGGAATTTCTGCAATTTTGCTCCAAAATATGGGGAATTTCTGCCTTTTTGCCCGAAAATAAGAAGAATGCATACCTTTTTGCCATAAAAAAAGGGTAATTTCTTCATTTTTGCTCCAAAATAAGGGGAATTTCTGCTATTTTACCTCTCAACAAGTGGAATTTCTGCCTTTTTCCCCCAAAACAAAGGGAATTCCTGTCTTTTTTGCCCCAAAATAAGGAAAATTTCTGACTTATTACCCTGAAATAAGTGAAATTTCTGCAATTTTGCCCCAAAATAAGGGAAATTTCTGCCTTATAGCCCCCAAATAAAAGCAATATCAGCCTTTTTACCTCAAATAAGGGGAATTTCTGTATTTTTGCCACAAAATATGGTAAATTTCTGCCTTTTTGCCCAAAAATAAGAAAAATTTCTGCAATTTTTTACCAAAATAATAGAAATTTCTGCATTTTTGCCCCCAAATAAGAAAATTTCTGCTTTTTTTCTGAAATAAGTGAAATTTCTGCAATTATGCCCCTAAATATGTGAAATTTCTGCAATTTTGCCCCAAAATAAGTGAAATTTCTGTAATTTTGCCCCAAAATAAGTGGAATTTCTGAGTTTTGCCCCAAAATAAAAAGAATTTCTATCTTTTTGCTTCAACATATAGGGAATTTCTCCCTTTTTGCCCCACAATTAGGGGAATTTCAGCAATTTTGCTCCAAAATAAGGGGAATTTCTGCTTTTGCCTCTAAATAAGTGGAATTTCTGTCTTTTTCCCCCAAAACAAAGGGAATTTCTTCATTTTTGCCCCAAAATAAGTAAAAATTTCTGACTTATTTCCCTGAAATAAGTGAAATTTCTGCAATGTTGCCCCAAAATAAGGGAAATTTCTGCCTTTTGCCCCCAAATAATGGGAAATTCAGCCTTTTTACCTCAAAATAAGGGGAATTTCTGAATTTTTGCCCAAAATAAGGGAAATTTCTGCGTTTTTGCCCCAAAATAAGAAAATTTCTGCCTTTTTTCTGAAATAAGTATAATTTCTGCAATTTTGCCCCAAAATAAGTGGAATTTCTGAGTTTTGCCCCAAAATAAGGAGAATTTCTGTCTTTTTGCCCCAACATATAGGGAATTTCCGCCTTTTTGCCCCACAATTAGGGGAATTTCTGCAATTTTGCTCCAAAATACGAGGAATTTCTGCCTTTTTGCCCGAAAATAAGAAGAATGCATACCTTTTTGCGATAAAAAAAGGGAAATTTCTTCATTTTTGCTCCAAAATAAGGGGAATTTCTGCATTTTTGCCTCTAAATAAGTGGAATTTTTTCTTTTTCCCCCAAAACAAAGGGAATTTCATTCTTTTTTGCACCAAAATAAGGAAATTCCTGACTTATTAAGCTGAAGTAAGTGAAATTTCTGCAATTTTGCCCCAAAATAAGGGAAATTTCTTACTTTTTGCTCCCAAATAATGGGAATTTCAGCCTTTTTACCTCAAAATAAGGGGAATTTCTGCAGTTTTGCCACAAAATATAAGAATTTCTGCCTTTATGCCCCAAAATAAGGAAAATTTCTGCCTTTTTCCCTTAAATAAGTGAAATTTCTGCAATTTTGCCCCAAAATAAATGAAATTTCTGCAATTTTGCCCCAAAATAAAGGAAATTTCTGGAATTTTGCCCCAAAATAAGTGGAATTTCTGAGTTTTGCACCAAAATAAGGAGAATTTCTGTCTTTTTGCCCAACATATAGGGAATTTCTGCCTTTTAGCCTCACAATTAGGAAAATTTCTGCAATTTTGCTCCAATATACGGGGAATTTCTGCCTTTTTCCCCAAAAATAAGAAGAATGCATACCTTTTTGCCATAAAAAAAAGGGAAATTTCTTCATTTTTGCTCCAAAATAAGGAGAATTAATGCTTTTTTGCCTCTAAACAAGTGGAATTTCTGTTTTTTTCCTCCAAAACAAAGGGAATTTCTGTCTTCTTTGCCCCAAAATAAAAAAAATTTCTGACTTATTACCCTGAAATAAGTGAAATTTCTGAATTTTGCCCCAAAATAAAGGAAATTTCAGCCTTTTTGCTCCCAAATAAAAGGAATTTCAGCATTTTTACCTCAAAATAAGGGGAATTTCTGTATTTTTGCCACAAAATATGGGAAATATATTCTTTTTTCCCTCAAAATAAGAAAAATTTCTGCAATTTTGTACCAAAATAATAGAAATTTCTGCCTTTTTGCCCTCAAAAAAAAAATTCTGCTTTTTTTCTGAAATAAGTGAAATTTCTGCAATTTTGCACCAAAATAAGTGAAATTTCTGGAATTTTGCCCCAAAATAAGTGGAATTTCTGAGTTTTGCCCCAATATAAGGAGAATTTCTATCTTTTTGCCCCAACATACAGGGAATTTCTGCTTTTTTGCCCCACAATTAGGGGAATTTCTGCAATTTTGCTCCAAAATAAGGGGAATTTCTGCTTTTTTGCCTCTAAATAAGTGGAATTTCTATCTTTTCCCCCCAAAACAAAGGTAATTCCTGTTTTTTTGGCCCAAAATAAAAAAAATTTCTGACTTATTACCCTGAAATAAGTGAAATTTCTGCAATTTTGCCCCAAAATGAGGGAAATTTCTGCATTTTGCCCCCAAATAAGGGGATTTTCAGCATTTTTACCTCAAAATAAAAGGAATTTCTGCATTTTTGCCCCAAAATATGGGAAATTTCTGCCTTTTTGCCCCAAAATAAGAAAAATTTCTGCAATTTTGTACCAAAATAAAAGAAATTTCTGCCTTTTTGCCCCAAAATAAGAAAATTTTTGAAATTTTGCCCCAAAATAAGGGAAATTTCTGCCTTTTTGCCCCCAAATAAGGGGAATTTTAGCGTTTTTACCTCAAAATAAGGGGAATTTCAGACTTTTTGCCCCAAAATAAGGAAAATTTCTGCCTTTTTCTCTGAAATAAGTGAAATTTCTGCAATTTTGCTTCAAAATAATGGAAATTTCTGCCTTTTTTGCCCCCAAATAAGGGGAATTTCAGCCTTTTTACCTCAATATAAAGGGAATTTTTGCATTTTTGGCCAAAATATGGGAATTACTGCCTTTTTGTCCCAAAATAGGAAAAATTTCTGCAATTTTGTACCAAAATAAAAGAAATTTCTGCCTTTTTGACCCAAAATAAGAAAATTTCTCTTTTTTTCTGAAATAAGTGAAATTTCTGCAATTTTGCCCCAAAATAACTGAAATTTCTGCAATTTTGCCCCAAAACAAGGGAAATTTCTGGAATTTTTCCCCCAAATAAGTGGAATTTCTGAGTTTATCCCCAAAATAAGAAAAATTTCTGTCTTTTTGCCTTAACATATAGGGAATTTCTGCATTTTTGCCCCACAATTAGGGGAATTTCTGCAATTTTGCTCCAAAATACGGGGAATTTCTGCCATTTTTCCCGAAAATAAAAAGAATGCATACCTTTGTGCCATAAAAAATGGAAATTTCTTCATTTTGCTCAAAAATAAGGGGTATTTCTGCTTTTTTGCCTCTAAATAAGGGGAATTTCTGTCTTTTTCCCCAAAAAGAAGGAATTTCTGTCTTGTTTGCCCCAAAATAAAAAAAAATTCTGACTTATTACCCTGAAATAAGTGAAATTTCTGCAATTTTGCCCCAAAATAAGGGAAATTTCTACCTTTTTGCCCCCAAATAAAGAGAATTTCAGCCTTTTTACCTCAAAATAAAAAGATTTTTTGCATTTTTGCCACAAAATATTAGGAATTTCTGAATTTTTGCCCAAAAATAAGGAAAATTTTATTTTTTTTTCTCTGAAATAAGTGAAATTTCTGCAATTTTGCCCCAAAATAATTGGAATTTCTGAGTTTTTCCCCAAAATAAGGAGAATTTCTGTCTTTTTGCCTTGACATATAGGGAATTTCCGCCTTTTTGCCCCACAATTAGGGGAATTTCTGCAATTTTGCTCCAAAATATGAAGAATTTCTGCCTTTTTGCCCGAAAATAAGAAGAATGCATACCTTTTTGCGATAAAAAAGGGAAATTTTTTTCATTTTTGCTCCAAAATAAGGGGAATTTTTGCATTTTTGCCTCTAAATAAGTGGAATTTTTTCTTTTTCCCCCAAAACAAAGGAAATTTCTGTCTTTTTTGCACCAAAATAAAGAAATTTCTGACTTATTACGCTGAAGTAAGTGAAATTTCTGCAATTTTGCCCCAAAATAAGGGAAAATTCTGCCTTTTTGCTCCCAAATAAGGGGAATTTCAGCCTTTTTACCTCAAAATAAGGGGAATTTCTGCAGTTTTGCCACAAAATATAAGAATTTCTGCCTTTTTGCCCCAAAATAAGGAAAATTTCTGCCATTTTCTCTGAAATAAGTGAAATTTCTGCAATTTTGCCCCAAAATAAATGAAATTTCTGCAATTTTGCCCCAAAATAAGGGAAATTTCTGGAATTTTGCCCCAAAATAAGTGGAATTTCTGAGTTTTGCACCAAAATAAAGAGAATTTCTGTCTTTTTGCCCAACATATAGGGAATTTCTGCCTTTTTGCCCCACAATTAGGGAAATTTCTGCAATTTTGCTCCAAAATATGAAGAATTTCTGCCTTTTTCCCCCAAAATAAGAAGAATGCATACCTTTTTGCCATAAAAAAAGGAAAATTTCTTCATTTTTGCTCCAAAATAAAGGGAATTTCTGCTTTTTTGCCTCTAAACAAGTGGAATTTCTGTTTTTTTTGTCCAAAACAAAGGGAATTTCTGTCTTTTTTGCCCCAAAATAAAGAAAATTTCTGACTTATTACCATGAAATAAGTGAAATTTCTGCAATTTTGCCCCAAAATAAAAAAAATTTCTGCCTCTTTGCCCCCAAATAAGAGGAATTTCAGCCTTTTTACCTCAAAATAAGGGGAATTTCTGTATTTTTGCCACAAAATATGGGAAATATATTCTTTTTTGCTCCAAAATAAGATAAATTTCTGCAATTTTTACCAAAATAATAGAAATTTCTGCCTTTTTGCCCACAAATAAGAAAATTTCTCCTTTTTTTCTGAAATAAGTGAAATTTCTGCAATTTTGCCTCAAAATAAGTGAAATTTCTGGAATTTTGCCCCAAAATAAGTGGAATTTCTGAGTTTTGCCCCAAAATAAAGAGAATTTCTATCTTTTTGCTCCAACATACAGGGAATTTCTGCCTTTTTGCCCCACAATTAGGGGAATTTCTGAAATTTTGTTCCAAAATAAGGGGAATTTCTGCTTTTTTGCCTCAAATAAGTGGAATTTCTATCTTTTTCCCCCAAAACAAAGGTAATTCCTGTTTTTTTTGGCCCAAAATAAAAAAAATTTCTGACTTATTACCCTGAAATAAGTGAAATTTCTGCAATTTTGCCCCAAAATAAAAAAAATTTCTTCCTTTTTGCCCCCAAATAATGGGAATTTCAGCCTTTTTACCTCAAAAGAAGGAGAATTTCTGCATTTTTGCCCAAAATAAGGGAAATTTCTGCCTTTTTGCCCCAGAATAAGAAAAATTTCTTCAATTTTGTACCAAAATAAAAGAAATTTCTGCGTTTTTGCCCCAAAATAATAAAATTTCTGCTTTTTTTCTGTAATAAGTGAAATTTCTGCAATTTTGCCCCAAAATAAGTGAAATTTGCAATTTTGCCCCAAAATATGTGAAATTTCTGGAATTTTCCCCGAAAATAAGTGGAATTTCTGAGTTATGCCTCAAAATAATGAGAATTTCTGACTTTTTGCCCCAACATATAGGGAATTTCTGCTTTTTTGCCCACATTTAGGGGAATTTCTGCAATTTTGCTCCAAAATAAGGGGAATTTCTATGTTTTTGCCTCTAAATAAGTGAAATTTCTGTATTTTTCCCCCAAAACAAAGGGAATTTTTTTATTTCTTTCCTCAAAATAAGGAAAATTTCTGACTTATTACCCGGAAATAAGTGAAATTTCTGCAATTTTGCCACAAAATAAGGGAAATATCTGCCTTTTTGCCCCCAAATAATAGAAATTTCAGCCTTTTTACCTCAAAATAAAGGGAATTTCTGCATATTTGCCCCAAAATAAGGGAAATTTCTGCCTTTTTGCCCCAAAATAAGAAAAATTTCTGCAATTTTGTTCCAAAATAAAAGAAATTTATGCCTTTTTGCCCCAAAATAAGAATATTTCTGCTTTTTTCGTGAAATAAGTGAAATTTCTGCAATTTTTCCCCAAAATAAGTGAAATTTCTGACTTTTGCCTTAAAATAAAAAGAATTTCTGTCTTTTTTTCCCCAACATATAGGGAATTTCTGCCATTTTACCCCACAATTAGGGGAATTTCTGCAATTTTGCTCCAAAATACGGGGAGTTTCTGCCTTTTTGCTCGAAAATAAGAAGAATGCATAACTTTTTGCCATAAAAAAGGGAAATTTCTTCATTTTTGCTTCATAATTAGGGGAATTTCTGCTTTTTTGCCTCTAAATAAGTGGAATTTCTGTCTTTTTCCCCCAAAACAAAGGGAATTTCTGTCTTTTTTGCAGCAAAATAAGGAAAATTTCTGACTTATTACCCTGAAATAAGTGAAATTTCTGCAATTTTGCCCCAAAATAAGGAAAAATTCTGCCTTTTTGCCCCCGAATAAGGGGAATTTCAGCCTTTTTACCTCAAAATATGGGGAATTTCTGCATTTTTGCCCCAAAATATGGAAAATTACTGTCTTTTGCCCCAAAATAAGAAAAATTTCTGCAATTTTGTACCAAAATAAAAGAAATTTCTGCCTTTTTGACCCAAAATTAGAAAATTTCTCCTTTTTTCTGAAATAAGTAAATTTTCTGCAATTTTGCCCCAAAATAACTGAAATTTCTGCAATTTTGCCCCAAAACAAGGGAAATTTCTGGAATTTTGCCCTAAAATAAGTGGAGTTTCTGAGTTTTGCCCCAAAATAAGGAAAATTTCAGTCTTTTTGCCTTAACATATAGGGAATTTCTGCCTTTTTGCCCCACAATTAGGGGAATTTCTGCAATTTTGCTCCAAAATACGGGGAATTTCTGCATTTTTGCCCGAAAATAAAGAAAATGCATACCTTTGTGCCATAAAAATGGAAATTTCTTCATTTTGCTCCAAAATAAGGGGAATTTCTGCTTTTTTGCCTCTAAATAAGTGGAATTTCTGTCATTTTCCCCAAAAAGAGGGAATTTCTGTCTTGTTTGCCCCAAAATAAGGAAAAATTCTGACTTATTACCCTGAAATAAGTCAAATATCTGCAATTTTGCCCCAAAATAAGGGAAATTTCTGCCTTTTTGCCCCCAAATTAAGGGAATTTCAGCCTTTTTACCTCAAAATAAAAAGATTTTTCGCATTTTTGCCACAAAATATTAGGAATTTCTGCCTTTTTGCCCCAAAATAAGGAAAATTTTTTTCTTTTTTCCCTGAAATAAATGAAATTTCTTCAATTTTGCCCCAAAATAAGTGAAATTTCTGCAATTTTGCCCCAAAATAAGGGATATTTTTGGAATTTTACGCCAAAAAAAGTGGAATTTCTGAGTTTTGCCCCAAAATAAGGAGAATTTCTGACTTTTTGCCCAACATATAGAGAATTTCTGCCTTTTTGCCCCACAATTAGAGGAATTTCTGCAATTTTGCTACAAAATAGGGGGAATTTCTGCCTTTTTGCCCGAAAATAAGAAGAATGCATAACTTTTTGCCATAAAAAAGGGAAATTTCTTAATTTTTGCTCCATATTAAAGGGAATTTTGCTTTTTTGCCTCTAAATAAGTAAAATTTCTGTCTTTTCCCCTCAAAACAAAGGGAATTTCTGTCTTTTTTGCCGCAAAATAAGAAAATTTCTGACTTATTACCCTGAAATAAGTGAAATTTCTGCAATTTTGCCCCAAAATAATGAAAAATTCTGCCTTTTTGCCCCCAAATAAGGAGAATTTCAGGCTTTTTACCTCAATATAAAGGGAATTTCTGCATTTTGCCCCAAAATATGGGAAATTACTGCATTTTTGCCTCAAAATAAGAAAAATTTCTGCAATTATGCCCCAAAATAAGTGAAATTTCTGCAATTTTGCCCCAAAATAAGTGAAATTTCTGGAATTTTGCCCCAAAATAAGTGGAATTTCTGAGTTTTGCCCCAAAATAAGGAGAATTTTTATCTTTTTGCCCCAACATATAGGGAATTTCTGCCTTTTTCCCCCCAAATAAATAGAATTTCAGCCTTTTTACCTCAATATAAAGGGAATTTCTGCATTTTGCCCCAAAATATGGGAAATTACTGCATTTTTGCCCCAAAATAAGAAAAATTTCTGCAATTTTGCCCCAAAGTAAGGGAAAATTCTGCCTTTTTGCCCCCAAATAAGGAGAATATCAGCCTTTTTACCTTAAAATAAGGGGAATTTCTGCATTTTTGCGACAAAATATTAGGAATTTCTGCCTTTTTGCCCCAAAATAAGGAAAATTTCTGCATTTTTTCCCTGAAATAAGTGAAATTTCTGCAATTTTGCCCCAAAATAAAGGACATTTCTGCAATTTTGCCCCAAAATAAGGGAAATTTCTGGAATTTTGCCCCAAAATAAGTGGAATTTCTAGTTTTGCCCCAAAATAAGGAGAATTTCTTCTTTTTGCCCTAACATATAGGGAATATCTGCGTTTTTGCCCCACAGTTAAGGAAATTTCTCCAAATTTGCTCCAAAATACAGGGAATTTCTGCATTTTGCCCGAAAATAAGAAGAATGCATACCTTTTTACCATAAAAAAGGGAAATTTCTTCATTTTTGCTACAAAATAAGGGGAATTTCTGTTTTTTGCCTCTAAATAAGTGGAATTTTTGTCTTTTCACCCCAAAACAAAAGGAATTTCTGTCTTTTTTGCCCCAAAATAAGGAAAATTTCTGCCTTTTTTCCCTGAAATAAGTGAAATTTATGCAATTTTGCCCCAAAATAAGGGAAATTTCTGCCTTTTTGCCCCCAAATAAGGGGAATTGCAGCATTTTTACCTCAAAATAAGGGGAATTTCTGCATTTTTGCCACAAAATATTAGGAATTTCTGCCATTTTGCCCCAAAATAAGGAAAATTTCTTCCTTTTTGCCCTGAAATAAGTGAAATTTCTGCAATTTTGCCCAAAAATAAGTGAAATTTCTTCCTTTTTGCCCCTAAATAAGGGGTATTTCAGGGTTTTTACCTCAAAATAAATGGAATTTCTGCATTTTTGCCCCAAAATATGGAAAATTTCTGACTTTTTGCCCCACAATAAGAAAAATTTCTGCAATTTTGTAGCAAAATAATAGAAATTTCTGCCTTTTTGCCTCCAAATAAGAAAATTTCTGCCTTTTTTTTCTGAAATAAGTGAAATTTCTGTAATTTTGCCCCAAAATAAGTGAAATTTCTGCAATTTTGCCCCAAAATAAAAAAAAATTTCTGCTTTTTTGCCTCTAAATAAGTGGAATTTTTGTGTTTTCCCCCAAAAAAAGGGAATTTCTGTAATTTTCCCCAAAATAAGGAAAATTTCTGAATTATTACCCTGAAATAAGTGAAATTTCTGCAATTTTGCCCCAAAATAAAGGAAATTTCTGCCTTTTTGCTCCGAAATAAGGGGAATTTCAGCATTTTTACCTCAAAATAGGGTGAATTTCTGCATATTTGCCCCAAAATAAGGGAAATTTCTGCTTTTTTGCCCCAAAATAAAAAAAATTTCTGCAATTTTGTACCAAAATAAAAGAAATTTCTGCCTTTTTGCCCCAAAATGAGAAAATTTCTGCTTTTATTCCTGAAATAAGTGAAATTTCTGCAATTTTGCCCCAAAATAAGTGAAATTTCTGAGTTTTGCCTTAAAATAAAAAGAATTTCTGTCTTTTTGCCCCAACATATAGGGAATTTCTTCTTTATTACCCCACAATTAGGGGAATTTCTGCAATTTTGCTCCAAAATAGGGGGAATTTTTGCCTTTTTGCCTGAAAATAAGAAGAATGCATAACTTTTTGCCATAAAAAAGGGAAATTTCTTCATTTTTGCTCCATATTAAGGGGAATTTCTGCTTTTTTGCCTCTAAATAAGTTGAATTTCTGTCTTTTCCCCCAAAACAAAGGGAATTTCTGTCTTTTTTGCCACAAAATAAGGAAAATATCTGACTTATTACCTTGAAATAAGTAAATTTCTGCAATTTTGCCCCAAAATAAGGGAAAATACTGCCTTTTTGCCCACAAATAGGGGGAATTTCAGACTTTTTCCTCAAAATAAGGGGAATTTCTGCATTTTTGCCACAAAATATTAGGAATTTCTGCGATTTTGCCCCAAAATAAGGAAAATTTATGCCCTTTTTCCCTGAAATAAGTGAAATTTCTGCAATTTTGCGCCAAAATAAGAGAAATTTCTGGAATTTTGCCCCAAAATAAGTGGAATTTCTGAGTTTTATCCCTAAATAAGGAGAATTTCTGTCATTTCGCCCCAACATATAGGAAATTTCTGCTTTTTTGCCCCACAATTAGGGGAATTTCTGCAATTTTGCTACAAATTATGGGGAATTTCTGTCTTTTTGCCAAAAAATAAGAAGAATGCATACATTTTTGCCATAAAAAAAGGAAATTTCTTCATTATTGCTCCAAAATAAGGGGAATTTCTGCTTTTTTGCCTCTAAATAAGTGGAATTTCTGTTTTTTTTCCCAAAACAAAGGGAATTTCTGTCTTTTTTGCCCAAAAATAAGGAAAATTTCTGACTTATTACTCTGAAATAAGTGAAATTTCTGCAATTTTGCCCCAAAATAAAGGAAATTTCTGCAATTTTGCCCCAAAACAAGGGAAATTTCTGGAATTTTGCCACAAAATAAGTGGAATTTCTGAGTTTTGCCCCAAAATAAGGAGAATTTCTTCTTTTTGCCCTAACATATAGGGAATATCTGCCTTTTTGCCCCACAGTTAGGGAAATTTCTCCAAATTTGCTCCAAAATACAGGGAATTTCTGCATTTTGCCCGAAAATAAGAAGAATGCATACCTTTTTTCAATAAAAAATGGAAATTTCTTCATTTTGCTCCAAAATAAGGGGAATTTCTGCTTTTTTGCCTCTAAATAAGTGGAATTTCTGTCTTTTTCCCCAAAAAGAGGAAATTTCTGTCTTGTTTACCACAAAATAAGGAAAAATTCTGACTTATTACCCTGAAATAAGTGAAATTTATGCAATTTTGCCCCAAAATAAAAGAAATTTCTGCCTTTTTGCCCCCAAATAAGGGAATTTCATCCTTTTTACCTCAAAATAATGGGAATTTCTGCATTTTTGCCACAAAATATTAGGAATTTCTGCCGTTTTGCCCCAAAATAAAAAAAATTTCTGCTTTTTTTCCCTGAAATAAGTGAAATTTCTGCAATTTTGCCCCAAAATAATTGAAATTTCTGCAATTTTGCCCCAAAAATAAGGAAATTTCTGGAATTTTGCCCCAAAATAAGTGGAATTTCTGAGTTTTGCCCCAAAATAAGGAGAATTTCTGTCTTTTTGCCCTAACATATAGGGAATTACTGCCTTTTTGCTTCACAATTAGTGGAATTTCTGCAATTTTGCTACAAAATACGGGGAATTTCTGCTTTTTAGCCTGAATATAAGAGGAATGAATACCTTTTGCCACAAAAAAAAGAAATTTCTTCTTTTTTGCTCCAAAATAAGGGGAATTTCTGCTTTTTTGCCTCTAAAAATGTGGAATTTCAGTCTTTTTCCCCCAAAAGAAAAGGAATTTCTGTCTTTTTTGCCCAAAAATAATGAAAATTTCTGACTTATTACCCTGAAATAAGTAAAATTTCTGCAATTTTGCCCCAAAATAAGGGAAAATACTGCCTTTTTGCCCACAAATAGGGGGAATTTCAGACTTTTTCCTCAAAATAAGGGGAATTTCTGCATTTTTGCCACAAAATATTAGGAATTTCTGCGATTTTGCCCCAAAATAAGGAAAATTTATGCCCTTTTTCCCTGAAATAAGTGAAATTTCTGCAATTTTGCGCCAAAATAAGAGAAATTTCTGGAATTTTGCCCCAAAATAAGTGGAATTTCTGAGTTTTATCCCTAAATAAGGAGAATTTCTGTCATTTCGCCCCAACATATAGGAAATTTCTGCTTTTTTGCCCCACAATTAGGGGAATTTCTGCAATTTTGCTACAAATTATGGGGAATTTCTGTCTTTTTGCCAAAAAATAAGAAGAATGCATACATTTTTGCCATAAAAAAAGGAAATTTCTTCATTATTGCTCCAAAATAAGGGGAATTTCTGCTTTTTTGCCTCTAAATAAGTGGAATTTCTGTTTTTTTTCCCAAAACAAAGGGAATTTCTGTCTTTTTTGCCCAAAAATAAGGAAAATTTCTGACTTATTACTCTGAAATAAGTGAAATTTCTGCAATTTTGCCCCAAAATAAAGGAAATTTCTGCAATTTTGCCCCAAAACAAGGGAAATTTCTGGAATTTTGCCACAAAATAAGTGGAATTTCTGAGTTTTGCCCCAAAATAAGGAGAATTTCTTCTTTTTGCCCTAACATATAGGGAATATCTGCCTTTTTGCCCCACAGTTAGGGAAATTTCTCCAAATTTGCTCCAAAATACAGGGAATTTCTGCATTTTGCCCGAAAATAAGAAGAATGCATACCTTTTTTCAATAAAAAATGGAAATTTCTTCATTTTGCTCCAAAATAAGGGGAATTTCTGCTTTTTTGCCTCTAAATAAGTGGAATTTCTGTCTTTTTCCCCAAAAAGAGGAAATTTCTGTCTTGTTTACCACAAAATAAGGAAAAATTCTGACTTATTACCCTGAAATAAGTGAAATTTATGCAATTTTGCCCCAAAATAAAAGAAATTTCTGCCTTTTTGCCCCCAAATAAGGGAATTTCATCCTTTTTACCTCAAAATAATGGGAATTTCTGCATTTTTGCCACAAAATATTAGGAATTTCTGCCGTTTTGCCCCAAAATAAAAAAAATTTCTGCTTTTTTTCCCTGAAATAAGTGAAATTTCTGCAATTTTGCCCCAAAATAATTGAAATTTCTGCAATTTTGCCCCAAAAATAAGGAAATTTCTGGAATTTTGCCCCAAAATAAGTGGAATTTCTGAGTTTTGCCCCAAAATAAGGAGAATTTCTGTCTTTTTGCCCTAACATATAGGGAATTACTGCCTTTTTGCTTCACAATTAGTGGAATTTCTGCAATTTTGCTACAAAATACGGGGAATTTCTGCTTTTTAGCCTGAATATAAGAGGAATGAATACCTTTTGCCACAAAAAAAAGAAATTTCTTCTTTTTTGCTCCAAAATAAGGGGAATTTCTGCTTTTTTGCCTCTAAAAATGTGGAATTTCAGTCTTTTTCCCCCAAAAGAAAAGGAATTTCTGTCTTTTTTGCCCAAAAATAATGAAAATTTCTGACTTATTACCCTGAAATAAGTGAAATTTCTGCAATTTGGCCCCAAAATAAGGGAAATTTCTGCCTTTTTGCCCCAAAATAAGAAAAATTTCTGCAATTATGTACCAAAATAAAAGAAATTTCTGCCTTTTTGCCCCAAAATAAGAAAATTTCTCTTTTTTTCTGAAATAAGTGAAATTTCTGCAATTTTTCCCAAAAATAAGTGAAATTTCTGCAATTTTGCCCCCAAATAAGGGAAATTTCTGGAATTTTGCCCCAAAATAAGTGGAATTTCTGAGTTTTGCCCAAAAATAACGAGAATTTTTGTCTTTGTGCCCCAACATATAGGGAATTTCTGCCTTAATGCCCAATAATTAGGGGAATTTCTGCAATTTTGCTCCAAAATATGGGGATTTTCTGGAATTTTCCCCGAAAATAATTGGAATTTCTGAGTTTTGCCCTAAAATAAGGAGAATTTCTGTCTTTTTGCCCCAACATATAGGGAATTTCTGCTTTTTTGCCCCACAATTAGGGGAATTTCTGCAATTTTGCTCCAAAATACAAGGAATTTCTGCCTTTTTGCCTGAAAATAAGAAGAATGCATATCTTTTTGCAGTAAAAAAAAGGGAAATTTCTTCATTTTTACTCCAAAATAAGGGGAATTTCTTCTTTTTTGCCTCTAAATAAGTGGAATTTTTTATTTTTCCCCCCAAAAAAAGGGAATTTCTGTCTTTTTTGCACCAAACTAAGGAAATTTCTATCTTATTACGCTGAAGTAAGTGAAATTTCTGCAATTTTGCCCCAAATAAATAAAATTTCTGCAATTTTGCCCCAAAATAAGGGAAATTTCTGGAATTTTGCCCTAAAATAAGTGGAATTTCTGAGTTTTGAACCAAAATAAGGGGAATTTCTGCTTTTTTGCCTCTGAACAAGTGGAATTTCTGTTTTTTTCCTAAAAAACAAAAGGAATTTCTGTCATTTTTGCCCAAAAATAAGGAAAATTTCTGACTTATTACCCTGAAATAAGTGAAATTTCTGCAATTTTGCCTCAAAATAAGGAAAATTTCTGCCTTTTTGCACCAAAATAAGAAAAATTTCTGCAATTTTGTAACAAAATAAAAGAAATTTCTGCCTTTTTGCCCCAAAATAAGAAAATTTCTTTTTTTTTTCTGAAATAAGTGAAATTTCTGCAATTTTGCCCAAAAATAAGTGAAATTTCTGCAATTTTGTCCCCAAATAAGGGAAATTTCTGGAATTTTGCCCCAAAATAAGTGGAATTTCTGAGTTTTGCCCAAAAATAACGAGAATTTCTGTCTTTTTGCCCCAACATATAGGGAATTTCTGCCTTTATGCCCAACAATTAGGGGAATTTCTGCAATTTTGCTCCAAAATATGGGGATTTTCTGGAATTTTCCCCAAAAATAAGTGGAATTTCTGAGTTTTGCCCTAAAATTAGGAGAATTTCTGTCTTTTTGCCCCAACATATAGGGAATTTCTGCCTTTTTGCCCCACAATTAGGGGAATTTCTGCAATTTTGCTCCAAAATACAAGGAATTTCTGCCTTTTTGCCTGAAAATAAGAAGAATGCATACCTTTTTGCAGTAAAAAAAGGGAAATTTCTTCATTTTTGCTCCAAAATAAGGGGAATTTCTGCTTTTTTGCCTCTAAATAAGTGGAATTTTTTATTTTTCCCCCAAAACAAAAAGAATTTCTGTCTTTTTTGCACCAAAATAAAGAAATTTCTGACTTATTACGCTGAAGTGAGTGAAATTTCTGCAATTTCGACCCAAAATAAGGGAAATTTCTGCCTTTTGCCCCAAATAATGGGAATTTCAGCCTTTTTACCTCAAAATAAGGGGAATTTCTGCAGTTTTGCCACAAAATATAAGAATTTCTACCTTTTTGCCACAAAATAAGGGAAATTTCTGCCTTTTTTCCCTGAAATAAGTGAAATTTCTGCAATTTTGCCCCAAAATAAATAAAATTTCTGCAATTTTGCCCCAAAATAAGGGAAATTTCTGGAATTTTGCCCCAAAATAAGTGGAATTTCTGAGTTTTGAACCAAAATAAGGGGAATTTCTGCTTTTTTGCCTCTGAACAAGTGGAATTTCTGTTTTTTTCCTCAAAAACAAAGGGAATTTCTGTCTTTTTTGCCCCAAAATAAGGAAATTTTCTGACTTATTACCCTGACATAAGTGAAATTTCTGCAATTTTGCCCCACAATAAAGGAAATTTCTGCCTTTTTGCCCTCAAATAAGAGGAATTTCAGCCTTTTTACCTCAAAATAAGGGGGATTTCTGTATTTTTGCCACAAAATATGAGAAATATATAATTTTTTGCCCCAAAATAAGAAAAATTTCTGCAATTTTGTACCAAAATAATAGAAATTTCTGCCTTTTTGTCCCCAAATAAGAAAATTTCTGCTTTTTTTCTGAAATAAGTGAAATTTCTGCAATTTTGCCCCAAAATAAGTGAAATTTCTGAAATTTTGCCCCAAAAGAAGTGGAATTTTTGAGTTTTGCCCCAAAATAAAGAGAATTTCTATCTTTTTGCCCCAACATATAGGGAATTTCTGCCTTTTTGCCCCACAATTAGGGGAATTTCTGCAATTTTGCTCTAAAATAAGGGGAATTTCTGCTTTATTGCCTCTAAATAAGTGGAATGTCTATCTTTTTCTCCCAAAACAAAGGTAATTCCTGTTTTTTTGGCCCAAAATAAAAAAATTCTGACTTATTACCCTGAAATAAGTGAAATTTCTGCAATTTTGCCCCAAAATAAGGGAAATTTCTTCCTTTTTGCCCCCAAATAATGGAAATTTCAGCCTTTTTTCCTCAAAATAAGGGGAATTTTTGCATTTTTGCCCAAAATAAGGGAAATTTCTGCCTTTTTGCCCCCAAAAAAGAAATATTTCTGCAATTTTGTACCAAAATAAAAGAAATTTCTGCCTTTTTGCCCCAAAAAAATAAAATTTCTGCTTTTTTTTCTGTAATAAGTGAAATTTCTGCCATTTTGCTCCAAAATAAGTGAAATTTCTGCAATTTTGCCCCAAAATATGTAAAATTTTTGGAATTTTTCCCGAAAATAAGTGGAATTTCTGAGTTTTGCTCCAAAATAAGGAGAATTTTTGTCCATTTGCCCCAACATATAGGGAATTTCTGCCTTTTTGCCCACATTTAGGGGAATTTCTGCAATTTTTCTCCAAAATAAGGGGAATTTCTGCTTTTTTTGCCTCTAAATAAGTGAAATTTCTGTCTTTTTCCCCCAAAACCAATGGAAATTCTATATTTTTTTCCACAAAATAAGGAAAATTTCTGACTTATTACCCTGAAATAAGTGAAATTTCTGCAATTTTGCCCCAAAATAAGGGAAATATCTGCCTTTTTGCCCCCAAATAATGGAAATATCAGCCTTTTTACCTCAAAATAATTGGAATTTCAGCATATTTGCCCCAAAATAAGGGAAATTTCTGCCTTTTTGCCCCTAAATAAGACAAATTTCTGCAATTTTGTAACAAAATAAAAGAAATTTCTGCCTTTTTGCTTCAAAATAAGAAAATTTCTGCTTTTTTTCCAGAAATTTTCCTTTTTGCCCCCAAATAATGGGAATTTCAGCCTTTTTAGCTCAAAATAAAAGGAATTTCTGCAATTTTGCCCCAAAATAAGGGAAATTTCTGGAATTTTGCCCCAAAATAATTGGAATTTCTGAGTTTTGCCTTAAAATAAAAAGAATTTCTGTCTTTTTGCCCCAACATATAGGGAATTTCTGCCTTTTTACCCCACAATTAGGGGAATTTCTGCAATTTTGCTCCAAAATACGGGGAATTTCTGCCTTTTTGCCCGAAAATAAGAAGAATGCATAACTTTTTGCCATAAAAAAGGGAAATTTCTTCATTTTTGCTCCATATTAAGAGGAATTTCTGCTTTTTTGCCTCTAAATAAGTGGAATTTCTATCTTTTTCCCCCAAAACAAAGGGAATTTCTGTCTATTTTGCCACAAAATAAGGAAAATTTCTTAATTATTACCCTGAAATAAGTGAAATTTCTGCAATTTTGCCCCAAAATAAGGGAAAATTCTGCCTTTTTGCCCCCAAATAAGGGGAATTTCAGCCTTTTTACCTCAAAATAAGAGGAATTTCTGCATTTTTGCCACAAAATATTAGGAATTTCTGCCTTTTTGCCCCAAAATAAGGAAAATTTCTGCCTTTTTTCCCTGAAATAAGTGAAATTTCTGAAATTTTGCCCCAAAATAGGGGAAATTTCTGCACTTTTGCCCCAAAATAAGGGGAATTTCTGGAATTTTGCCCCAAAATAAGTGGAATTTCTGAGTTTTGCCCCAAAATAAGGAGAATTTCGTCTTTTTGCACTAACATATAGGGAATTTCTGCCTTTTTGCCCCACAGTTAGGGGAATTTCTGCAATTTTGCTCCAAAATACGGGGACGTTCTGCATTTTGCCCGAAAATAAGAAGAATGCATACCTTTTTACCATAAAAAAGGGAAATTTCTTCATTTATGCTACAAAATAAAGGGAATTTCTGTTTTTTGCCTCTAAATAAGTGGAATTTCTTTTTTTTCCCCCAAAACAAAGGGAATTTCTGTATTTTTTCCCCAAAATAAGGAAAATTTCTGACTTATTACCCTTAAATAAGTGAAATTTCTGCAATATTGCCCCAAAATATGGGAAATTTCTGCCTTTCTGCCCCCAATTAAGGGGAATTTCAGCCTTTTTACATCAAAATAAGGGGAATTTCTGCATATTTTCCCCAAAATAAGCGAAATTTCTGCTTTTTTGCCCCAAAATAAAAAAAATTCTGCAATTTTGTACCAAAATAACTGAAATTTCTGCCTCTTTGCCCCTAAATAAGAAAATTTCTGCTTTTTTTCCTGAAATAAGTGAAATTTCTGCAATTTTGACCCAAAATAAGTGAAATTTCTGAGTTTTGCCTTAAAACAAGGAGAATTTCTGTCTTTTTGCCCCAACATATAGGGAATTTCTTCTTTTTTACCCCACAATTAAAGGAATTTCTGCAATTTTGCTCCAAAATACGGGGAATTTCTGCCTTTTTGCCCGAAAATAAGAAGAATGCACAACTTTTTCCATAAAAAAGGGAAATATCTTCATTTTTGCTCCATATTAAGGGGAATTTCTGCTTTTTTGCCTCTAAATAAGTGGAATTTCTGTCTTTTTCTCCAAAAACAAAGGGAATTTCTGTCTTTTTTGCCCAAAAATAAGGAAAATTTCTGACTTATTAACCTGAAATAAGTGAAATTTCTGCAATTTTGCCCCAAAATAAAGAAAATTCTGCATTTTTTCCCCCAAATAAGTGGAATTTCAGCCTTTTTACCACAAAATAAGGGGAATTTCTGCATTTTTGCCAAAAAATTTTAGGAATTTCTGCGTATTTGCCCCAAAATAAGGAAAATTTCTGCCTTTTTTCCCTGAAATAAGTGAAATTTCTGCAATTTTGCCCCAAAATAAGTTAAATTTCTGCAATTTTGGCCCAAAATAAAGGAAATTTCTGGAATTTTGCCCCAAAATAAGTGGAATTTCTGAGTTTTGCCCCAAAATAAGGAGAATTTCTTTCTTTTTGCCCCAACATATAGGTAATTTCTGCCTTTATGCCCCACAATTAGGGGAATTTCTGCAATTTTGTTCCAAAATAAGGGGAATTTCTGCTTTTTTGCCTATAAATAAATGGAATTTCTGTCTTTTTCCCCCAAAACAAAGGGAATTTCTGTCTTTTTTTCCCAAAAATAAAGAAAATTTCTGACTTATTACCCTGAAATAAGTGAAATGTCTTCAATTTTGCCCCAAAATAAGGGAAAATTCTGCATTTTTGCCCCCAAATAAGGAGAATTTCAATCTTTTTACCTCAAAATAAGGAGAATTTCTGCATTTTTGCCACAAAATATTAGGAATTTCTGCCCTTTTGCCCCAAAATAAGGAAAATTTCTGCCTTTTTTCCCTGAAATAAGTAAAATTTCTGCAATTTTGCCCCAAAATAAGTGAAATTTCTGCAATTTTGCCCCAAAATAAGGGAAATTTCTGGAATTTTGCCCCAAAATAAGTTGAATTTCTTAGTTTTGCCCAAAAATAAGGAGAATTTCTTCATTTTGCCCTAACATATAGGGAATTTCTGCCTTTTTGCCCTACAATTAGGGGAATTTCTGCAATTTTGCTCCAATATACGGGGAATTTCTGCCCTTTTCCCTAAAAATAAAAAGAATGCATACCTTTTTGCCATAAAAAAGGGTAATTTCTTCATTTTTGCTCCAAAATAAGGGGAATTTCTGCTATTTTACCTCTAAACAAGTGGAATTTCTGTTTTTTCCCCCAAAACAAAGGGAATTCCTGTCTTTTTTGCCACAAAATAAGGAAAATTTCTGACTTATTACCCTGAAATAAGTGAAATTTCTGCAATTTTGCCCCAAAATAATGGAAATTTCTGACTTATAGCCCCCAAATAAAAGGAATATCAGCCTTTTTACCTCAAAATAAGAGGATTTCTGTATTTTTGCCACAAAATATGGGAAATTTCTGCCTTTTTGCCCAAAAATAAGAAAAGTTTCTGCAATTTTGTACCAAAATAATAGAAATTTCTGCCTTTTTGCCCCCAAATAAGAAAATTTCTGCTTTTTTTCTGAAATAAGTGAAATTTCTGCAATTATGCCCCTAAATATGTGAAATTTCTGCAATTTTGCCCCAAAATAAGTGAAATTTCTGGAATTTTGCCCCAAAATAAGTGGAATTTCTGAGTTTTGCCCCAAAATAAGGAGAATTTCTATCTTTTTGCTTCAACATATAGGGAATTTCTCCCTTTTGGCCCCACAATTAGGGGAATTTCTGCAATTTTGCCCCAAAATAAGGGGAATTTCTGCTTTTGCCTCTAAATAAGTGGAATTTCTGTCTTTTTCCCCCAAAACAAAGGGAATTTCTTCATTTTTGTCCCAAAATAAGGAAAATTTCTGACTTATTTTCCTGAAATAAGTGAAATTTCTGCAATGTTGCCTCAAAATAAGGGAAATTTCTGCCTTTTTGCCCCCAAATAATGGGAAATTCAGCCTTTTTACCTCAAAATAAGGGGAATTTCTGAATTTTTGCCCATAATAAGGGAAATTTCTGCCTTTTTGCCCCAAAATAAGATAAATTTCTGCAATTTTTTCCCAAAATAAAAGAAATTTCTGCCTTTTTGCCCCAAAATAAGAAAATTTCTGCTTTTTTTCTGAAATAAGTAAAATCTCTGCAATTTTGCCTCAAAATAAGTGGAATTTCTGAGTTTTGCCCCAAAATAAAGAGAATTTCTGTCTTTTGGCCCCAACATATAGGGAATTTCCGCCTTTTTGCTCCACAATTAGGGGAATTTCTGCAATTTTGCTCCAAAATACAAGGAATTTCTGCCTTTTGCCCGAAAATAAGAAGAATGCATACATCTTGCAATAAAAAAAGGGAAATTTCTTCATTTTTGCTCCAAAATAAGGGGAATTTCTGCATTTTTGCCTCTAAATAAGTGGAATTTTTTCTTTTTCCCCCAAAACAAAGAGAATTTCTGTCTTTTTTGCACCAAAATAAGGAAATTTCTGACTTATTACGCTGAAGTAAGTGAAATTTCTGCAATTTTGCCCCAAAATAAGGGAAATTTCTTACTTTTTGCTTTCAAATAAGGGGAATTTCAGCATTTTTACCACAAAATAAGGGGAATTTCTGCAGTTTTGCCACAAAATATAATAATTTCTGCCTTTTTGCACAAAATAAGGAAAATTTCTGCATTTTTCCCTTAAATAAGTGAAATTTCTGCAATTTTGCCCCAAAATAAAGGAAATTTCTGGAATTTTGCCCCAAAATAAGTGGAATTTCTGAGTTTTGCACCAAAATAAGGAGAATTTCTGTCTTTTTGCCCAACATATAAGGAATTTCTGCCTTTTTGCCTCACAATTAGGAAAATTTCTGCAATTTTGCTCCAATATACGGGGAATTTCTGCCCTTTTCCCTAAAAATAAGAAGAATGCATACCTTTTTGCCATAAAAAAGGGAAATTTCTTCATTATTGCTCCAAAATAAGGAGAATTTCTGCTTTTTTGCCTCTAAACAAGTGGAATTTCTGTTTTTTTCCTACAAAACAAAGGGAATTTCTGTATTTTTTGCCCCAAAATAAGGAAAATTTGTGCCTTATTACCCTGAAATAAGTGAAATTTCTGAATTTTGCCCCAAAATAAAGGAAATTTCAGCCTTTTTGCCCCCAAATAAAAGGAATTTCAGCATTTTTACCTAAAAATAAGGGGAATTTCTGCATTTTTGCCCCAAAATATGGGAAATTTCTGCCTTTTTGCCCCAAAATAAGAAAAATTTCTGCAATTTTGTACCAAAATAAAAGAAATTTCTGCCTTTTTGCCCCACTATAAGAAAATTTTTGCAATTTTGCCCCAAAATAAGGGAAATTTCTGCCTTTTTGCCCCCAAATAAGGGGAATTTTAGCCTTTTTACCTCAAAATAAGGGGAATTTCTGCCTTTTTGCCCCAAAATAAGGAAAATTTCCGCCTTTTCCCTGAAATAAGTGAAATTTCTGCAATTTTGCTTCAAAATACGGGAAATTTCTGTCTTTTTGCCTTAACATATAGTTAATTTCTGCATTTTTGCCCCACAATTAGGGGAATTTCTGCAATTTTGTTCCAAAATACGGGGAATTTCTGCCTTTTTGCCCGAAAATAAAAAGAATGCATACCTTTGTGCCAAAAAAATGGAAATTTCTTCATTTTGCTCCAAAATAAGGGGTATTTCTGCTTTTTTGCCTCTAAATAATTGGAATTTCTGTCTTTTTCCCAAAAAGAGGGAATTTCTGTCTTGTTTGCCCCAAAATAAGAAATAATTCTGACTTATTACCCTGAAATAAGTGAAATTTCTGCAATTTTGCCCCAAAATAAGGGAAATTTCTGCCTTTTTGCCCCCAAATAAAGGGAATTTCAGCCTTTTTACCTCAAAATAAAAAGATTTTTTTGCATTTTTGCCACAAAATATTAGGAATTTCTGCCTTTTTGCCCCAAAATAAGGAAAATTTCTTTCTTTTTTCCCTGAAATAAGTGAAATTTCTGCAATTTTGCCCAAAATAAGTGAAATTTCTGCAATTTTGCCCCAAAATAAGGGAAATTTCTGGAATTTTGCCCCAAAATAAGTGGAATTTCTGAGTTTTTCCCCAAAATAAGGAGAATTTTTGTCTTTTTGCCCCAACATGTAGTGAATTTCCGCCTTTTTGCCCCACAATTAGGTTAATTTCTGCAATTTTGTTCCAAAATACAGAGAATTTCTGCCTTTTTGCCCGAAATAAGAAGAATGCATACCTTTTTGCGATAAAAAAAGGGAAATTTTTTTCATTTTTGCTCCAAAATAAGGGGAATTTCTGCATTTTTGCCTCTAAATAAGTGGAATTTTTTCTTTTTCCCCCAAAACAAAGGGAATTTCTGTCTTTTTTGCACCAAAATAAGGAAATTTCTGACATATTACGCTGAAGTAAGTGAAATTTCTGCAATTTTGCCCCAAAATAAGGGAAATTTCTTCCTTTTTGCTCCCAAATAAGGGGAATGTCAGCCTTTTTACCTCAAAATAAGGGGAATTTCTGCAGTTTTGCCACAAAATATAAGATTTTCTGCCTTTTTGCCCCAAAATAAGGAAAATTTCTGCCCTTTTTCTCTGAAATAAGTGAAATTTCTGCAATATTGCCCCAAAATAAATGAAATTTCTGCAGTTTTGCCCCAAAATAAGGGAAATTTCGGGAATTTTGCCCCAAAATAAGTGGAATTTCTGAGTTTTGCACCAAAATAAAGAGAATTTCTGTCTTTTTGCCCAACATATAGGGAATTTCTGCCTTTTTGCCCTACAATTAGGGAAATTTCTGCAATTTTGCTCTAAAATACGAAGAATTTCTGCCTTTTTCCCCAAAAATAAGAAGAATGCATACCTTTTTGCCATAAAAAAAAGAAAAATTTCTTCATTTTTGCTCCAAAATAAGGGGAATTTCTGCTTTTTTGCCTCTAAACAAGTGGAATTTCTGTTTTTTTCCTCCAAAACAAAGGTAATTTCTGTCTTTTTTGCCCCAAAATAAAGAAAATTTCTGACTTATTACCATGAAATAAGTGAAATTTCTGCAATTTTGCCACAAAATAAAGGAAATTTCTGCCTCTTTGCCGCCAAATAAGAGGAATTTCAGCCTTTTTACCTCAAAATAAGGGGAATTTCTGTATTTTTGCCACAAAATATGGAAAATATATTCTTTTTTGCTCCAAAATAAGATAAATTTTTGCAATTTTGTACCAAAATAATAGAAATTTCTGCCTTTTTGCCCTCAAAAAAGAAAATTTCTGCTTTTTTTCTGAAATAAGTGAAATTTCTGCAATTTTGCCCCAAAATAAGTGAAATTTCTTGAATTTTGCCCCAAAATAAGTGGAATTTCTGAGTTTTGCCCCAAAATAAAGAGAATTTCTATCTTCTTGCCCCAACATACAGGGAATTTCTGCCTTTTTGCCCCACAATTAGGGGAATTTCTGAAATTTTGCTCCAAAATAAGGGGAATTTTTGCTTTTTTGCCTCTAAATAAGTGGAATTTCTATCTTTTTCCCCCAAAACATAGGTAATTCCTGTTTTTTTTGGCCCAAAATAAAAAAAAATTCTGACTTATTACCCTGAAATAAGTGAAATTTCTGCAATTTTGCCCCAAAATAAAAAAAATTTCTTCCTTTTTGCCCCCAAATGATGGGAATTTCAGCATTTTTACCTCAAAAGTAGGGGAATTTCTGCATTTTTGCCCAAAATAAGGGAAATTTCTGCCTTTTTGCCCCAAAATAAAAAAAATTTCTGCAATTTTGTACCAAAATAAAAGAAATTTCTGCCTTTCTGCCCCAAAATAATAAAATTTCTGCTTTTTTTTCTGTAATAAGTGATATTTCTGCAATTTTGCCCCAAAATAAGTGAAATTTCTGCAATTTTGCCCCAAAATATGTGAAATTTCTGGAATTTTCCCCGAAAATAAGTGGAATTTCTGAGTTTTGCCCCAAAATAATGAGAATTTCTGACTTTTGCCCCAACATATAGGGAATTTCTGCTTTTTTGCCCACATTTAGGGGAATTTCTGCAATTTTGCTCCAAAATAAGGGGAATTTCTACTTTTTTGCCTCTAAATAAGTGAAATTTCTGTATTTTTCCCCCAAAACAAAGGGAATTTTTGTATTTTTTTCCCCAAAAGAAGGAAAATTTCTGACTTATTACCCGGAAATAAGTGAAATTTCTGCAATTTTGGTCCAAAATAAGGGAAATTTCTGCCTTTTTGCCCCCAAATAATGGAAATTTCAGCCTTTTTACCTCAAAATAAAGGGAATTTCTGCATATTTGCCCCAAAATAAGGGAAATTTCTGCCTTTTTGCCCCAAAATAAGAAAAATTTCTGCAATTTTGTACCAAAATTAAAGAAATTTCTGCCTTTTTGACCCAAAATTAGAAAATTTCTCTTTTTTTCTGAAATAAGTAAATTTTCTGCAATTTTTCCCCAAAATAACTGAAATTTCTGCAATTTTGCCCCAAAACAAGGGAAATTTCTGGAATTTTGCCCTAAAATAAGTGGAATTTCTGAGTTTTGCCCCAAAATAAGGAAAATTTCAGTCTTTTTGCCTTAACATATAGGGAATTTCTGCCTTTTTGCCCCACAATGAGGGGAATTTCTGCAATTTTGCTCCAAAATACGAGGAATTTCTGCATTTTTGCCCGAAAATAAAGAAAATGCATACCTTTGTGCCATAAAAAATGGAAATTTCTTCATTTTGCTCCAAAATAAGGGGAATTTCTGCTTTTTTGCCTCTAAATAAGTGGAATTTCTGTCATTTTCCCCAAAAAGAGGGAATTTCTGTATTGTTTGCCCCAAAATAAGGAAAAATTCTGACTTATTACCCTTAAATAAGTCAAATTTCTGCAATTTTGCCCCAAAATAAGGGAAATTTCTGCCTTTTTGCCCCCAAATAAAGGGAATTTCAGCCTTTTTACCTCAAAATAAAAAGATTTTTTGCATTTTTGCCACAAAATATTAGGAATTTCTGCCTTTTTGCCCCAAAATAAGGAAAATTTCTTTCTTTTTTCCCTGAAATAAATGAAATTTCTGAAATTTTGCCCCAAAATAAGTGAAATTTCTGCAATTTTGCCTCAAAATAAGGGAAATTTTTGGAATTTTGCCCCAAAATAAGTGGAATTTCTGAGTTTTGCCCCAAAATCAGGAGAATATCTGTCTTTTTGCCCAACATATAGAGAATTTCTGCCTTTTTTGCCCCACAATTAGGGGAATTTCTGCAATTTTGCTACAAAACACGGGGAATTTCTGCTTTTTTGCCCGAAAATAAGAAGAATGCATAACTTTTTGCCATAAAAAAGGGAAATTTCTTAATTTTTGCTCCATATTATAGGGAATTTCTGCTTTTTTGCCTCTAAATAAGTAAAATTTCTGTCTTATTCCCCCAAAACAAAGGGAATTTCTGTCTTTTTTGCCGCAAAATAAGAAAATTTCTGACTTATTACCCTGAAATAAGTGAAGTTTCTGCAATTTTGCCCCAAAATAATGGAAAATTCTGCCTTTTTGCCCCCAAATAAGGAGAATTTCAGCCTTTTTACCTCAATATAAAGGGAATTTCTGCATTTTGCCCCAAAGTATGAGAAATTACTGCATTTTTGCCTCAAAATAAGAAAAATTTCTGCAATTTTGCCCCAAAATAAGTGAAATTTCTGCAATTTTGCCCCAAAATAAGTGAAATTTCTTGAATTTTACCTCAAAATAAGTGGAATTTCTGAGTTTTGCCCCAAAATAAAGAGAATTTCTATCTTTTTGCCCCAACATATAGGGAATTTCTGCCTTTTTGCCCCCAAATAAGGAGAATTTCAGCCTTTTTACCTTAATATAAAGGGAATTTCTGCATTTTGCCCCAAAATATGGGAAATTACTGCATTTTTGCCCCAAAATAAGAAAAATTTCTGCAATTTTGCCCCAAAGTAAGGGAAAATTCTGCCTTTTTGCACCCAAATAAGGAGAATTTCAGCCTTTTTACCTCAAAATAAGGGGAATTTCTGCATTTTTGCGACAAAATATTAAGAATTTCTGCCTTTTTGCCCCAAAATAAGGAAAATTTCTGCCTTTTTTCCTGAAATAAGTGAAATTTCTGCAATTTTGCCCCAAAATAAAGGAAATTTCTGCAATTTTGCCCCAAAATAAGGGAAATTTCTGGAATTTTGCCCCAAAATAAGTGGAATTTCTGAGTTTTGCCCCAAAATAAGGAGAATTTCTTCTTTTTGCCCTAACAGTTAGGGAAATTTCTCCAAATTTGCTTCAAAATACGGGGAATTTCTGCATTTTGCCCGAAAATAAGAAGAATGCATACCCTTTTACCATAAAAAAGGGAAATTTCTTCATTTTTGCTACAAAATAAGGGGAATTTCTGTTTTTTGCCTCTATATAAGTGGAATTTTTGTCTTTTTCCCCCAAAACTAAGGGAATTTCTGTCTTTTTTGCCCCAAAATAAGGAAAATTTCGGCCCTTTTTCCCTGAAATAAGTGAAATTTATGCAATTTTGCCCCCAAATAAGGGGAATTGCAGCCTTTTTACCTCAAAATAAGGGGAATTTCTGCATTTTTGTCACAAAATATTAGGAATTTCTGCCTTTTTGCCCCGAAATAAGGAAAATTTCTGCCTTTTTGCCCTGAAATAAGTGAAATTTCTGCAATTTTGCCCAAAAATAAGTGAAATTTCTTCCTTTTTGCCCCCAAATAAGGGGAATTTCAGGCTTTTTACCTCAAAATAAGGGGAATTTCTGCATTTTTGCCCCAAAATATGGGAAATTTCTGACTTTTTGCCCCACGATAAAAAAAATTTCTGCAATTTTGTAGCAAAATAATAGAAATTTCTGCCTTTTTGCCTCCAAATAGAAAAATTTCTGCATTTTTTCTGAAATAAGTGAAATTTCTGCAATTTTTGCCCCAAAATAAGTGAAATTTCTGCAATTTTGCCCAAAAAAAAAATTTCTGCTTTTTTGCCTCTAAATAAGTGGAATTTCTGTGTTTTCCCCCAAAACAAAGGGAATTTCTCTCTTTTTTGCACCAAAATAAGGAAAATTTCTGACTTATTACCCTGAAATAAGTAAAATTTCTGCAATTTTGCCCCAAAATAAGGGAAAATTATGCCTTTTTGCCCACAAATAAGGGGAATTTCAGACTTTTTCCTCAAAATAAGGGGAATTTCTGCATTTTTGCCACAAAATATTAGGAATTTCTGCGATTTTGCCCCAAAATAAAGAAAATTTCTGCCCTTTTTCCCTGAAATAAGTGAAATTTCTGCAATTTTGCCCCAAAATAAGTGAAATTTCTGCAATTTTGCCCCAAAATAAGAGAAATTTCTGGAATTATGCCCCAAAATAAGTGGAATTTCTGAGTTTTGCCCCAAAATAAGGAGAATTTCTGTCATTTCAACCCAACATATAGGGAATTTCTGCTTTTTTGCCCCACAATTAGGGGAATTTCTGCAATTTTGTACAAAATATAGGGAATTTCTGTCTATTTGCCCAAAAATAAGAAGAATGCATACCTTTTTGCCATAAAAAAAAGAAAAATTTCTTCATTTTTGCTCCAAAATAAGGAAAATTTCTGCTTTTTTGCCTCTAAACAAGTGGAATTTCTGTTTTTTTCCTCCAAAACAAAGGGAATTTCTGTCTTTTTTGCCCCAAAATAAAGAAAATTTCTGACTTATTACTATGAAATAGGTGAAATTTCTGCAATTTTGCCCCAAAATAAAGGAAATTTCTGCCCTTTTTCCTTAAAATAAGTGAAATTTCTGCAATTTTGCCCCAAAATAAGTGAAATTTCTGCAATTTTGCCCCAAAATAAGAGAAATTTCTGGAATTTTGCCCCAAAATAAGTGGAATTTCTGAGTTTTGCCCCAAAATAAGGAGAATTTCTGTCATTTCAACCCAACATATAGGGAATATCTGCTTTTTTGCCCCACAATTAGGGGAATTTCTGCAATTTTGTACAAAATATGGGGAATTTCTGTCTTTTTGCCCAAAAATAAGAAGAATGCATACCTTTTTGCCATAAGAAAAAGAAAAATTTCTTCATTTTTGCTCCAAAAATAAGGGGAATTTCTGCTTTTTTGCCCCTAAACAAGTGGAATTTCTGTTTTTTTCCTCCAAAACAAAGGGAATTTCTGTCTTTTTTGCCCCAAAATAAAGAAAATTTCTGACTTATTACCATGAAATAAGTGAAATTTCTGCAATTTTGCCCCAAAATAAAGGAAATTTCTGCCTCTTTGCCGCCAAATAAGAGGAATTTCAGCCTTTTTACCTCAAAATAAGGGGAATTTCTGTATTTTTGCCACAAAATATGATAAATATATTCTTTTTTGCTCCAAAATAAGATAAATTTTTGCAATTTTGTACCAAAATAATAGAAATTTCTGCCTTTTTGCCCTCAAAAAAGAAAATTTCTGCTTTTTTTCTGAAATAAGTGAAATTTCTGCAATTTTGCCCCAAAATAAGTGAAATTTCTGGAATTTTGCCCCAAAATAAGTGCAATTTCTGAGTTTTGCCCCCAAATAAGGAGAATTTCTATCTTTTTGCCCCAACATACAGGGAATTTCTGCCTTTTTGCCCCACAATTAGGGGAATTTCTGCAATTTTGCTCCAAAATAAGGGGAATTTCTGCTTTTTTGCCTCGAAATAAGTGGAATTTCTATCTTTTTCCCCCAAAACAAAGGTAATTCCTGTTTTTTGGCCCAAAAGAAAAAAAAATTCTGACTTATTACCCTTAAATAAGTGAAATTTCTGCAATTTTGCCCCAAAATAAAAAAAAATTTCTTCCTTTTTGCCCCCAAATGATGGGAATTTCAGCCTTTTTACCTCAAAAGAAGGGGAATTTCTGCATTTTTGCCCAAAATAAGGGAAATTTCTGCCTTTTTGTCCCAAAATTAAAAAAAAATTTCTGCAATTTTGTACCAAAATAAAAGAAATTTCTGCCTTTCTGCCCCAAAATAATAAAATTTCTGCTTTTTTTTCTGTAATAAGTGAAATTTCTGCAATTTTGCCCCAAAATAAGTGAAATTTCTGCAATTTTGCCCCAAAATATGTGAAATTTCTGGAATTTTCCCCGAAAATAAGTGGAATTTCTGAGTTTTGCCCCAAAATAATGAGAATTTCTTCTTTTTGCCCTAACATATAGGGAATTTCTGCCTTTTTGCCCCACAGTTAGGGGGATTTCTGCAATTTTGCTCCAAAATACGGGGAAGTTCTGCATTTTGCCTGAAAATAAGAAGAATGCATACCTTTTTACCATAAAAAAGGGAAATTTCTTTATTTATGCTACAAAATAAAGGGAATTTCAGTTTTTTGCCTCTAAATAAGTGGAATTTCTGTTTTTTCCCCCAAAACAAAGGGAATTTCTGTATTTTTTCCCCAAAATAAGGAAAATTTCTGACTTATTACCCTTAAATACGTGAAATTTCTGCAATATTGCCCCAAAATAAGAGTAATTTCTGCCTTTCTGCCCCCAAATAAGGGGAATTTCAGCCTTTTTACATCAAAATAAGGGGAATTTCTGCATATTTTCCCCAAAATAAGAGAAATTTCTGCTTTTTTGCCCCAAAATAAAAAAATTCTGTAATTTTGTACCAAAATAACAGAAATTTCTGCCTTTTTGCCCCAAAATAAGAAAATTTCTGCTTTTTTTCCTGAAATAAGTGAAATTTCTGCAATTTTGCCCCAAAATAAGTGAAATTTCTGAGTTTTGCCTTAAAATAAGGAGAATTTCTGTCTTTTTGCCCCAACATATAGGGAATTTCTTCTTTTTTACCCCACAATTAAAGGAATTTCTGCAATTTTGCTCCAAAATACGGGGAATTTCTGCCTTTTTGCCCGAAAATAAGAAGAATGCATAACTTTTTCCATAAAAAAGGGAAATATCTTCATTTTTGCTCCATATTAAGGGGAATTTCTGCTTTTTTGCCTCTAAATAAGTGGAATTTCTGTCTTTTTTCCCAAAACAAAGGGAATTTCTGTCTTTTTTGCCCCAAAATAAAGTAAATTTCTGACTTATTACCCTGAAATAAGTGAAATTTCTGCAATTTTGCCCCAAAATAAGGAAAATTCTGCCTTATTGCCGCCAAATAAGGGGAATTTCAGCCTTTTTACCTCAAAATAAGGAGAATTTCTGCATTTTTGCCACAAAATATTAGGAATTTCTGCGTTTTTGCCCCAAAATAAGGAAAATTTCTGCCTTTTTTCCATTAAATAAGTGAAATTTCTGCAATTTTGCCCCAAAATAAGTGAAATTTCTGCAATTTTGCCCCAAAATAAGGGAAATTTCTGAGTTTTGCCTTAAAATAAAAAGAATTTCTGTCTTTTTGCCCCAACATATAGGGAATTTCTGCCTTTTTACCCCACAATTAGGGGAATTTCTGCAATTTTGCTCCAAAATAGGGGGAATTTTTGCCTTTTTGCCCGAAAATAAGAAGAATGCATAACTTTTTGCCATAAAAAAGGGAAATTTCTTCATTTTTGCTCCATATTAAGGGGAATTTCTGCATTTTTGCCTCTAAATAAGTTGAATTTCTGTCTTTTCTTCCATAACAAAGGGAATTTCTGTCTTTTTTGCCACAAAGTAAGGAAAATTTCTGACTTACTACCCTGAAATAAGTGAAATTTCTGCAATTTTGCCCCAAAGTAAGGGAAAATTCTGCCTTTTTGCCCCCAAATAAGAAGAATTTCAGCCTTTTTACCTCAAAATAAGGGGAATTTCTGCATTTTTGCGACAAAATATTTGGAATTTCTGCCTTTTTGCCCCAAAATAAAGAAAATCTCTTCCTTTTTTTCCTGAAATAAATGAAATTTCTGCAATTTTGCCCCAAAATAAAAAAAATTTCTGCAATTTTGCCCCAAAATAAGGGAAATTTCTGGAATTTTGCCCCAAAATAAGTGGAATTTCTGAATTTTGCCCCAAAATAAAAAGAATTTTTTCTTTTTGCCCTAACATACAGGGAATATCTGCCTTTTTGCCCCACAGTTAGGAAAATTT